>NC_045796.1:29456347-29765043 GCF_009873245.2 Balaenoptera musculus
TTCCTCAGGAAATAATCAGAGATGTTCAAAAAGATTTTATGTAGTAGGTTATTCATCGAGGAATTGATCATGTAAGTAAAAATTTGGAAACTAGACTTAAATAAACAATATGATATGGGTTTAATAAATTATGGCACATCTATGCAATGGAACACAGTGTAGCAATTAAAAATCATGTCATATATTGTGTTTGTCAGAGCAAGCGTTGAGAATCATCTACACCAGACTCACCTGGGAGGCTTTTCAAAATGCAGATCTCTAGTCTTTATCTCAGATTTATGAGTTAGAATCTGTGAGCGAGGGACCTTAGAATCTTTCTTTTCCACGTGCTCCCAGGTGGTTCTTATGCACACAGAAATTTGAACATTGTGTTTCATATTAATAATTAATAACATGGCAAGTATTTGTGGTATATTATTATGTGGATAAAAACATATTACAAAGCAAATATTTACAGTAACTCAATAACATAGGCACCATGTATGTATAAAGATGACCAAAAATACAAGTGCTAAAATGCTAAGTAATTATCTCTGGACGGTAAGATGGCAATTCTGGTGCTGGTTATTTTCTTCTTGTTCTAAATTTTCTACATTTTCGGTAGTGTGTGTAATTTCAATGAGAAAAGGGATGCTATTTCAAAAACCACATATTAGTGTGTGTGATTGATCTACGTAGTGAGGACTTCATATTTATACCCGAGGATCGAAAATTCTGGTGTAGATACATATGAACAAGAAATAGAGAAAAAAGTAATAAAATCTAGACATGGAGGAACAAAGCAAATATACTTGTGTCTCGAAAGGGAAGGCATTTAAGTCTGATTGAGAAGTGGGAGCCAAGATAAATTCAGAATTAGGTTGGAAACCATCCCCTGCTCTTCTCCCGTCCCCCGGCTATGCCCAGAGGGTAAACTGCAGTCTGCCATCCACTAGGCAATGCAGGTGGCTGGGCAAACTGCTGACTCTGTGTGGCCTTGATGATGACTAAGGACAGAAAGAAAGGAAGCCAAAGGTTGCTAACCTGCCACAGAAGTTGCGGAGCCTTCATGGAGTTTTTTTTGTTTTTTGTTTTTTGTTTTAATTAATTTATTTATTTATTTTTGGCTGTGTTGGGTCTTCGTTCCTGTGCGAGGGCTTTCTCTAGTTGTGGCAAGCGGGGGCCACTCCTCATCGCGGTGCGCGGGCCTCTCACTATCGTGGCCTCTCTTGTTGCGGAGCACAGGCTCCAGACGCGCAGGCTCAGTAATTGTGGCTCACGGGCCTAGTTGCTCCGCGGCACGTGGGATCTTCCCAGACCAGGGCTCGAACCCGTGTCCCCTGCATTGGCAGGCAGATTCTCAACCACTGCACCACCAGGGAAGCCCTGGAGTTTTTTTTAATAATAGGAGGTTAGCCCATCTTTCAGGGATGATGTAGGTGTGATACTTTCTGAAGTCAGAGCAATGGTGTAAATTACAGCTGAATGTCTTTGCCAGACCCCTGATGTCCCCTATGGTGGGCACTGGCAGATAAGTGATAGCAGTGCCTGCAGAAGACAGTCTCATGGAAAATGCTCCTCTACCCACAACTGACCAGAGCAACTGCCAGTTAAAGAACTGCTTTCAGCAAGTGTGTATTAACTGTCTATCCCAGGCCCACCACCAAGCTGGGCCCCGGAGAAAATATTAAGGAGGTAAAGAGTGAGGACTACCAGTGCAGCCCCAGGCTCAGAAGGGGCCACACGCTTGGAACTGAATGCTCTGTGGTCACCTCTTGAAATTCTTAAAAATTTGATCTTTGAATTAATGTTCTCCAAAGTGAAGTCCAAAGGGACAATGGAGCATAGGGGGTGGGGACGAACTTGTTCATCACCCCCTATTGCCTGCTCACCCTCACAGGTTATCGGCCTCCTGCTCCTCCAGCCCCATCCAGGGACCACAGCCAATGAGGCAGACAGGTGCCTGGATGAAGGTGCAGGGAGGTCCGAAGTCGGCTGCGCGTGCCCCACGCACCATGTTGCAGGGCAGGGATCAGGACACCTGGGAGGGTCTGCACTCACCCTGTAAGTATCCCCATGCTCCAGGGGGCACAATGTTACACAGCAAAGAGAAAACACTATGACAGGTCAAGAAAGAGACAGGAAAAGGAAGGAAAGCTTTTTTCCAGGCTTTTTGAACAAGAAACCCTGTGGGGGTTTTGTCCTGGACCTTGGAAATTAGGGAGTTGGTCCTGATGAGAACTTATAGGGATGGGAGGAACCAAGGGACACATACTAATAAATAAAAGGGGAGGACTCACTGAAAGAAGATCTTCCCTTGATGAGTATTTCTCATCTGTCTGAGAAAGCTAATCTATCCAGGAAGGGTGTTTCCCTTGAAAACATCACACTGTAGAGCAAATCACGGTTAAATAAGAAGAGTATTTTCTCTGAAGGGAGTCTCTAGTGATTATAGACCAGAATCAACCTTGCTTAATTACATGCCGTACAAACAATCATTCTAAATACTCTTTATCTCTCTCAACCTCTGTCTCTCTCTCTAAAAACATATATCCAGGACTAATTAGAGAAAGTATTGGGAGTCTAACAGACAAGTTCTTAGGCTTTTGCTAAACAATGTCAGGAGGAAAATAACACAATCATAAAAATGAATTGAGTTCACCTTTCTTCCTAGAAATGATCTTTCCAGCAACTTTCTATTGTCCTCCTTTTCAGAAGTTCATTTTTAAAAAGTAAAAATTGTGGGCTTCCCTGGTGGCGCAGTGGTTGAGAATCTGCCTGCCAATGCAGGGGACACGGGTTCGAGCCCTGGTCTGGGAAGATCCCACATGCCGCGGAGCAACTGGGCCCGTGAGCCACAGCTACTGAGCCTGCGCGTCTGGAGCCTGTGCTCTGCAACAAGAGAGGCCGCGATAGTGAGAGGCCCGCGCACCGTGATGAAGAGTGGCCCCCACTTGCCACAACTGGAGAAAGCCCTCGCACAGAAATGAAGACCCAACACAGCTAAAATAAATAAATAAATAAATTTATAAAAAAAAAAAAAAAAAAAAAAAAAAAAAAAGTAAAAATTGTGCTTTTTTGAAAGCATGCGATCACAGTTTGTTTGTTAGCATTCTGGAAAGTTAAGGTCACACCTGCACAAACAAATTGCAATGCAAATGCTTATTAGTGCAAAATATGTGCATATTTATAAAAATCAATTACATTTCACAACAATTTCTAAGTTGCCCCACAGAGTTCAAAACCACTTTAGCTGCTCAATAAAGTGAGAGAACTCCATTAAACTCCTAAGTCCTGCTGAGTGTCCCGATGAGAGAGAACAAGAACTTAGTCATTACATGCAGAAGAAAGAGTATGCTTGTTTAAGGAGGTCTTTTTAAGACCTAGACCTTGGCCTAGTTTACTTCAAGTCACATGGACTTCTTCGCTTACTCTAGCAAAAGAATGAGCCAGGATCTTCTTACTTATTTGCATGCTTGTGTGTCCTGTGTTATGGGGAAAAGGGTGTAGGTAAGAAGTGGTTGACGACTAAGCTCAGCTTCCTGACAGAGGTAAGATGCATGTAGATACATGTGTAGATACATGTATGTAGATACATCTATGTGGCTGGGTAAGTCCAGAAGATTGGGAGGGATGGGATCTCCAAGCACTTCCACCCTTAGACCCAGGCAGACAAGGCCCAAGCGTGAGGCCCATGCTTTCGTTTAAGAGGAAAGCAGGCCCTGAAGCCAGGAGGACATGCCCACCTGGAGCCAATATACTTTTTTCTAGTCCATGCTTTGGATACCTTGAACCCCAAAACTTTCTTTCTAAATGTCCCAGCCTGCTTCTAGAACTTGCATGGGCCTATTCTTCTTGTGCAGCATTTGGGAGATACATCTCAAAGTCAGCTATGTGGTAATGTGACTTGCAGGTTAAAAGACATTTGATGCCAAAAGAGTATCTTTTATTATTTTTTATGGAGATATAATTCACATGCCATAAAATTCACCATTTTAAAGTGTAAAATTCAGTAGTTTTTAGTACACGCACAAAGTCATATAACCAGCAGATCAAATTAACTGTGGTGCTTCTCCCAGCTTGCTCACTATGAAGGACTTCTCTAAAACAAAATGTGTACTTGAGAATCCTTCCTTCTAAAATGTACCAAAGGGCTTCCCTGGTGGCGCGGTGGTTGAGAATCTGCCTGCCAATGCAGGGGACACAGGTTCGAGCCCTGGTCTGGGAACATCCCACATGCCAAGGAGCAACTAGGCCCATGAGCCACAACTACTGAGCCTGCGCGTCTGGAGCCTGTGCTCCGCAACAAGAGAGGCCGTGACAGTGAGAGGCCTGCGCACCGCGATGAAGAGTGGCCCCCGCTTGCCGCAACTAGAGAAAGCCCTCGCACAGAAACGAAGACCCAACACAGCCAAAAATAAATAAATTTAAAAAATTTAAAAATAAAAAATAAATAAAATGTACCAAAACCTAGTAACATCTAAAAGATTCAAAGCAGAAACATGGTAATGTGCTCTGCTTTGGCTCTTTATGACTCTCCTCTTAGAACCACAGGGCCATGAAGACCAAAATCTTGGAAGATGAGCATAGCAAGGTAGCAAGTGTGGGTGAACACTTTTTTCCCAAAAGGATTCTTCACCCCTTCTGAATAAGGATCAAGAATGGGGAAATATGCAAACCATAATATTGGTTAATAAGATATGCATCATATTTTTTTATCCTTGTAGACAGCTGACTTGACTATACCCCAACTAGTTGAAGATGAAAAATTTAGTCACATGGGCTATTTAGCATCAGATCATTTAAAAATGATAACCCAGTGTTATTTTTGGTAGTTTTCCCCCCTCAAATTTATTTTGTTTGTAGACATAGCCACAATTTGAAGAACAGAATGTGTGCTCAGAAATGTGCTACACTGATGAATTATGCCATGAAAAAAAGAGGCAGGCTATATTTTTGACTTTTCAAGTAGACAGTTACAATTTGCATTTCTTACTTTCCATGTGTGTCATCATGGCTTTTCCCCTATAGGTTTTTCAATGTTCTCTCCCTGTTCCTTTCTTGTTTTCTTCATTTCTGACCCCATAATTCCTGAATCACCATTCCGCCACTTGCGATTGTTTTCAAACTAATGTGTTTCACTCATACATTCCAGGGATATATCCATCAGGAGAAAATTGCAAGTGCCAGTAAAAATTGTCTCTCTAATTTGTTAATGCATGTCTGAAAAAATACAGAAAGTGTGAGATGAGTACAAAAATAGCTTGAAACAGAAGGCTGAGGAGTGGGAAGGAGAGGAAATGTACATAATAAGTAATTTGTTGATTTTTTTCCCCTCATAAACTAACCCACATGTCACTGCCTGCTATGGGTTTGTCTAGTGCCTGCATTTTTAGCATCCACCAGTGAAGTTCCAGGCCACGAACTCTCGGGGTCATGCTTGTCAGTGGTAATTCATGCATCCAGCCTGTTCCTTTCCTGGCAACTCTTCTAAGAGATGGAATGTTGTAGCCTCATTCTAATCATAAGGTTCCTTGGGAAAATCTCTTGGATGCTGTACAAACCACTCAAATCTAATCTTTCACTAGGGATAACTGAAATTTACAGGTCTACCATTACGATTTGTATTTGTGGTCCTTGTGATTTGTATTAACCGTAAGCTTCCAGAGTGTCAGAAAGAGTTCACTGCATACACAAAGCACCAAAAACATTGAGGATTTTTGCTGCCTGAAGAGCACTGCGCGTGTTACCCTGTGTAGTGGAGAAAAATAGTTGCACAGCCTGTATTTCCCTCAGTTCAGCTTAGAAAGCATTATTAGGTACAGCCCCGTCCTAGGCACAGAGGGGCTTGTGAGAATCGCTCGTTCTCGAAAAGCACAGGAGAGCAACTAAGAAAAAAAATATGCCTGTGATACAACAATAGAATCACAAGTATGTGCTGTGGTGGTATAAAATGTGTATACAAATGCTTAGAAAACAAGAAATTCATTCGGTGGAAATAATCTGAACAGACTTCATTACAGAGTTAATTATTCAGCCGACCATTGTAGGAATGATAAGATTTTGAGTTTGGCAAAGTAGAGAGAGAACGCCTTCTGAGCTGTGGAGGAAGAGTGACTGTAAAAGAATAGAAAGCCAGAAGTCCTAGCAATGCAGCTTGAAATGTAAACCTCATCTATTCCACAAGTCCCTTCTACTTAAAGGTGGCCACGTGACCTAGTTCTGGCCAGAAAGTTAACTGAAATCTGCTACGTACCTGAGTGAGAAGCACTTGCTTATCTGGATGCAAATAGGCAGACACAGCCAGCTCCAACCTTCTTCCCTCTCGTTCCTGCCTGGAAAGGTACAACAGGTGTGATGTGTGCAGCCGCAGTCCTTCTCCTCCAGCGTGAAGGAAAGGCCAGAGAAGCACGAGAGGCTGAACTCCACACCTCTGGCTGCTCTATATTGTGGAAAAAATAACCCCTCTTGGATATAAGTCACATTTTCTATTATTTGTAGCCTAGCATATTCTTAATAGATATTCTTAGGTGGTTTTTTTGGTCAGGAAGACATTGCCCAGATATTAGTTGTATTGGGTAAAACTAATTTTAAAATAAAAATGCACATGATCATAGGTTTATTGCATGAGAAGGTGATGGTTTTAGAGCTTGCAAGTTTATTCACTTGAAGAATAACACTTAAATAATTCTCTCTATATATAACCATTTCATAATTGTAGCTAAAAGCAGATTTCCTGAGCTTTTAGCCACATTTAATCCATTAAGCCTCACTAACTCAGATGAGCACATCTAAACCCCTCTGTGTGGCCATGAATTTAATATCAGCTGGGATTTCAAGGGACAGGTCTTTTACAGTGTCATTTATTTTCCTTTAGTTTCTCTTCCAAGTCCACAAAGTAATGTGTATGCTGGCATTTTTTTTTTTCATATTTAGAGGATTGTTGTATCCACTCCAAAATCTAATCTTTTTACAGGGCCTTCTCATATTTCATGAAATAAAAGTGGCTTAAGAATGCATAGTCTCGGGGCTTCCCTGGTGGCGCAGTGGTTGAGAATCTGCCTGCCAAGGCAGGGGACACGGGTTCGAGCCACGGAGCAACTGAGCCCGTGCGCCACAACTACTGAGCCTGCGCATCTGGAGCCTGTGCTCCCCAACAAGAGAGACCGCGATAGTGAGAGGCCTGCGCACCGCGATGAAGAGTGGCCCCCGCTCCCCGCAACTAGAGAAAGCACTCACACAGAAACGAAGACCCAACACATTCAAAAATAAATAAATAAATAAATAAAATTTTAAAAGAATGCATAGTCTCTAAACCCTTCAAGAGTTACTTTTTCACCAATTTTAGTAACTGTCAGCAGTGATCGGGAAGGGATAAAGGATAGCGTTATCTTGAAAGCGTCAACTTTCCACGGACTATAAAAACTGGAAGGGACCATAAGGACTAATGGATCCCATCACTGGTTGATCTTCAAAATCATCTTTTTAAAAATAAAATTTCTGAGATTCATCCCCAGAAATCCTGATCCAATGGATCAGGAATGAAGGCCAGAAATACCTTAAAAAAAAAAAAAAAAAAAAAACAAGTCTCCAAACACTCAGCCAGGCTTGGGAAGCACTAATCTAGTTGAGTGCTTCTCCAAATGTGCACACCACACAGCTAGGGATTGGGTTAAACTACAGTTTCTGTTTCAGTAGCTCTCCAGGTGGCCTGAGATTCTGCTTCTCTAACAAGCTCCCAGGAGGTGCCCCTGCTGATGGTCCGAGAACCACACTGTGAGTGAGGAGGATGCAAGCCACAGCCCGCCTTTTGTACCCTAGGCGTGACAGCCGAGACCGAGCGAGGTGAAATGAGTTGTCCCGGTCGCACAGGCATGGAGTGGCAGCACGAGGGCCAGAACGCAGCTCCTTTAGTCCCCAGGCCAGCACTCCTCTCCACTATTCCACCGATTCCAGAAGAGAGCGATCCCTCCGAGAGACCCGCTGGTGTTGGTGAGGGCTGGAGAACATGAAGCCACTTTGGTTCACTCTCTTGTTATGGAAGCTTTAAGTAGCTTGTGATCCCATTCTTCACCTGTCTTCAACTTCTATTTCCACCTCATATCCGGCCAGTGGCATGCTCGTAAATGTTTAACTACTGGCTCTCTGGATAGAGAGAGGAGAGAGGGAAGCCCTGGTTTGCAACATTTACTAATTTCCATAGCATAGAATCCTAGCATGGCCACTTGGAAGATACTGATGAGCGAAATTTTCACATATTGAGATGTAGGGGAGTCATTCTGGTTTATACCTGAGTTAACTTGAATTTTATGCTAACTAAAATGGCATGTTTGTGGCCTATCAAACATACATTGTACATCTGCTTTAATTATCAGAGAAAAGGGCACATTGACCAGAAATAAAGAATGTCCATGTTAAAGATTAAATGCCTCTCTTCCTGGGACATCAATGCTGGTACTCCTTTGATGATAAGACTCCCTTCCCAGGTGCCAAGGCCGTGTTGACTTGCTGTGTACAAGCTGATCTCTATGTGTGTGTGTGTGTGTGTGTTTTACCTTGAAGAAATGTGTCCCTGACTTGTTTAATGTTCTTTGTTCTGACAAGATATAAAACTGTGCTGAAAACCCTGTTTCTCTGGAGCAGTTTCTCAGAGTAATCTGGCTTCTGGGGCTTCCTGGTGGTGCAGTGGTTAGGAATCCGCCTGCCAATGCAGGGGACACAGGTTCGAGCCCTGGTCTGGGAAGATCCCACGTGCCGCGGAGCAACTAGGCCCGTGAGCCACAACTACTGAGCCTGTGCATCTGGAGCCTGTGCTCCGCAACGGGAGAGGCCGTGACAGTGAGAGGCCCGCGTGCGCGATGAAGAGTGGCCCCCGCTCGCCGCAACTGGAGAAAGCCCTCGCACAGAAACGAAGACCTAACACAGCCAATAATTAATTAATTAATTAAAAAAAAAAAGAATAAAAAAAGACATCTAGAAGAAACATAAAAAAAAAAAAATCTGGCTTCTGGGCTAGTCCTCAGTTTGGCTCAGATAAAACTCTTTTCTATTCTTATTATTGATTGTTTATTGATTATTTTCATTGACAATGCCCACCTGACATTACTGAACATGGAGTTGGATAAGGAGGCACACAATCAGCTCTCATGACCTAGCGGGAGCCAGCTCCAACCTTTCCCTCCTCCAGCTCTTCTCTGACCCGGAGGAGCTGAGACCACAGGCCAGGACAGCAGCTGTGGTTCCTGCCAGGCTGCCAGGAACTGGTGCCTGGCTAAGGGCAGGAGAAGAAATAACACTGTTGGTTTTTTTATTCTGTTTTGTTTTGGCCATGCCACGCACCTTGTGGGATCTCAGTTCCCCACCCGGGGATTCAGGGATTGAACCCGGGCCATGGCAGTGAAAGCCCAGAATCCTAACCACTAGGCCACCAGGGAACTCCCGAAATAACTCTATTGTTTTTTAGGCAAGTCAACCTCCGATGTAACTGGTAAAATGTATTGATTATGTGTTAACAATGAAAATGCCTTAGGAAAGCTAATTCCGAGAAAAGCAGAAGATCATGGGGAAAGTATCAGCTTATAAAAGAGCTAAAACATTTAGAGACTGAAAACAAACAAGCAAACAAAAATGAACTGACTAACCCAAAAGTGGGCAAGTATATAGATGGATGCTTTCATTTAGTCAAAATAGAACCAAAAACTGGATTAATTTTTTTAATTTATTTTTTGAAGTATAGTTGATTTACAACGTTATGTTAATTTCTGCTGTACAGCAAATTGATTCAGTTATACATACATATACTTTCTTTTTTGTATTCTTTTCCATTATAGTTTATCACAGGATATTGAATATAGTTCCCTGTGCTATACAGTAGGACCTTGTTGTTTATCCATTCTATATATAATAGTTTGCATCAGCTAATCCCAAGGTCCCAATCCATCCCTCTTCCACCCTCTTACCCCTTGGCAGCTACAAGTCTGTTCTCTATGTCTGCTTCTGTTTTGTAGGTAAGTTCATTTGTGTCATATTTTAGATTCTACATCTAAGTGATATAATATGGTGTTTACCTTTCTCTTTCTGACTTACTTCATTTAGTATGATAATCTCTAGGTCCATCCATGTTACTGCAAATGGCAAAACTTGAATTTTTAATTCAAGGCTTCAGTATTAACTGGGTACCTTCTGTGTTCAAGACATTCAGCTAGGTTCTTGCAGCATAGGTTTTATTTTCATGTGCTCTGATTGTAATGTTTTTTTCTTTTTCCTAATATTAACCACTTCTGCTAGGAGTCTCACTAGAGAAGGCAAGACAGTTCCCTGGACCAGTGCAGGGGTGACTGCACCTCATTGGTCCCTGGCCACCAGGTAATTTATGTTATTTTTTAAAATGAAGACTCTCTATTAAAAGAGATTTATTGTATTAAGCAGTTTATACAGTCAGAGACTACACACAGTTATGCAGAGCAGGTACCATTGGAATTGGACTGACCAATAAGGGTCCATATACCAAAAAGTTTACATTGTTTAGACCTAAGCCATACAAAATAGTGCAGATATAACATTATTATTCTTATTCATTAAAAATACAAGTTTCATAGAAGTATTATTTTCCCATGTAATTAATGAACAATGAAAATAAGTGCAAGAAAAAGAATAACAAATATGGACTTTCACCATGAAGCTCAGATATCATAAATATTTCTATCAAAAATAGCCTTGTTTTTTTTTTCTCTTACATTTCCATTCTCACCTATTCTCTCTCCCAAACAGAAATTCCTTTCACCAATTAAAAAAAAAAAAATTCTCCGGACTTCCCTGGTGGCACAGTGGTTAAGAATCTGCCTGCCAGTGCAGGGGACACGGGTTCGAGCCCTGATCCAGGAAGATCCCACATGCTGCCCATGCGCCACAACTACTGAGACAACGTGCCAAAACTACTGAATCCCATGTGCCTAGAGCCCATGCTCTGCAACAAGAGAAGCCACTGCAATGAGAAGCCCGTGCACCACAATGAGGAGTAGCCCCTGCTCGCCGCAACTAGAGAAAGCCCGCGTGCAGCAACGAAGGCCCAACGCAGCCATAAATAAATAAATAAATAAATGAATAAATTTGTTAAAAAAAAAAAGCATTCTCCCCACCTTCCTCCTAAATGCTATCATTCTCAGGGGGAAAAAAAAGAAATGGAATTGTTTCCCATTACATGTATTTGATAAGTGCTACATAGAATCAGAAACACCTGCTATAAGTTCGACTGCTTTTCTTCTGTTATCAATCCCTGTAGTTCACTGCAACAAGCCAAAAGCCAAAGAAAATTCAGAGAAATTCTGCTTAAACTACATTTAGCAAAACCAAGCGAATAGGTTTAGAAGCAGAAGACAATTATGAAGTGACCTTATCTATACAAAAACATTTAAGCAAAACCTAATACGAATGAGTCCAAATTTCTTTATTTAGGGATATCTAGAGATTAAATTGCAGATTCTTTGAAGGTCTGTCTTCAACTTACCTAGTAAGAGGTTTGTTTTAATGTCCACAGCATGCCAGTTTAATTCAAGAGTCTATTTTAGGACTTCCCTGGTTGTCCAGTGGTTAAGACTCCATGCTGCCACTGCAGGGGGTGTGGGTTCCATCTCTGGTCAGGGAACTAAGATCCCGAATGCCACGCAGCCAAAAAATAAATAAAAATAAAAAATATATATAAGTTTTAAAAAAAGAGTCTATTTCAATGAATATTTATTGAGTACCTACTATATGCAAGGTCCTGAGCAAGGCATTGCAGATACAACAAGTATTAACAGGGAATATAAAATAACCTTCTACTTTTTTGAACATCAGCACTGTGCAAAGAAATATTTTGAGCTATGGTCTAATATTTAATCCAAGATGGAATAATCCAGCTGGTTTATAATGTAATCCAGTTGTCTCTAATAAGGTAAATATTGTCCCCATTATGCATTCCCGACAATAACAAATTCTTAAATATTTTGATCACTAGAGAGATAAGTGAGAGAGTATAAGTTCAACAGAAATCCATCCTCAAAGTGAAACACAATCTTGAGGTCCTGAACAAAAGGGCAGAAGGTTTTTGTCAGCCTCATACATTTGTAGGGTTCAATTTGTACCTAATAGGTTTGTTATGAAGATCAAAAAAGATGAAATGCACCGAGAATTTGTGAGCTCAAAGCACCACACAGATGTAAAGTAAAACAATTATTATTATGTATAGGCCTTTACACACAGAAATTTCCAGGGTCAACTTTTAAGAAGCTCATAGTGTGAAAATATGGTATTCTCTCCTTCTAGAAAACATTAAAAATTGGTCAGTATCTGGGTTTTATTTCCCCACAGTTAATCTGAGTGGGCTGTAACTTCCTTCCATTGTAAGGTTATATTTTACCCTTTATTCCTGAAATCGCTTTGCTTTTCTTTCCTTCTTCCTCTCTCTTTCTTTCTTTTTTTTTTTTTGAAAACATACACCTTCCATTCCTTTAGTATGATTATTATTATCATCATCATCTTGACTTTTATACCTGAAAGAGACTGTGCCATCTTTCACATTACAAAGGAGGAGATGAGAGCCGAAAAAGGAAATGTCAGTCAGAGATAGTGGCAAAGATAAGCATAAAGCCCAGGTTTCTAAATCCTAATCAAATATTTTCTTTGGTGCATTTGGCCCGATAGGAAAGAAATAAGTCCAAGTTTTGAGGATTCCAAAGCTTTGGGCTCAGGGAAAGGAAAGTTATATTAAGCCAGAGTTAAGTAGGATAAAAATAATGTGAATTATTCATTGACTTGGAATGATGCATTAGTGAGAGGTACATGTCACAGTAAGTGACTTCTGTATCTACCTTGAAATACCTAAATTTTTTTGTTGAATTATATAGTTAAATGCATGTATCATTTATTCACTTAGCTATAGAAAAACCAAAGCCAAATATAATCTCTATGTATATTTTTCCTGAATTGCTTTCAACACAATTGGAGCCATAATTATGTTGAAATGTTGGGACCAGTCTGTAAGTTTTTCCCCAGTCAAACCTGGAAAGATCTTTTGTATGTATCCACTGGTTTTAATTTCAGATATTTTGGTTTTCAGTTCTAAAATTTCCTTTTGGTTCTCTTCTACAGTCCTTTGCCAAAATTTTTAGTCCTGCCTTTTAATTCCTTAAACATATGAAATATAGCATTTAAAAATAAATGTCTGATAGGTTCATCGTCCAGATCCATCTAGGTCTATTTCTATGAACTGTTGTTTATTTTGGCTTTGGGTCATACGGTCTCCTTTTAGGCTTGGTTATTTTTGAATGGGTGCAGGACATTATATATGAAGAAATTTAGAAGTAATTTCAAGCTCTTAATGATATTATCTTTCTCTAAGGATCATTTACTCTTGCATCTAGCAAGTAGCTAGGCTTGAGGTATTTGCTAACTGAAAATAATATAAATCCAATATGGATTAGGATGATTCAAAGATGAGGTTCAGTCTCTATGAGGGCTTATCTGTTATTGAAATTGGCAATCATTTCAAGGAGCAAAGTGACCCCCAAATACCAGGTTATATTCTCTAGCTTCTTTCCTCTTCCAATCTTTGTCCTACAATGCCTCACTGAACCATTACTGCTCCAGAATAAAACCAGTAAATTCTTTAAAAATCTTCTGAATGCCCATAATTTCATGTACTTAGTTTAGTATCAAGCATTACATGAAATAGGTTTAAACTGGTAGATTTAATGTGATTTTCAAAACATCTTGAGCCATGTTAAGTCCAGAGTAATTTGGATAGGCCTTAGTCTACCTTTCCACATTTTCCTCTGATAATATTTAACAATTTCATATCTGCCAAACCTGAGACAATCCTTCATGAAATTTCAGAGCCTTTCAGCCTTTTGCAGGGTCAGTGTCCTCTGTGACCCTGCTAACTTGATTCTATATCCCATCCACCCAGGCTCCTTCTCTATTTTTTCTTCTCTTGGCCAGCTCTTAATCATGATTCTGGCCAGACATGGTGAAATAAATAGACAAGACCAACTCCCTGAATATTTTGGGAGCATTAATCACTACCCTTTATTAATTCTTTTTTGGCACACACAAAATCCATTCTGAAATAAAAGAGCATTTTATGATTCAGCACAGACTTCCTCCAGAAGGATTGGAAGAGATTTCTAAGTTTTATATTACAAATTAGAAAGCAGATTTTTGGCCTGATAAGAAAGCAAAAATATGAAGGACAGAAATGGCAAGATCTTACAAGATCAATGGCAAAGTTGGCAGTAGTAGGCAAGCCTCCTGATTTTGAGTTTAGAATTGTAACCTTAAGAGGTAGATATGTTTAAGTGAAATAACCAGTAAGATGATCAGCTAGTTATATCATTCTCATTTAAAAAAAAAAAAATTCTATACTGTTTCAGTTTCTCTGGGGACCATAACTTGTCGCCTTTTTGCAAATATGGGCAGAAACAGTGAGTACTTTCATTTTGCCCCGTGAGCCTACAACTAAAGGAGATCAGTTCTCTCTCTGTATCTCCAGTTCCTACTGCAGTGACTGGCGATTACACTCAGTAATCACATGAAGGATGCACGTGTTCGTATTAACTAAATTAAGTTATTTATTTATTTTGATTATAGCTTATAGGTTTTATATAATCTTTCCAAGATGACAAGAAAGCTCCTTTGCGGGAGGGGAGTGTAATCCTTGTTTGTATTGTTTTTTACCCATATCGTTTCCTTCTAACACCCTCTCTCCCTCCTCCTTCTGTCCCTCTCTTTCTCTCCATCCCTGTTTTGGAAATCTGGTTAGTCTAATTATAAGCTATCTAATATAAGAAGGGAATAATTTTAATGAAGGTTTATTTTTGATGCTTTGCCGCTTTCCGGAATTTGCAACAACGGCAGGAATCTTAATAGAGGTGGCAACCACTGCATGTATTTCGAAAGGGGGAACACTCAAGCCAAAGAACAGCATCTAAGAAAGGCCAGCAGGGGAGGACACCCCCCACCCCAATTCAAACCATCAACAGTAATTTGGAATGTGGACTAGACTTTGAGAGCCTGGTATATTGTATAATATATCAGTATTTAAGTGCCAGTCACACTTGTGGGTGTCAGAGGTCACTTCTTCATTTGCAGTGAAAGAGTGGAAGATGACTCTTGGGTCTTTGCTATTGATGTAAATAGAATGGCATGGGTGGACCTTTGGGGAGATAGAGAAGGGACTGAGTGAGGTGGTAAGGGAATAATCCTCCCGGCCTCCTTCTTCTTCCCAACTTGTGCACAAGCTGGATTTGTAAGGTGCCCAAGGACATCAACTTACTCCACAGCAGTTACAAGTGAGACAGGCTGGGACCTGGAACCTGGGACCTTTTATTGCAGTGCTTGCACCTGGACCAGCCACAGAATACAAAGAAACTATAAGGGACTAAAAATAACTGCCTGAGATGGGAATAAAGACGCAGACCTACTAGAGAATGGACTTGAGGACACGGGGAGGGGGAAGGATAAGCTGGGACAAAGTGAGAGAGTGGTAGTGTATATATGGACATATATACACTACCAAATGTAAAATAGCTAGCTAGTGGGAAGCAGTCTCATAGCACAGGGAGATCAGCTCGGTGCTTTGTGAGCAGCTAGAAGGGTGGGATAGGGAGGGTGGGAGGGAGGGAGACGCAAGAGGGAAGAGATATGGGGACATATGTATATGCATAACTGATTCACTTTGTTATAGAGCAGAAACGAACACACCATTGTAAAGCAATTATACTCCAATAAAAATGTTAAAAAACAAAACAAAAAAACTGCATGCATGTGCAGTTGGGGCAAATTATGAACAAGAAGATACAAAAAGGCCAAAACCCAGCTGCCATTTCTGAGGTTCTGGGAACAAAAACAGTGTACTGTGCATGGTCCCTGCACACGGCACCACCAAGGGGATGGGCAGGACACCTAAGCCACCCCTCCGGCCCCACCCATTGATCTGCCCCTACCTTCAACCCTTTAATGGCTCACCTCCACCTTGGAGAGTGAGCAAGGGCACCTGTTACTTGTTTTCACTCCCTCCTGCTGCAGCATGAGTCCCAGAAAAGCCTTGCCTGGATTCCTCATCTCGCCTCTTATCAATTTCTATTGATTAAAGAGTCCAAGAACCCTGGTCGGTAACACAAACATTCAAGATTACAGTGAGTGTCGACCTTAAATAGCTTAGGTACCAATCTAAATCCCACACTCTGTCAACCTGACCTTGTCCTTTCTTTGGGTATTTATATACTCCTGGAAAGGAAAATCATTCCATTACATAAAGGAAATTCCAAAAAAATGTACCCAAACCCCATAGAGTAATTACAATATTGCATCATTTTTGTAATAGTTAAACAATTTCAAATCAGCATAAAATGTTGGCCAGGGACAGGGATTAACAAATCTTAAATGTGAACGTTCTGGATCTTTCATTTAGTTAAATCCATTGAAAATCTTCATGTCGTTAGTGCTTTTTCAGGGATATCATCATTAGATGTATGTTTGGAGTTGACTTCCAAGAGAGACTAACATATGAAAAAGGGGCCTTTCAATCCAGCTGTGACCTTCTTATAGGTACCGAAATTTTGTAGCTCTTACGTGACAACTGATTTCTGCTCTATCTGGCTTATAGGATGGGATAAGTTATTTCTAGAAGCACATCTCTTATTTATAATTTAAGCCTAATTTGGGTTTTTTAAGAGTATCTCTTTAAGAATTGCCTTTCCTTCAGGCTCATATCTACCCTTACAGCTGTTACATCTGTAATAGAAGGAACAAGGATTTTAAAGACAAGATTGTTACTTGAGAATATATGAATACTCCCTGTGGCTTGCCATTTCTTTGAAGATAGGAGAGTGGTGTGAGGTGCCCTCCCATTTTCAAAAGGTTCTCTGGGGAGGGCTGTCATTCACAGCTACCTGGACGCACTGGAGCAAGACACATACACTGCACTGTGACAAAGATCACCTAGGAAAGAATCACTAGGGCTGAACAATGCATTGCCACCGTTTCAAGTATCTCCGACAGTCAACATTTTCATAAAGAGTAAACATATTTTTTCAGCAGTTGCGCTGGTGCTTGTTTTGCTTTCTTACACTAGCCATTGTTGGTGTTTATTTCTGAGCGCCACATAACTTACAGTAAATGGCCACAGGCTTCATCACTCAGCTCACCCCTCCTTTGAATGTGCATTTCAGGAGGACAAGGGGTGAGGCTGCAATGTTTGCTACTGAGTCACTGCAGTCCTTACACTCTGGGAGCTCTCAGTAATGAATGACCAGGAAGATGACAACATCCCATCATTGTTGTGGGTTTTAGAGGCTAGTAAACATTGACATTTTGTTTTAGCTACAAATGAAAACAAAATTTTTACATTTCTTGTGTGTATATGTGGATGTAAATGTACTCTTACATAAGGACACATACACCTGGTAATTCACATAGATATGGGGGCATTCAAGAGGGGTGTCCTCTTAAGATCTAAGCGGGAATAAGTAGTAATTGCCAGATAAGGTTCATTACCAAGGAAGTGTGAAGTAGATGTAAAAACTGTCCATGTGTGGCTTTGTACCACCTTTAGTTTGCTCATTTCAATTAAAAGATGCCCCATGGCCTTATCAGCCCTTAGTCTTGCCTCTTCAAATATAATGTTTTTAATAACTCATACAGTTTTATAGGATGTTGAAGTGAGAGTTATACGTATAAAAATTAGGTCTACAAAAATTACATGGAATATTTCTGCACTGGAGATTCATCTATTCTTTCCTGTTTATTTATTTATTTTTCAATCATTTATTTAGATTAGTATGAGCATGTGGATATTTATACTTTGAGTTATAATCCAATACTGATTGATTGATTGTTCCAGCATTGGTCATTGGGAGCTTTTTCAGTTTGCTCCTGTGTCCCTTTGATGGATCCCCATCACTGTGTTTTTGTTGTTGTTGTTGTTGTTTGCTTTTGTTGTTATTATTGTTTTTGAGCACGTCCTTACTTTCTGGCACCCAAAGATGCTGCAGGTTCATCTTGTATAGTGTTTCCCACCCCAGTCCCCAATCAGCTATTTTTCCAAAGTGTCTTGGTTCCTTTTATTGAAGAATGGTAATAGAAACCCATATCTCCTTGCTACTGGGGTGATGTTGCTTTTAGGCCCTTTCAGTTGACAAAACAAGGACATATATGTGTGTGTACTAACTATTAAATGTACATATATCTATAAATATTTCTATATGTATTCACTTGTCTCTATGTTAAGCTGAACATGAACACAGGTCCAATCCACTGAGTACCACATGGGTCATTCTAATCCAGTTCCATGTGGATCATTTTAATCCAATATCACATGGATTATTCTAATCCAGTACCACATGGATCATTCTAGACTTTCTCCCTCTGCTTGTCTATAACCTTTCACTCCAAAAGTGAGAAACCTGGCTTCCAACATCCACTGTCCATGACCTTATTGTTCAATTCCAGTATACGTGTACAGTGGTTTCACAGTTAATCCATACTCCTGTGGGACACAACTTTCCCAACTAGAATACGGTGCTTACGGATAATTCCTTTTGTCTTTAGCCTTATAGTCTCCATTCATTTCCAAAGTTACTTAGAAATTAACAACCCCCCACCACTACAGTAAGATTATTTCACACATTTGTAATACAGTTAGATTATGTTGTCATAGCGTGCATTCCATCCTGGGATCCCTTAATCTCCTAAATGATTTTTTTTTAATTTGCATACATTTAAAAATTAATGTCAGCAGTTTTTGTCTCTTTTAGTGTCCCAGCTTGACTCCAGTGCAGGTCAACATACTTGTTCATAATCCCTCCCAAAGTCAGCAAGGACTGTAATGATGTTTCTTGGACTTGGGACCAGGAATTTTTTTCTGTATTTTCCTTAAGAAGATGCTTAGTCTCACAAAGGAAGAAGTGAAATGACTTTCAAAATTGTATAAAAAATATGTGATGGTAAAGTTGACATCCCTGTCATGGGTCTGGAATTGATTTCCCTTCTCTAGGTTTCTTTAGATACCTGCCTGGGTTTTGCTCCTGGTCCCCAGTCCATTCCTTCTTTACTTTGTCACCACATTTATTTTTCCTCATCTTTTATTTTATCTCATAATAAAACTACTTAACACTAGGCTGACTAACTATGAGCCTCATTTGTTCCCTTAAAATAATGTTTATATTAAATACGTACCAAGTAATTTCTAGTACATGCTAAGTTCTCTTACTTTCTGATTACCAAGTGAAGAAAGAATTGTGATTATTCTGACCTTCTCTCTATAGGGCTTAAATGAAATAAACCCATTTACTAGCATAGAAATTTTTGGAAGCTGTCTCTTTGATCTAAGTAATCTCTGTATATTAATTTTGTATCCTGAAACTTTACTGAATTCGTTGATGAGCTTTAATAGTTTTTTGGTAGCAATTTTAGGCTTTTCTATATATAGTGTCAGTTTTACTGCAAACAGTGACAGTTTTACTTCTTCCTTTCCAATTTGTATTCCTTTTATTTCTTTTACTTCTCTGATTGCTGTGGGTAAGACTTCCAAAACTGTTGAATAAAAGTGGTGAGAATGGACATCCTTGTCTTGTTCCTGATCTTAGAGGAAATGCTTTCAAATTTTTACCATTGAGTATGATGTTAGCTGTGTGTTTGTCACATATGGACTTCATTATGTTGAGGTAGGTTCCCTCTATGCCCACTTTCTGGAGAGTTTTTATCGTAAATTGATGTTGATCTAAGTACTCTCAATAAAGCTGCCCTTTTACCCTCCAAAAAGGTTTTGCACATATTAAGGTATCACTTTTTGTGCTGGTAAGTTCTACTCTCCACTCAAGGAGCTGACGTAACTCCCATCCCATTAAGTATGAGCTGTACGCAGTGACTTCCTTCTAAAGGGTGCAGCATGGAAGGGGTGAGGAGGGGAGTAACTCCACAGTGGAGAACCTGACAAATGCTAGCTCAGCCAAGTGGTAAAGGTTAATATCACCAGTCTTAAGTCATATTGATAGCAAGTACCCTCAATATGATGATGTGATGAGAATGGCAATTACCTCTGTGATCTTTCTCCCCAAAACCCATAACCTCAGTCCCATCATGAGAAAAACATCCAAGGAACCCCAAATGAGGGACAGGCTACAAAATGCCTGACCAAATTGTCCTTGAAACTGTCAAAGTCATGAAAAACAAGGAAAGTCTGAGAAACCGTCCCAGTCTTGAGTAGCTTAAGGAGACAAGATAACTAAATGTAACATGGTATCCTGTGTAGGATCCTGGAATAGAAATAGGACATCAGGTAAAAGCTACGGGTATCTGAATACAGTATGGACTTTAGTTAATAATAATATATTAATATTGGCTCACTAATGGTGACAAATATACCATAATAATGTTAATAATGGGGGAAATGGGTAAAAGGTGCATGGAACCAATCTTCTTAACTTTTCTACAAATCTAAAAATATTCGAAAATTAAAAGTTTATTTTAAGAAACAGAAAATAAAGCAGAAAAATAATTAGATCTGATGTCTTAAGAAAAAAAGGACTTGTAAATTTGAGAAAAACAGACTGTTGGGGCAATGCCGCTTCATTTAACTTATAAAATATATTTTTCCTACTAAGAAATCTTGTAGGGTGTTTGACTTGTTTTTGTTTTTCTTTTTTAACATATGAAAGTAGGGCACTGCCTATGAATCTAGTCAGTAAGAGTGACCCAAAGGAACTCATCTCTGAAGATGCATTTAGATTGGATTTCTTACCTTGAGAATGAACTGATGACCCAAAAACCTTATTTCAAATGCTAATCAGCATATATTAAACAGAAAATTTTTATATTCTGGAATACAATCTAGGTCCTGTAGTTGGTAATTGGAGTGTAAGTTCATGTCTATTTTTCTTTGGTATTATTACTCTTGAACACTTAGACTATTTTTTGAGAGTGAAAACTGTGGGTTACTCAACCCTATTATGTGCTCAAAACCTATATAGGGTTTTTTTTCCCTTTATTGTGGTAAAATATGTATAACATAAAATTTTCCATTTTAACTGCTTTTAAGTGCACAATTCAGTGACATTAATTCCATTCACAATGTTATATAACAACCACCACTATCTATTTCCAAAATTTTTTCATCACAACAGTAACTCTGTACACATTAAACAATCACTTCCCATTCCTCCTCCTGCCAGCCCTGGTAACCTCTAATCTACTTTCTGTCTCTATAAATTTGCCTATCCTAGACCCTTAGTATAAGTGAAACCATACAATATCTGCCCATTTGTGTCTAGCTTATTTCACTTCGCACAACATTTTCAAGGTTTGCCCACATTGTAAAATGTCATATCTTCATTCCTTTTTATGGCTGAACAATATTCATAGTAGGTACATACCACATTTTGTTTATCCATTCATCTGTTGATGGATATTAGTGGTATTGTTATCTTTTGGCTATTCTACACAATAGGCTTTGTAAGTGTAAGTCTTTAAAAAAAATAATTTGTTGAACCTTCCTGGAATGCAGAACTTGGCTTAATTGTAGTTACCATCAATGCCTTTCATTTGATGCCAAAGAAGTAAATACGCTAGAAATGAATCAGTGTATTTTGTGTCACTTGCATTTTCAGAGGTGGCTCTAGAGGCCCCAGGCCAAAGTTATATGTGAACAGGTCACGTTCTTCCAGAAAGACTTGCTTCTGTTGTCTGTTCTTTTATGTTTGGTTTTGTTTTTGCACAACTCTTTTAAATGTTATGCCCTTGCCTTATTCCCTTTTCTTTCTCCCTTTTGTCACGACTATATTATCATCAATAAACTTGGGTAATTCACATTTCAATTGATGTATGTTGATTATTAATTAGCATACCAACTACCACCATAGCCTTTAAATCAAGTTCTGCCGACTGGCATAATTAACCAAGTTGTATGGATGACAGGAACATGAACTTGAGGGATTGAGATCGCTAGAACTTACCTGTGGAATTTGCACACCCCAAATGCAACTCCTTGTTTCCCTTAAAGTAGATTCTCTAGATTTTGTCCCTTAGTTAGCAGTATTACTATTCACCTCATCACCCAAGAAAGACCCCAGGGAATTACTCTTGACACCCTCTTCTTTCTCACTCCCTAATATAAAGCCTACAGATTTTGCCATGTGTAAATATTTATCAAATCATCCACTGCTCTCTATTCCTCTATTTCCACTTGCACAGCTATAATGGAAGCCCTCAACACTCCTTGCAATTCTTCTTGGAGACATAGACAAGAGGGGCCCTTCCCCAGACGCTGTGTTATGGAGAGAGCAGCATATCACAAACACAAAAAGCTGTTGACGAACACGCAGTGACTGTCACTTAGGACGTGGTGCTCAGCACTGAAATAGTCAACCCATAACCTCAAACATCCACTTTTGAGACTAACACTGTTCAAGCCCCAAGGAAACCCTTCTCCAATCTCTTCTCCTCATCTCTTCCCTTAAGTTCCTGAAAGAAAATGCAACCAACCATGTGAATGCTGTTAAAGGTGAGAGTTGTGCCATTACCTAGATGAGAGAAAAAATGCTTCTCCCTTCACGTTGCTGAGGAATTTAAGTAAGCAGGTGCTTAGGTGAAAAGAAAGAAAAAATAATAAACTTGATGTGGTGAAATGAATTGTGTCCTCCCAAAATTCATATGTTGAAGTCCTAACCCCACTACCTCAGAATATGACTGTATTTGGAGATAAAGTCTTTAAAGAAGTAATTAAATCAAAATGAGGTCATTAGGGTGGGCCCTAATCCAATACAACTGGTGTCCTTATAAGAAGAGGAAATTTGGACATAGACACACACAGAGGGAAGACCATGTGAGGACACAGGGAGAAGATGGCCCTCTATAAGCCAAGGAGAGAGGCCTCAGAAGGAACCAACCCTGCCGACCCCTTGATCTTGGACTTCTAGGACCCAGAACTAAGGAAATAAATTTCTGTTGTTTAAGCCACCCAGTCTGTGGTACTTTGTTATGGTAGCTCTAGCAAGTTAATACACTTGCCAAAGTATTTCCTCTCAGATGGCATAACTGAATATTTGTTCCCAGTATGCCATTTTTTTTGCTTCTCTTTGTGTTCCAATTTACGGTTCTGAGTAGCACCTTCAGAGTTGAGCCCTGTGCCTCTACCTTAAAGAACTCCTTTGACTATGCCTTTTCTCACAGGCCTACGAGTACAGAGGGCCAAGAAGTGCCTATGAAGCCTCATCTCCTCCCATTCCAGAATTCCCTGTCCCAGTAGCCCTGAACCCATCACCAGGGACTGTGCCAGCCTTTCTCAAATCCTTCCCCAGGAAGATGGACGAACCACTGCTGTGTATATACCTAAGCCTGAGAGACACCCAGAGCAGCTGTTTGTGGGTGATGCAGTTGGAGTGTGGACACGTAGACTGGAATGTCCACATGTAAGTGTGCAAAAGCCACGCAGTATGTGATGGAGCAGGAAGGTGGCAGGAGAAGGGGATGAAGTGTGGAGCTGAAGCTTCAGGCCAGCTTTGCTTGTGCTGTGACCTTCTGACATGGTTCTCTGAGAAGCTCAGTAGCTCTTAATTTGAATCTGAACTTTCAGGTCCTTAAGAAGGTATATTCATCAAAAATCAGGGAATAGCACATATTTTATTTTATGATTTGTTAATATGATTTATAACCTTTATATATTTAGACATACGACACATGAGTCTTCATATCTTGCTTCAGACCCCACGAATATTAGCATTAGGCTTGGCAGTTCTGGAGGGATGCACAAATTAGAGCAATATCTGCCACTGTTGCACACAGAGCCTGGGGAAAAATTTGCAGTGTTAAATAATTCATATTACTCTTAAATTTGCATATAGGCATATTGGTCTAGACAGAGAATGTGTGACACAGGATATTAAATTTAACATTAGCAATGAGGTGGATATTAAAATTAAAATTGCAAATACTCATGTTCTTATAAACATTTGATATGATTTCATTGTTTTTTAAAAATTCAACAAAAATTTTGTCTTGTTTAAATTATTTTAATTCTTACTGTGCTTTATCATTAGTATTTTGTTTTAAATTTTAATTAATTATATTAAATATTTCAAAATAAAAATACATTTTAAACTATAGGCAACTTTTTTTTACATTATTATGATTTATAATTTTTGACAATACATTACAATTTTGTACATTTTCTAAAAATTTCATACATTTTGATTATAATTACATTTTTATATTTTCTTTTTTATTCTTTTAGAATAAGCAAAAAATGTGATTTATGATAGAAATAGAAAATGCAACAGTGGAATGCAGATAAGATATAAAAAAGAAACAAGAAATAGAAAATCTTCTAAAAGGCAATCTGCTTAAATTTTTTTTTTTTTTTTTTTTTTGCTTAAATTTTTAAAAACTGGACACAATAAAAGTGAACAGGGGGCTTCCCTGGTGGCGCAGTGGTGGAGAATCTGCCTGCCAATGCAGGGGACACGGGTTCGAGACCTGGTCTGGGAAGATCCCACATGCCGCGGGGCAACTGGGCCCGTGAGCCACAACTACTGAGCCTGCGCGTCTGGAGCCTGTGCTCCGCAACAAGAGAGGCTGCGACAGTGAAAGGACTGCGCACCGCGATGAAGAGTGGCCCCCGCTTGCCACAACTAGAGAAAGCCCTCGCACAGAAACGAAAGACCCAACACAGCCATAAATAGATAAATAAAAAAATTAAAAAAAAAAAAAAGTGAACAGGTTTTTATTGAGTGTGTCCCACATAAAAATTTTGAATAACACATCACAAATTTTTTGTTTAATGAGGATTTAATTATTAATCAAAACAATGAAAATGAACAAGAAAAGTATTCTAATAAAATCTACAACTTGGGAAGAGGTCCAGTGAAATCCCTGTAAATTCACATTCTTTACTAAGTAGAGTTAATTACTGACTGAAACAATGAAAACCTCTGAGGTCCTCCTTGACATTTGTCCTACTGCCTTGCATCATTCCCAAAGATAGCCTCCTCACAGACCTCTGTCCCCACTCTGTCCTATGTGCTGCTGTTAGAGTGGGCTACCTGACCCCATCCATTGAAAGCAACCTGCCACCACGTGGAGCACAGCTGCCCAAGGGCAAGTCCTACGTGTTGTTGATGACGCTGGAGCCAGTGAAGGGTTCTGTGGTTACACAAGTTGGAGAAACTGTATGCAGTACAACCACTTTACTTCTGGAAGACTTCTCAAGGACTTTAATATATTAATCCCTTGTTTAACTCTCCAGAAGGGATCTGTATCAGGCAGATCTCCCAAGTGTTTTCACTGAAAAGTTTGTAGGACTGGTGTTCTTAGGAAGGTTGGTCTAGAGCATTCCCCGATGTGGTAGCCCCTAACCACGGATGGCTATCAAGCACTTGAAATGTGGCTAGTCTGGATTAATACAAGTTCTAAGAATAAAACACACTGTATTTCAAAGACTTAGTACAGAAAAGAATGGAAATTACCTCGGTAATAATTTTTATATTGAATACATGTTGAAATGATAATATTTTCTGATATATTGCATTAATAACATATATCTCTCAACAACAACAACAAAAAACAAACTCAAAGATACAGAGAAGAGATTGGCGGTTGCCCGAGGTGGGAGTTGAGGGGGGTCCAAACTGGGTAAAGGTAGTCAAAAAGTACAAACTTCCAGTTATAAAATAAATAAGTCATGGGAATGTAGCATATACCATTGTGACTGTAATTAACGATACTCTATTGTATATTTGAAAGTTGCTTAGAGAGTAGATCTTAAAAGTTTTCATTGCAAGAAAAAAAAATTGTAACTCTGTGGTAAGGGATGTTGACTTACTGTGGTGATCACTTTGCAATATATACAAATATTGAATCATTATGTTGTACACTTGAAACTAATATGCCAATTATATCTCAATTTTTTAAAAAAATTCTATATCTATATATATATATAGACTAATAGATTGCTAAAATTAATTTTACCTGGTTCTTTTTTTTTAATGCAGTTACTAGAAAGTTTAAAATTCCACCCATGGTTTGCATTTTATTTCTATTGAACAGCAATCATCTACAGGGCAACATGATACATAAGACCACTCCGGATCTGGCATCTACTAATCTCTCCAGAACTTTCTTTCAATACTATCTCCCTTTGAGATCTAATTGCTACACACTGTTTAAAGAAATCCCTCCCTATCCCTACCAACCATGACCATCAGCAGTACCAAATGTTGTAAGTCTTCTATTTGTTCATTTCAACTCCTGGAACTACATCAGGCTAATTCTTGTTAAGCCTTTAGGTATCAAGCATCAGTCACTCATACAGGAAGCCTATGCTGAAATCCAGACATACCTATCCCTTAGCCTGGTTAGGTGACCTTCCTCCAAGTACCTGTAATTTCCTTCTAAACCTTTAACCTGTACTCACTACATGTCTGTATAAGCATCTGCTTATGTATCTCACTCTTCTTCATTAAGCATCTTGAGAGCAGAGACACGTCTTACTTTTTTTGGCTGCACAGCGCAGCATGCAGGATCTTAGTTTCCCGACCAGGGATCAAACCCGTGTCCCCTGCAGTGGAAGTGTGGAGTCCTAACCTCTGGACCACCAAGGAATTCCCTTTATATTTCATATTCCTAGCTCCTATCCCAATGGAAGAATGAATGAATGACTCAGGAATGAAGCAGATATTGTTCCTCCCCTAGTGGAGTGCAATCTAGAAGATGAAGCAGATAGGTGAATAGATAGTTCAAATGTGTTGCTTTAAATTGTGTTATAAATGATACTGAGAATTATAGGGAAACTCTGAGCAGAGAACTTAACTGGGGTCAGTTTTATGGGTAGACAAATTGTACTGTTGCACAGGCTGCATAGCAACTGATTTGTTTTTATCCCAGATAAACATACCCACCTACTATTGGATATCAAGTCACTATGAGATGAAAAACATCATCTATATTTTTTTCTGATGTCTCTATTAAACAACTAGTTAAAAGTAAACTTTTCAGTTCTTTGGGAGAATGAATATAGTTTATTATAATAAATTAAAAGGTGTTATTTTCTGTTCTTTTTATTTTTTACATTTAATTAATTAAAACCAGTCAATGTGCATACACAAAAATTTAAATTTAAATACTGCTTAGTATTCACCATTGTTTTCCCCACTGCAAGTTACATGTTATATATTATCACCTCTACCAAATTATTAATTTTAGGCCTCAATCTCTGCATAGTAATACAGATGTCTCCCCTTCCCCAGTATAAAATGAACATGATATTCTTTTACATAGGAAAAAACAGTACTGGTATTTGAAGTTCATTTTTGTTTTTATCAAATAACTACGGTTTTCTACTGTCTATAAACAAAGACAGTCTTGTTTCCAGTTTGACTGCCTGGTTCCTGAATTCTGTGTCAAAGCCTATAGCTTTAATGGTTAGGATTTCCTTCCACAAAATGAGAGTTTTCACACATATTAAGAATTCTCTTAATGATTCATTCAACATTGTCCTGGCAATAAAATACAAGGTGGCCTTATCAGGTTCCTTCTTAGTGCTTATAATGCACTAATCTTTGTAATGTTCTTCTCCCTAAGATTACCTCCACATCATTTATCTTTTACAATTCCTAGCATCAGCAGTAGAAAAAGAAATGGCAAGATTATCCTCTAACATATTAGCTGAACGCGGGCTTCCATAACCAACACTGATAATTAAATTCAGCTAGTTGTTTTATTTATACTGTATTGTTTAAAAGTTATTTTATCCTGAATGCCTGGCTTTTTGATAAAATTCATTCATTCAACAAATATTTATTGAGTGATTCCTACATGCTAGTGTTTTTCTAGGCTCTGAGGACACAGCAGTGCACGAGTCACAATAGTACCTGGCCCAAAGGAGGTGATAATCTCATGCAGGAAACAGTAAATAATTAGTACATAAAAATCTCAGATGGTGCTCTGAAAAGACATAAATGCTGTGCGAAAATGAGAATAGGGAAAGGTGATCTGACAAGAGGGGTCAGGAAGATGCACCCACCTTGAGTGTTGTGTGGCCACGATTCACCTTGACTGCATCATGACCACATTAATCTCATCCTGCCCAAGCTTTTGCTGGCTCGGGAGTCACTTAATGAATATTATAACTCTTCTACTCCTGCTGTTCTCGTGTCTCTTACTCACATTATTTACTGTCTCTACTATTTTTCAGCCACCTCTAAGACCACATAAATGATGGGCTCAGAAATATTTCTTTCTTTCTTGCAGGAAGAAAGCTCAGAAATAGTTCAGTGAAGCTAATCTGTTTGTTCAGTTTTTCTTGGTTTAATCCCTTGAGGCAAGTGTCATTTGATGGAAAGAGGAAAGAACATGAAGTCAGAAAATTTGACTTTGAACCTATTCCTACTTATTAGCTCTTACTTAACCCAAGTCATGATTTTCTTTTCTTCAAATATGGGAAAAATGATGCCGCTGTGAGGTGTTAACTGAGAAGTAACACATGGATCCTCCAGCAAAGCGGAGGGCACCCTTCTGAGTATTGACTTTCCATCAGACAGCCAATAACTCTGCCAAAAACGCAAGACCCACCCTGTTCCCTAAAAGACCGAGGCAAAATTCCCATTAATATAAACATTCAAGTTCTAGAGACAACACAAAGATCATGTTTGGATGAAGCAAAAACTCAGGAATAAAAAGTAGTCATTTAGATATGTGAAGTCTATTCTTGTTCCATTGGCAAGAAAGTAAATAAAGAACAAATCCACACGCAGAAAAAAAATCTTCATTCACTGGGATAGGGGAGTCATCCTTGACTTCTCTTACCTCTCACATCCTATGGATTACCAAATCCCATACCTCCTTCCTCTTGCCCACACCAAAAGGGGGAAAACATTCTAACACTGACTCAAGAATGAGTTTTCTAAGATGGAAACCTAACCATGTTACTTTTTTGCCTAAAACTATACAAAGCCTTTTCTTGGTCTTCAGTGTGAAATCCACTCTGTAGCATGACATTATTTCCATTGCTGCTTCTTCCTATACATTGTGTTGCAGCTGGGATGAACTGCTGGCTCTGCTTTTATACTTACTTCTGAGCCTTCATTCATGCAGCTCTCTTTGTTTTGATGGGTTACACCAGTCCCCTTCCCCAGCCCCATTTCATTTAGCTGACTCTAGTGATGATGTCCTTTTAAACCTTCTCTTCTCACCTTCCCCCCATCCTAGCCCCGCACGAGTTCGATGCAGGACCAGCTACGCAATTGCAGGGCCCAGAGCAAAATGAGAATGTGTGACTCCTTGCTCAGAAATGATTAGGAGCTTTAAGACAGTGACTGAAGAGCATTAAACAAAGCACTGGGCCCTTCTAAGGGCAAGGTCTTGTGCACCAGCGCGGGTTGTGCACCCACAAAGCTGGCCCGGCCAAGTTCTATGCTCAGAGTTTCCCTATAACTCTCAGTATCATTTTCAGCACAATTTAAATCAAGGAATTTGAACTATCTATTCATCTATCTGCCTCTTCTTCTAGATTGCACTCCATTAGGGCAGGAGTCATATCTGCTTCATTCTTGAATCATTCATTCATTCATCAACTAAACATTTATTCAGGGCCTTATACACCAGGCACTATGAATGCATCCACCCTTGGGCTAAACACTTTACACACAATAGAGCAGTAGTAGGGCCTGGTGGTCTGGGTTCCTGTTGCCACCTAGCCTGATCTTCCCATCTCTCCTCCCTGTTCACTATTTTTATTTGCTGCATCCTTAGCCGGGGCCCCTCCTCTCATATTGTCTCTCCCTGTCCCAGGCCTGATACTGCTCTACATTCAGATTCCCTTCCAGTTTATATGATCAAATGCCCAGGAATATCATGGCTTAAATTGAATCTCTGAAATCCAGATACATCTTACACCTCAGGATTCCAAGTACTAAAAGATCCGCCCCAGCTTCCTCTGTCTCTCTCAGGCTTAAAGTGGGAAAATGAGGGGGCAGCGTAGAGATACAATGGTGACCAGAAAAGGGATCTAGGATCTTCCTATCCTAGTTATTTCCCTTTGCTGGTAAGAGTTCTAATAGCTCTAAGGCCTGGATTCAAACACAGGTAAAGGGCAATTTTCCTCTGTTCCCCAGAGGACCAGAGTGGGAATGACTGTCCAGTTAGAAGAAACAGCTGACAGCAGTGGTAAGGGTAGCAGATGGATTCTTGGAAAGTAATGTCACCAATAACTCACCCTCTAGGGACATTAATAGGAGGCTCCACATCCCTATTCCCTACCAGATTACCCTCTTTCTCCCAAAGCCCAGATTCTGAGTCCGTGTCCAGGACAGGAAAGCCACCAACAGTGATGAGTTTGAGCTGAAAATGGCTCTGCTGCCATAGGCTGGAGAAGGAGGGATTGGGGTATGAGGGAACCCCTAATTTTCCTTCTACATCTCCAGCTTAGTAGATGTTCTAATACCCAAAACTGCGATTTTCACCTTAAACAAGTAGTAGGTTTCATTGTACCATTATTTAAATTCTTCATCTATTTAGTGTGAACTAGCGAAAGTACTTTGGGACTAACAATACCTAACATCATTGAGTATCTTCTATATTCCATGACATAGGCTAAGAGTTTCACCTACATCTTGCCTAATTTTTATAATAACTCTTGAAGTGCCAGCATTTCTATGACTTCCATTTCATAGATGAGGAAACTGATGCCCAGAGTGGTTACATGATTAGTAAGATGTGGGTCTCAGACTCAAATTCTGTTGGACTGTCTCCCAAGTCCATGCTCAGACACCAGGGCTCACCACTTTGGGTAATGTTAATTCTGTACTTGTGAGCAATCACTCTCTGAATTTCTTCAGTTTTTTAATCTCTCTCTTTTTTTTTTTTTTTTGATGCTATGTGATTTTTATCAAATATTAGAATTATTCTTAAACATATCTTATCTTCCTTCCTAGACTTTGAAATAACTCATGTCTTGCCCTGGATTTGATTCATCTTAGAATCTGAAAAGCTCAGAATTGTGTCTTACACATATCAGGGCTTAACTAATCTTTTCGAATGAAAGAATGAATGTAAGTAAATTAATAAATAGATAACAAGTTCTAAACAGTCTGTTTAAAAAGAGCTTTTTAGATTATTTATTATAACATTATTTGATAAAGTATTTGAAAACTGTACACTAAGATTAGTTAGGTATATTAACTTCCTCCCATGTAAAGTTATAGTGGTCTACAATTTGATTAAATGGATGCACTATATAGTCTGTCAGTGAATCATAATCAATTTTTAAAAAAATTGTAGTTAAATAAAGCAAGGGAAAAACAGGTAATGTAGTATTTAGCACACAACCAGTTATACATTCCCTCCCAAATAACTGGATAGATGATCTCTGGGAAACTCAGAAGGAAATATTAGGCCCCTGTTAGAATGGTTATCTCTGGAGTGGGAAATTGTGTACCTAATGAGTACTGGTAATGTTTCCTTTCCATTATTTTCCTTTTTTTCCCCTCATTGTGTGTGTGTGTGTGTGTGTGTGTGTGTGTGTGTTTGTTTTTATATTTAACCAGGGAGGAGTGTTAGTTATTTCAAAAGTAGAAAAATTATAACCATGTTTTATTTTGTATGTATTATTTCTGTTTTTTGTGGAATGTTGTACTAAATATGAATCCTTTACATTAAATATAATAGACCACTTTGAAAAAAAAAAAAAAAAGAAGAGCTTTTTAGAGCACCACCACCTGGTGAGATGGGAACTATCTGTACTCATATTTAGTAAACAATATCTTCATCACAGAGCAACTTTCTTCAAACCTGTCAGTATCTAAAACTGCTGCCTCTTAGGAATTCTTTCTTGGATGAAACTATATTAGGAAATATTATTAGTATACTAAATATAGTAGAAAAAGTCCTCAAATTTTCATTTGACAGATTCTTCAAACACATAAACAACTGGTACCTATAACAATTGTCAAATTCTTTTTCCTAATTCTGCTTTGCAGTTTAATAAAAACTGATTTCATAAAACCTGCTCTGATTTTCTCTAGGTTGAGTATTTGGATGTCTTTTAGATTGTTATTAGATAGAAAAAAAAAATTATGTCTGCATCATACTGTTATTTTCCTTCTTTCCCAGACCCTTTTATTTACTTAGGACAACTTGCTGCCAAAGTTGTCTTCCATGTCATCTCTTTTTCCCTTTGGGGATATTAAACCTCAAATATTGATTCTTCATAGCTTTTGTTCACATACTTTGTCTACGCTTTCACCTGTATTTTATAGTCAGAAGAGAAGGAGAGTTTAAATGCAAGAACAAGAGGATGCAACCCAGCACACCTCTTCCCCACCCACACTCACCAGCATTACTCCTACCTTCTCTTCCCCAGACATGACCGTAAACTTGTCTAACCACTTTTTCTCAGTTCCCTTTTCCTGGATCCTCCCAATATTAAAGGTGGCAGCTCTACCAGAAAAATATGAACCCCAATTCCATCTGAGGGGTTGGTGCAGACTAACTAGACAACCACTTTGCCAGTTGACTCATATCACAGGTCACTCACTGACTCACGATCATCATCATAATCTAATTTATAGACCATGGAACATTCTGTACATCTGGTCAGAGAGCCAGAGAGGTGACTAATATGGGTTGTTGCTGTTGGTGATTTTTTTTTTTTTTTCCACAAAAACAAACACTCCATCTCTTTCATTTTGCAATGGAATGTGAGACCTCAGTTGCTGAGAACTTTTGCCACTGCAAATGAGGGATTTTCCATCTGGTAAGAAATTCAGGTCATGATTAAGAAGTGTTTAGTAATAGCTGTTTGTGCTTCTGTTTTGTTTTGACAACACATGGAAACTGTATTGCCCCAAGGTTTATCTGTATTGAATTTTAAGCATAATTGAGAAATGAGCTTAAAATCTCAGGTAATTTTGACCAATAATGCAGTGGGATGAGGAAGTGAGAGATTGAGGTGGAAAGAGAGAGGATATATATTTTCCCTGGTGCAAAGTAACTCTGATTCCATTAAGTTTCAGGACAAATCTGTTATGTTAAAAGTAGCCTTAGATTTTTTTTAATCACTATGATATTGGACAAACACTATTGTAAAAATTCCCTTTTTTTTTTTTTTAATGAAGAGCAAAACCACATTATCACACCAGTTTAATAAATCACCTGCTCTGATTTTCTCTGGGTTGAGTACTTGGATGTCTTTTAGATTGTTATTAGATAGAAAAAAAAAATTTATGTCTGCAGCATACTGTTATTTTCCTTCTTTCCCAGACCCTTTTACTTACTTAGGACAAGATAACTTGAAGTACATACAAGAATTTGAAGCACCAATCATAAAAAATATATACTTATTGAACACCTTCCCCATGCCATTGGCCAAGGGCCATACTAGGTACACTGGAAGATAGAAAGATCCTGTCTTTTGAGACTACAATTTAGTGTCAGAGGCAAAAAAGTCACATGAAAAAGTAAGTGTACATGAAAGAGTGGGTGCTCTTTATCTCCATGACACATCCACTCTTTAGTGAGAGCTGACATAGGTGACGTGAAGGCTGACTCCCCTTCCTCATTCTCAGGTCCATTTATTTACTGACTCTAGGAAAGATCAACTAAGATATCACTGTGATATCTGTGCAACTATCTCTGCCAAGAGCAGACCCTGATCCAAGAAGAAGAAAAAAAATGCAGTTTTCTCTTCTTGAGGATTGAATCCTTCTGTCTTAACACTTCTACAAGTTTTTCCTGCTAAGGATGAAAAAGCCAGGCCTGGGGATGGATGAAGGAAGGAAGCGTGGTGGTCTTGTTGGAAAGAGTGATGGGAGGTAAGGTGGAAACCAGATTCTTATGCCCAGCAGAGTCTGGGTCATCCCAAAAGTCGAGGAGAGCCACACATCTCTGAGCAGGTAAAATGAGAGTAAACTTTTGAGCTTGGAGACTGGTATCTAAAGGATGCGTGGAGAGGAACAACTCATTAGCTCTACCTTAATTCAATGACATTGTCTTAAATGAGCTGTTATGGCCTGGCCTGGCCTGGGGATGTCTTCACCATTTACAGCATTGTTTCTATTGAAAAATATTCTAAAAATTTCAAACAGCCGACAGGCAAGTAAACTTTTGGAAAACAACTTGTTCATAAAATGAGGTATGAGGTTCTTCGGTAGCATATGGGGTCATAAAGCTCTGGGGAAAAAAAAGCAACAACAACATAATCTCTGAAGTATTGAGAAGAATAAACAATGCAACGTTGTCTTATTTCTGAAGAGATCAAAAGATCAATCAGAAACCTTGCCCTAAAGTATCTGTTATTTAGATTTATTTCCATCTGTCATCCTGAAATTAGCATGGTACCGTCACTCATTCTGAGAGCTGTTCAGCCAACATGTATAGATGAAGCCTATGTGCCAAGCACTACGCTAAATTCTTAATGCATGTTATCGAATTTAGTCTTTACAACCCTCTTAAAGTAGGTATTACCATCTCCCTTTTCAGAGGAGGAAATTAAAGCTCAGAGGGTTAGCTGATTTTACCAGGGACACACAGTTAGCAAGTGGGCAGAACCAGAGGTGAGCCCAAAGCCAGGGCATTCAACCACTTCCCTGTATGCCTCTGTGGATCAATCCACCCTTAAAACATATTTATTTGGTCTCCAGCCTTTAAAAACAAGTCCCGGGCTTCCCTGGTGGCACAGTGGTTGAGAGTCTGCCTGCCAATGCAGGGGACGCGGGTTCGGGCCCTGGTCTGGGAGGATCCCACATGCCGTGGAGCGGCTGGGCCCGTGGGCCACAGCTGCTGAGCCTGCACCTCTGGAGCCTGTGCTCCGCGGCGGGAGGGGCCGCGATAGTGAGAGGCCCGCGCACCGCAATGAAGAGTGGCCCCCGCCTGCCACAACTAGAGAGGGCCCTAGCACGGAAACGAAGACCCAACATAGCAATCAATGAGTCAATAAATAAATCTTGAAAAAAAAAAAAAAAAAAAAAAAAACAAATCCCTTTTAATAGAACAACTGGCTCAGGTAACAGGTGCATTTAATCTGTGTTATTTGTCCAAACTGTTCCCACCCCTTCCACTCGAATCCTGTTGAAATACTCAAACATAACAATATTCTCTGCATGCTTCTCAAGTGTATCATTTTACATGTTCAAAATATCACAGTACCACTCAGCAGGAAGTAAACATTAATATCCATCCATCATGCATTGGTCAACTGAGCTAGAAAGAGAATAAATGGCTAGTTGTAGGATGTAGCAGAGGTGGGAGGTGTCTCAGCAAAACCAACAAAGTTTAATGGACTCATGAAAGCCCAGGAAGAAATCTCCCACCTGCAGTGGCAGCCGGAACGTGGAGACCTCAGGGTGCTTGCTTGGCTAATGGACTCAATTCCTCCTCCCTCCTTTTACCACCGAATCATAAACACATAAATTATCGTATTTATGAGCCCTCAGCTTTGTAGTAAACTGATTCACAGTCTCTTCCTGGGAGTCCTTTGGTAACATGTATCAGAATCATGAACAATGTGTTTTCTAGGTCAGAACAACACCCCATATCCAATTAAGCCCAGTTGAGGAATTCTATCCCATCCAACTCAGGACCACACATTGGAGACATCTAGGCAAGTAGGGAGCTTGCAGAGGGAATGAATGAATGAGAGAGATGGACTAAGTACTGGGTACTTGCCTAAGTCTCTCTTCTGAGGTGCAGGCCCAAGGCAGCCCTTCTAGCTAGCCTACATGAGGGCCCCAGGCTCTGGAGAGTTCTATCTTGAGATGCTTCTGCTCTATCACAACAAACAGCCAGTAAAAGGCAAAAAGAAACAACCAAATTCCATTGAACCACAGATGCATGTATAGAAGTGTCCCCAGATGCCTTGCTCTGTAGCATTTTGTACACGCATTTTAAAGAAATTCAGTGTCCTTGTGAAACATTCTCTAGATGGCTCCAAATTGATGTTTGACTACAGAATCAATTTAAAAATGCATACATGTAAGTATATAAGCATAATGTATACAAACATGTATACATTATACATGTATACATATCTGCAACATAGCATTTACCATTTGCCAGATGCTGTGCTAAGTGCTATAAACATGTTACTCTAGTTAAACCTCATAACACACACTAGGATATAGGTGGTGTCCTTTTCCCCATTTTACATACAAGATAACTGAGGCAGAGGTGAGTTGTCAAGGGCAGCTGGGAAGTAGGGAGCCAGGGCTTTAGCCTGACTCATTCTTAATCATCACACTCTACTGATGGCAGCTATTGTGAAAACGACTAACTTTTGACAAAATCTCTGTTGCAAAAAAAAAAAAAAGTTGACCTTCTGATTTCAGCTTTCTTACTAACCAAGTTGCTTCTTTAGCTGATCTAATTGATCTTCCATAAGGAGCCTCATAAGAAGTAAGCAGCAGCAAGGTAAATGATTCTGGGAAAGCACCTTGACCAAATTATCCTCAATATGTGTCTTGGGCTGTCCAGAATTCCACCATTATAACCTCAGTCCTGTGTGGTAATTCTTTCACGACAATATAAAAGAACAAATGCAATAAAACTGATACCCAAATAAGAACTAAAGAGTGATCACATGAAAAAGCAAAAGTATACTTCAACTATTTATACTGATAATAAATTGCATCTGATTAATGCCCCGGGGTAAGTTGACACTTTAGTGGCAATAAGCATTTCCTTTATTTCTTGCTTTCTATTTTTGCATAGTTCTCTTTCCTCCTCTTTCTACTGAAGATTCCACAACTATTAGGAATTCCTAACTCTCCCTCCCCACTCCTGCCCCTTCTTCTTCCCTTCCTCCACGTGGACATAAAATTCAAGGACCTCAGAGAGGAGCAGTCTTCACTGCGGTCTTACATGTGCCCAGAGATCCACTGATGTAGAACTTTTTTTTTTTTTTCCTGGGCAGAATCTAAGTAAAAGAGAGAGAGAAAGAGGAGAGAGAGAGAGAAGTAAGAGAGAAGCTTTTAAAATCCCTTTTCTGTTACATTCTAGTGGCAGATAATAGTCTTAGAAGGGTTCAGATCTCAGCTCCATCCCTTACCAACCCTGTGTCCTTAATTTATCTCAGCCTGTGTGCCCACATTTTCAAAACAAAAACAATTCCTAGTTCATCAAGTTGCCTTCAATGAGATAATACATGTGAGTGCTTAATTCATGATATTTCTAGAAATGCCAATGCCTCAAAAGGACCGAACACTTGCTCAAAGGAGAGGCTTTGATCAAAGAGGTTAAGCAAGAAGCTGAAGATGGATCCTCTCTGCAGAGGACAAGAGAAGACAGCATTCCCAGTCAGACATCGTGGAAAGGGGAGAGAGTTCTGCTGACAGTAAGTCCTGTGCTTGCCATGGTCTGTGTCCAGTGCTGTCTGGTCATTGAGTAGAGAAGGACAGGCTTTAAGGACATCCCAGGTAAGCATTCACCTGGTGACAAATCTGCTTTTCCCTCTGAGCTGGAAAGGACAACCTAAAATGGGGTCAGATGCCCACATTTAATAAATAAAGAGACTCCGCCCCAGCTTGCCTCGTTCTCTAGCCCAGTTCATGGCTGAGCCAAGATCAGCAGGGAGGTTCCTGATTCATCGTGGCCCAGGGACTTGGCTCCACATCACGGTGCACGGCCCTGAGAAGCGGGGTTGAAAATGGGGTCACAGCAAGCTGTATCCGTCTGCTTTCCCTATGCAGCAGCAACCTAGCCACGCAGCTTGCAACGTGATGCTAAAGGTTATACAGCCAGCATCATAGAAAATACAAACCTTAGAGAGACAGCCGAGAGCAGGTGACAGCAGGTGCAGGGGAATTAAAGGCACTGCAGAGCCCCTGAGCACATAATGATGATGTAGGCGTCTGCTTTATCTCTGCTATGGAACATTGTGATAAATTATTAATAAAATGATTTGTGCAAGTTGTGAAGAAAAAGAGGCCTATTTTTGCTTAACCAACTTAAACAAATGGGAGGTAAGAGGCTTTTACTTTTCAGTCTGAACTTTAAAAATACATTAAAAGCGAATTGCATGTGGTATCTGTGCTCTTCATAAATTAAAAGGGGGAAGGAACAAAGGTTGGATCTGAGCAAACGCCTCTGAGTAAAGGAAGCTTAAAATAGTGATCTTCTTAATATATATCCTATAACCTATATCCCCCGTAACCTTTAGCCCCAATTGACTTCAATTCTGGAAGATAAATTTTACATTTTAAGACTAGAAATAGTTCATTCAATGGATCTCTTTATTTTTAGAATAATGGGTTTCTATTCTTAGAGCCCCTGACCTGGACTCACAGAGACACATGATATTATGTTTATTTTACTTAGTGTTTTTTTAAGTGTTTTTAATTTTATGTTATTTTTATTTCAAATGTGTTTTATTTAGTTCATTATTTTATTTTATTTTTTTTATAAGAGCCCAGGCAAGGCTTTTTTTTTCTTTTTTCTTTTTTTAAATTTATTTATTTATTTTTAGCTGTGTTGGGTCTTCGTTTCTGTGCGAGGGCTTTCTCTAGTTGTGGCAAGCGGGGGCCACTCTTCATCGCGGTGCGCGGGCCTCTCACTATCGCAGCCTCTCTTGTTGCGGAGCACGGGCTCCAGACGCGCAGGCTCAGTAGTTGTGGCTCACGGGCCTAGTTGCTCCGCGGCATGTGGGATCCTCCCAGACCAGGGCTCGAACCCGTGTCCCCTGCATTGGCAGGCAGACTCTCAACCACTGCGCCACCAGGGAAGCCCTAGTTCATTATTTTTTAATGGTCAACAATGAAAAGTTAAATTTCAGATCCTGGCTTTTTAAGAGAAACTAGAAAGATTGAGACCCACACCCCTAAACAGCAAAGAATCAACTGCAGTCAAGAGCAGCCGCCTCTACAGACAGGCGGGCGCTTTTCCGGTAGCCTGGCGTTCCTGCATCCCTGTGGTCCAAGTCTTCTTCCTACCTACCCCGTCCCTCTTCCCTGCCCTGCCTCTGAAGATATTTAAATGTGTTTTAAATCTTTCCTCTTCCTCCCAGAATGCGAGCTTAGTTAGATCATTTTTCTGAACGCTTCTCTCCTTGCTGACCTACAGCCGTGGCACAAAGGTCCCAGGCAGACAGAAGGCACATTGCTGAATAGCATGTTTTTGAACTTCGGCAACAATTATGTTGGCTTTTTTAAAAGACGCTCACATTGTGTTTAGCAGTAAAATGTTCAGTGTTGCAAAGGAAAAGTCATATTGCAAGATCTCTCTCCTTCAATGCCACATCTCTTCATCTCAGAAGAGGAAAATAAAAGCTATTTAGCACCTTCTACCTAAGAATGTCAAAATAATTAGCAATCATCAATTAAGTTATTGATGTATTGATGTCATAAGTTTCACAAGTAGTATTATTTAGACAGAAAACTGTGAGGCCTGTCTATGAGCCACGCACATGAGAGTGTCTGGTAAACAACGATGGACCGATGATGATGATGAGACAAAGTTGTACAATGATTGACCAGCAAAGGTGGGAGTGACACCCACCAAAAGAAGTCAGCATGTTTTAATCCATTCCTGTTCTGTTTGCTGTTTCTTATAGACCCCAAAGAATATATATGTCCTTCCTTCGGGTCTGTGTTGGTGAATTAGAGCACGTGGTCTGTATGAAAGCAGAGTTTCTCCGAACCCGTCTGCACCTCCCACAACAAACACCATTTCCTGCCCCAGCATCTCAGAAGCACACGATGTGAAGCTCTCCTCCCAGCACCTGAAGTCTCCCAGGATGAACAGACACACGAAATATGGGAGACTTCCCGGGTCTCCAGGGAGGTACTCTTCTCTTCTGTCGTCCCCTTTCATCTAGTGGAGGCAAACTCACCATGATTTTCAGCCTCAGCTCTGAAGTCTATTAACCATGTTAATGCAGTGGAGGGTACCTAGCCCCTCGGAGCCTGTAAGGTGAGGAAACTATCATTTCCTGAGAGGGCTGCTTAGACGGGTCTGTGTGGCCCTTGACAACCTACACAGGCCCTTCCAGATTCACGCGTTGCCCTTTTCTACTGGAGCTGTGCCCTCAGGAGCTTGGTCCACAGGCACCATACACCATACCAACAGGCTCTGTTGCCACCTGACTTCCTGGGGGTTGTGCCCGTGGAGGACCAGTGCAGGACCAGAGGCGGGAGGAGAGAGAAAGCCAGGTATTGACTACCCCAGCTCCCCTCCTGCTGGGTCGTTGTAGATCAGCCTCTTGCCCCACAGAAGCCACAGTTCCCATGAGGCAGCCTTCTCCAAACAGCTACACTCTGTGGGCTCCAGGACTGGGATCCCACTCTTCCTAGCCCCAGGGGACCACAGCATCCTTTGTGGTTTCCTGAAACTCTGCCCACACTTCGGAAGTAGTTCCTTTGTTGAACTCTCCTCAGATTCCCCGTGGGACTGTGGGGTGTTTTTCCTACCAGGACTTGGAGTGATATGCGTGTGAATGCCCGGCTGCAGACTAGAGGCTCAGTAGTGGTGATGATGGTCGCCAACTCTGCAATAAGAAAATATCCTGTGACAATGTGATTCTGCATCTGTGACTACAGAATGGTTTGGAAGTGAAACGCATGAGTGAATTCAGTTAAATACCCACAATACACAAATGGCTTTCATCAGGCTAGATATGACCTTATAAACTGAAACAGAATCTGGAGAAGTCAGAGGCCCTGGGATCACAAATCATTCTTGCTTCCTGGAGGATGGGGACAGCGAAACTTCTGGAGGAGAATTTATTCTAACAGTAGGCTTGTGGTGGTTCTCAAAGTGCAGGTCCCAGCATCACCTGGGAACAAGTTAGAAATTCAATCCCCTGGTCCCACTCCAATCCTGCAGAAACAGAAAATCAGAGTTGGAGCCTAGCAATATGTTTTTTACCAGGCCCTCCAGGGATTCTGATGCACACAGAGGTTTCAGAAACACTGGACCTAAGTAGTTGCTAGAAGTAAACAAAAGCCAGTGTTCAGGAGTCCAGGTAGGCAAATGGCTCACCTAGCAGGAGAGACTTCAGGAGCAGGTGAATTCAGAAAAAAAGAGCTTTGTTTTGGGGGACTCTGTCTTAGGCAGTGGGAATCGGTTCAGAACAGGACTCCAGCCCCTGAGAAGAATCGAGGTATGATCGAGGTAGCACCCCAATATCACAGGAGCTGAGAGCTATGTGAATTAGGATGCACTGGGCACCAGAAATGAGAAATGCAGGATCCTTATGAGAAGTGGAGACCTCAGCAGCCTAGTGTCTGAAATAGCCAGAAGCCCAGTTACCAGAACTGGAACTCAAGATCAAGACCAGAAAAGCATGTTGAGTGACTCAATGTGTGGGATGTGAGTATCTGAGCAGGGCTTTCTAAGTCCCTCGTGTCCTAAATAGGACCGGCCCTAAGAGCCAAGGTAACTGTTTCTTCTGGTGATGACTGAAAGCTTGGCTGTGGGGAGGGGGTGAGTACAATGACCCGATCTTCAGGTGGGGCCTGACCACCTCCCTCCACACCAGCCACTCACTGGCTGGCTGGCTTTCTGATTGAGCTCATCATTTTTCAGACTGACTTATATATGCAGACCTGTGGTTTTCAGGCTTCAGTGGGTGACTGAATAATTTATTGAGATAATACCCTGTGTTTTGTTCTCTGTGTTTTCTCCTTGCCTTGTTCCTAGAAGTTAGCTAGTCTCCTGGTATGTTCTTTTTTTTTTTTTTTTTTTTGAATTGGAGTATAGTTGCTTTGCAATGTTGTGTTAGTTTCTGCTGTACAACGAAGGGAATCAGCTATATGTATACATATATCCTCTCCCTCTTGGACCTCCCTCCCACCCACCCCCATCCCACCCATTTAGGTCATCACAGAGCACCGAGCTGAGCCCCCTGTGCTATACAGCAGGTTCCCACTAGCTGTCTATATGTTCTTGCCTTGGTGGCTTTTTGTAGGCTGAAGCAGAAGAGAGCATCTCTGACATCTGGGGAAGCTGAAGTTTATTGAAGGGCAGGGAGAGAGGGCGGAGGAGATGGGAAGCAGGGGCAGTAGACAGTGGGCAGGAGCTTTGTAGGCAACAGGAAGGGAGGGGAGAAGGCGGCAGAGTGAGGGGACCGTCAGCAGTGCTCCCCCCTGGTAGTGCCATGCAGGTGGCAGGACCCCAAGGGGAAGGCCTGAGGTCCACTCAGTGATCACTATACCTTCAGGCCTTGGGGTTCTCAGCCTCTGGAGAAAGTCTCGTGTCCTAAAATATGGCAAAGAAACAAAGCCCTGGACGTTTTATTCTGGGTCAATAGAAGCCTCAAGTAAACCATAAGTTTCTCACAGGCATAATAATCACCTGTTGAAAGTTGGAATCTTGGGACCCACCCCAGACCTTCTGACTCAGTAGTAGCTCTGGGGAGGGGCTCGGGAGTGCACACTATAACAGATATTTCTGATTAAGGACTCCAGTCAGAAACACTGGAAAAGGTGAAGCCAAAACTGCAGCGTTCTGCACATACCTACAGGAGGGTCTTCTCCTTACAAAGAAGCATAATAGACACTATCTTCCTAAAAACAAGTAATCCTAGTTCTTTGCATCTTTAAGGCTCAGCAACTCATGTCCCAAGAGCAAAGCTGAGAAAATTTCTTCTGTCACTCCCAGAGCCCATAAGATCTCTCTCCACCCTCGATTATGAAAAAATTTATAACAGGTGAAAATTAAAGTAGATCCATCAGTTTCACAATTCATACAAACCATCAGTCAATGACATAACATCCTAATGACTAATGCTACTACCCTAGAAATTGTAACTATTATGTAACTATTAAATGGGATAGTACTTGGGTGAGTCAGTTGTGGACATGCCACTTTGCTTACCAGATGTGAATCCACACCTCATTTCCACCATGGACACTCAGTCTATAATGTAAATGCAGTCACCATCCGGCTTTGTGGTTGCATCATCTTTAGGTAATAATATTTGTTTGCATAGAAGAGATCAGAATAACACATTGTAACCCCATAGGTTACTTCTCCAGCTTGTCAGGATCCATGAACCTTCAGCCTAAATGGGTGGAAACACTAATGATCTGTAACAAGGGTTGGCAAACTAGAGCCAGAGGATCAAATCTGAACCACCACCTGCGTTTGTTCGGTCGATGAGCTAAGAATGGTTTTTACTTTTTTTAATTGTTGGGGAAAAAAATCAAAAGAAAAGTATTTCCTGAACATTGACATTATATGAAATTAAAATGTCAGTGTCCATAAAAAGCATTATTGCCACCCACCCACCTTATTCCCTTACTCCCTGGCTCTAATTTGTTTTTTGTTTTTAAATTTGATCTACACACACACACGCACACACACACACACACACACAGAGGTTATTTGTTTTTAAACTTATGAATGATTGGCTTTGGGTTTTTTTTGTTTTTTGTTTTTTTTTGCACTCTTCTTAGCAGCTTTGATTTCTGATAAACAAACCAGGATGTTGAAAGATTTGGTTTGGTCACACATGTCACATTCCATTTCTCAATCCATTTCATCAATTACACATGCAAGTCACATTGACTAACAAGTGGCAAAACCAAGAGGGAAACTATGGCACATCAAGAAACTGACAGCAGACACTTGTAGTATTCGCCTAATAAATAACTCATCCCAGGTCAGGCATTAAAAAAAAAAAGTTACAAAAACTTAACATCTATTCTAATTATAGGTTGAGCTGAATTAGTGTACTAAACAGTTAAAAAGGTGGCTCCACTGCCATGCAGCCAATGAAATTGTTGGAAATGCAAGAGAAATGCTCTTCTTATGAAAAGATGCCCTTGTTCAATTGATGGTTATGCCTCTACCAAACACTTTTGTAAGGGATACTGTGGATTACCTCGCTCTATACCCACTCCAGGCCCTTTTAAGGGTCCTTAGACTAAACAGCAAAAAGCACGTTTTCCAGGTGTGGTTTATAGTGCTGTTCTGTGTGTGATGTTGGTGTCTCCAATTAGATGCACTCACATAAGACTCTGATTCAGAACTGAGTCATGTGGGGGGAAAGGCAGGGTACAAGGCGCTCATTTTGTGGGTACAGGGAGGTGTGGAACCGGCCCTGGCAGCTGAGGTGGCAACTTCTTGATTTGATAGCTTCCTGATCAGTGTAGAGGGGACAACCACCCTTAATGGCCTGGTTCTACAGTGTGGCTTGGGGCTCATTCCTGGTAACTCAGCCTAGATTTGTTTCTTGGCATCTTCCAACGGTTTGGGAATTAGTATCAACACTCCGTAGTAAATACCATTCTGCATCGCTAGCCAGAGAAGATTCTATTTTCTGCAACAAAAATACTGATTAATACATTGAATTACCCATTTTAAACTACCTTAAAGCCTGTGGTTTTAAAAATTATTAAGACTAAAGAAACGGATAATAATACATTTCTTCTGAACTTCCCTATAGCCCATGGGAAGAGACAAAGAGGGCAAGGGAAGGAAAGGATTAAAAATTGCTCAAAATAATAAAGCTTGGATTGTTGGATCACCCATGGTCATTTCACATTTTCTGATTTTTCTGCCTAAAGATTACTGGTTTGTTTATTTATTTTTGGCCGCGCCATGTGGCACGTGGGATCTTAGTTCCCCGACCAGGGGTAGAACCAGTGCCCCCTGCATTGGTAGCACAGGAGTCTTACCACTGGACCACCAGGGAAGTCCCAAGATTACTGGTTTAATGTCCATCTTCCCTCCTAGACTGTAAACTCCATGAGAACAGGGGGTTATATGTGTTTGGTCAACACTGTGTGTGTGATACCTAGCATCCTTCTGGCTTATAGTAGCTGCACAATAAATATTGTGTGACTGTCTAAAGAGGTAGAGCAGGTGATGAACATTTCAAGGTAGGATGTGTGGTCTGTTCAATAATGTCGATAGTTACTGTTTATCCAAGCAACTGCTAAGAGAATGGTAATTGCGCGAATCATTTTACATATATTATTTCACCCTTCTAGAGAGTAGATATACCTTCAACTTGAGAATACCTCTAGAATAATACGTATAGAATAATACCTTCACTTTACACATAAAGAGAATTGAGTCTCAAGATGTGACTGTGGAAGAATGGTCAGAGATGCACCATTGCTGGCTTTGAAGACAGAGAAAGGGAGCCACAAGCCAAGGAATGTAGGCAGCCTCTAGAAACTGGAAAAGGAAAGGAAACAGATTCTCCCCAAGAGCTCCAGAAAACAATTCATCCCTACCAACACCTTGATTTTAGCCCATTGAGACCTGTGCCAGACTTCTGTCCTTCAGAACTGTAAGATAATAAATTTTTGTTTCTTTTAATCCACTAAAAAAAAAAGGAAAGAAAAAAAGAAATTGAGCCTCAAAGAGGTCAAGTAAAAGTCATAACTAGTAATTGTGTTTTTATTCACACCCCAAAACTCTGATTTCAAAGCCCATGATGTGGCTTCTATTATACCTTATATGTTGGTTTCAGGGATGCAGTGCCTTTCAGTCATCTGTGAATCTCCTCACATTGGCTCAATCACATAGGAAACGGAGAGCGTTTAAGACTCCTTCTTTCCATCCACAGGAAATCCTTTTAAAAGGATTCCTGCATTTGTCTGCATCTGTGGTTAAAATACTCCTTCATGAAGGGGGCTTCTTTCCACTCATAGAGTCATACCTGGAAGTGGCAAGACCCACCCACACATGATCTACTAGAGGCTAAGAGGCAGGTTGTCTTTATTCTCAGGATTCTTTAGTGGTTTCTGCCACCAAATTCTGAAGACACCACACTAATTCTCTATGCAGGAATTTTTTCCAAGGAAACTTATTTGCCAGGATTGTTTCTGTAATACAGTCATATCCACTCTGAGAGTGCTTTTTTGGACTCACTTAATCCATTTTACACAGACATAGAAAATAAACTTATGGTTACCAAAGGGGAAAGTGGGAGGGGATAACCTGGGAACTTGGAATTAACAGATACACACTACTATATATAAAATAGATAAACAACAAGGACCTGTATAGCACAGGAAACTATATTCAATATCTTGTAATAACTTACAATGGAAAAGAATCTGGGGAATTCCATGGTGGTCCAGTGGTTAGGACTCCACGCTTCTACTGTTGTGGGCTGGGGTTCAATCCTTGGTCAGGGAACTAAGATCCCACAAGCCACGCAGCGTGGCCAAAAAAAAAAAAATCTAAAAAATAATATATATATACATATATATATATATATATAAATATGTATATATATATATATATATATATATATACTATAAACTGAATCACTTTGCTGTACACCTGAAACATTGTAAAACAAATATACTTCAATTTTAAAAAGAAGAAAAAATCCCTTTTAAAAAGCCAATGTGACACAAGAAGGAACTTGGTCCGATTCTGTCACACTTTATTATCCATTTATATGTTCATGCATTCATTCAACAAACATTTACATAGCCTTGACTACATGTAAGACATGGAGCTCCATTTAAATGTAGTAGTTTTCTCTCTCCAATCACCACAGTAAGATTAGGAAGGTTGAAACAGGTTGTTCTTCAATAAATATTTTGGGTGGTTACATCTTTGTACCAAGATATAATATAAGGGCTTCCCTGGTGGCGCAGTGGTTAAGAATCCGCCTGCCAATGCAGAGGACACGGGTTCGAGCCCTGGTCTGGGAAGATCCCACATGACGCGGAGCAACTAAGCCCATGCACCACAACTACTGAGCCTGCGCTCTAGAGCCCGCGAGCCACAACTACTGAGCCCACGTGCCACAACTACTGAAGCCCGTGTGCCTAGAGCCCATGCTCCTCAACAAGAGAAGCCACCGCAATGAGAAGCCCGCGCACCGCAATGAAGAGTAGCCCCTGCTTGCCACAACTAGAGAAAGCCTGTGTACAGCAACGAAGACCCAACGCAGCCAAAAATAAAATAAATAAATTAAAAAAAAAAAAAAGATGTAATATAAGAAAGCAGCTCCTTTCTTGTAGAAACATTTGGACGAAGCTTAATTATAGATATACATATATGTTCAACTTAGATGTGACTCATCACCGTCCAAATTGATATGTAAGTGTCCCTAGGCTTCATAGCAAGTCACACTAGTTCAAAAACATGCCCGGTATCTGACGTAAAATCTAATATTTTAAATGTAATAGATTGTCTCTTTGCTTTCTGAGGTTTCTTAGATCCTGATGCCCATAATATGAACAAAATTTTGCTTCTCTCCTGCTCTGCTCGTCAGAGTGCAGGCACTGAGATAAAGAAAAAAATGAAAGTGTCAACTTCCCGCAGATTTTAGATGAGATATTTTTGCTGGGACCACTTTAAACAAAGACCCATTTTCCCTGACCTTTTCGCCCAGCTGTCCTCCTGAGATGGCAGCTTGGACTCCAGCACATGATTCATTATAGATTCAATTTCAGGTGGAGAATGCACTCAAACAAGAGATGAAAGCTCATTACAGTTATACCTGCAAAGATCAGTCGCTGCAGTTCAAAGTCTATTAGAAAGGTTATAACTTGCCCATAAAAATTTAGCTTTGGGCTCAAGTACAGCATATGAGTTTCTAGTCTGTAAGTACCTTAAAATCAGAAAACTCAGTTAGGTACTCCTAAATTAAATGGCTGGTAATTGGCAGAGAATTGAATTTTGATGTTTTAAAATTTCTTGCCAAAACTTGAGACATTTTAATGTTTGAAAATATGGTGTAGCAATTAGAGTAAGAAATCTGAGAAGTCAGTTTAACTCCACCCCTCTCTCCCACCTCTCTGACAACGGGAGACACTTCTTCAATATTTCTGTACTGGTGTTTCTCTAAATGGAAAAACTGTAATGATATTTACCTTTTCCCAGAAGGTGTCAAGGAGCTAATTTAATGGCTCTAATCCTCTTTTCAAGTTCAATAATGCACTCTTCTAAGGAAATTCCTCCACCTCCCAGGTCCTCTATGGTAATTAAGCACAGACCCACCCAACCCCTCAGAAAGAAAGAGTTTCCTTTGCTTCCAGTGCGACTCTTCACTCCCATCTGTCTGGAACAAGAAAGGGATTTTTCCCTTTGCTAGTTCCCGGCAGAGAGGGGTTGGTGCCTCAGAGAGGAGAAAGGATTTCATAGTTTGGCCCACCCAGGTTTGAAATGCAAGTCCCACTTTCCAGATGTGTGGATTGTTTTCTTGTTTGTGAAGTGAGGACTGCTATTTGTGAGGCATGAACAAAGTAGCAAATGAAAAGTGCCCAGTGCACAGGGGACAATCCATGGTAGCTGCAACCTTTAGCACCCAGCCAACAAATCCAACGCTTTACCAACCCACTGGCCAGCCCTGCAGGTCTCCCTCCCATCCCTGGGGAGCCCTGCCAACCTAGGAAGATCAAGTCTATGCAGGCAGGGGCTTCTTCTCACCCTCATGCGGAGAAGCAAAAGAGATGATGTGGATTAGGGAAATACACTCAGATGTTGCTCTGGGGAAGATGCTCCAGGGATGAAGGGTATTTTCATATTCCGAAATATAATGTCAGGATTTCCCAACCAGTAGCATGGCCTGCCTTTTCCTAAATAATTAGTTTTCATAATGATTTCTAATACGAATTTGCTTATTTAATGGGACTACCACACGCAATTCTGTATTTCTTAGTAATACTCTAAGGAGCAATAATAGTCAAAGCTCAGAAAGCTTATTAAGACTAATACCCAAATGTAGTTAAATGCATTAAAAAGCTTTAGCAAAGAATATGCACTATTGATCCCACTCATAGTCTTGGCTTTTGCTGAGGGTCCATTAAGGCACAGCATGTTATCAACGCAAACTAGTCCCCAGGGAACAGCTCTCCTCCATCTTAAAATGAGGTGGCATAAAGCTGAAGCTGAAATATTCTAGAAATTATTGAGTAGTTACAGCCATTTTTCCCCATGTTTTATATAATATACTTGTATAGCATTTTTAATATTTAGTGTCTTGTGCAAACAACAGTTTCCAAATTGGTTAATAGGGTATAATAAAATACACTTTTTCATAGTATCTCAAAATATTATTTTACCTTCCTCCTGAGGGTCCCAATGCAGATAAATAATAGACACCAGGGCTTCCCTGGTGGCGCAGTGGTTGAGAATCTGCCTGCCAATGCAGGGGACACGGGTTCGAGCCCTGGTCTGGGAAGATCCCACATGCCGCGGAGCAACTAGGCCCGTGAGCCACAACTACTGAGCCTGTGCGTCTGCAGCCTGTGCTCCACAACAAGAGAGGCCGCGATAGTGAGAGGCCCGCGCACCGCGATGGTGGCTCCCGCTCGCCGCAACTGGAGAAAGCCCTTGCATGGAAACGAAGACCCAACACAGCAAAAATAAATAAAAAGATAAATTTATAAAATAATAATAATAATAATAATAGACAGCAGGCCAAGTTAAATGCAAATAAAGTTTGTACTACTGAATCCTCATGATCCAACATTTTGTGGATCAAGAAAACTTCTAGACTATTCGTCTATATAAAAACCCACCTCTCCCTGTAATTAATTATTATAATTTTATCCTCTGATGAGCAACCCATCAAAATATTTTTAAGTATTTTCTGCTTGAGAGGACTAAATAAGGTTTATTTTTTTTCTCAGTAGGTGTTGTAATTTACATAATATAAAGTTAGCATTGGAAAGCATACAATTCAATGGTATTTAGGGCGTTCACAATGTTATTCAATTACCACCTCTATCTGGTTCCAAAACGTTCATATCATCCCAAAAGAAAACCCCCGTACACAGTAAGCAGTTATACCCAATCCCCACCTCCCCCGCCAACCCCCCACCCCATCCCCAGCCCCTGGTTACCACCAAGGTTTGACTGCTTTAAAGCTGCTTACAACCAATTAGAGGAAGGAATTTTTGTCTTTACCAAGGCCCCCTGAGTGACCTGGAGCACTCATTAAATATGGAGATTCCTGGGCCTCTGCCCAAAGATTCCAACACAATCAGTCCTGAAATATCAGCTTAGAAGCCACTTCTCCAGGCCTCTCAACCCACCAGGGAGCTTTCTCTACCCCTAATAAATACCTTCAGCCTAACAGGGTGATGGACGTGTGAAGAGACGTCCCTTTGAGAAGTGTCTTATGATGGAAATGGCAAAGCAAGATGCAGGGAGGGAGCAGGCCATGTCAGAGGAGGGTTTGGAGAATAATGCAGATGTCTATACAGCTGTCCCTCAGTATCAGAGGGGGATTGGTTCCTGGACTCCCACAGATACCATTCATGGATGCTTAAAAGTCCCTTATATAAAATCACGTAGTACAATCAGCCCTCCATATTCACAGATACCCAAGGTCGACTGTATGCCTGAGTAGAGAGGGGTACAGTGAGGAAGCTTCTACTAGAGTGTCCTACTGAGAAGGAAGGAAGGTAGGAAGGAGGGAGAAGGGGAATAAGGAGGGGAGGGAGGAAGGAGGCAGGTAAGGAAGTAGGCATGGCATTCAGTGTACCTGTGATCAACGTTTGACAGAAGGTGGGCTGTTGCTCGTTTTCATTAGGGAGGAGAAGGGAGAAGACAGACTGGTATAAACGCAGGCAGCGTATGGATTTGGTGGTGGGAACGTAAGGGGCTTCCTGACTGATGTCTTCAGCTTTCTCTCCGCAGCCTAATACATGATTCATTGCTGAGGGTGGGTGGTGGGTGTGTGGGAGTGTGCGTCTCTTCCTTACAGAAGGAAAAAGGCTCGAAGTTTCAAAGAATGAGAGCAAGATTTCTAGAGAAGCTGAGCGAGTTTGCAGGGCTGTGCTGAGTGTGGTAATTACGAATGTGCAGTGATTCCAGTTCTGCTGGTTGTGGCATTTCCTCGGCAGGCCCATCTCCCCGGTGTAGTCAAGGCAAAGCAAGTGTGGAAGTTCATCTGTGGTTCAGGCTTGCCTGGAAGAAAGAAGTGTGAGGGCAATAAGGCATTTGCAAGGGAAGAAATTCAGACTCTCTCAAGAATACAGAGAGCTTAATAGAGAAACGATTTTCATCATGGGTGAAAATGCCAGGAACTGATTAAGAATTTTCCCCGTCCTCAGCTAGGGCTCTTTCTCTACTCCGTTCCCTGTCCAGTCTTATCACAAATATTCCTTTCCGACAGGGTAAATTTTTAATGGCCTTTAAAAAATGTACTTATCATGAAAAGACAATTCACAAAAGAGCTAAGACAATTTGATAATGTGAAAAATGCTTCAGACTCACTAGCAAGGAAATGAAAACTTATTTGCTAAAACACAATGTATTTTTTTTCTATGTCCAGCCCCTACCACTCATTTTGTATATGGGGGGAATTTCCATTTCCCTTGATTCAGGTTTCCGTGTGGAGACACTGCCACGAGGAATATTCCTGATCTTTCTTCCTTCCCCCTCCCTCTTCTCCCTAAGCAGGGGGAATGAGTGACTTATCTGATGAAACTGAATTTTCCCACCCTCAGACTCTTTTTCTCTTGCCTGTTTTTGTGAACCAACCTATCTGCAAAATACATATGTCCTCGTTTGCTCTGTGTCTCATGGCAAGGGGTCTGCCCCTGGGGGGTACTGGGTTTAGCCTACCTGCATCCTGTGATCACGTGGATAAATCTGTTTAACTCAGGTCTGACGAATTAGCAAATCCAGTGGGCCACTGATGTAAAACCATATTTTCTAAATTTATCAGTAATAAAACTGATATTTGGTTCGATAAAAAATTTAAAAAGGAAACACTTAAAGTGCTATAGCTTGTTGCCCAGGACGGAGCTCAGAGCTTCCCAAGCTTCTCAGTTCATGGTGCCCTTAGTGTCTCAGTAATTTCTTCCTGATGCTCTAGGCCCAGAAAGATACCTGACAATTCTATTTATTAAGTCGTTAGGTCCAAACAACTGAGTAAGTACTTATGTCCTAACAATTTACTAGCTGTTTGGGGGAAAAAAAAAAAGCATAATTTGAAAGAAGAAATAATAGCCATTTCATTCTTAATAGTCACAATTACTTACCAATAGGATGTGTGTGCCTGTTGAGCCCCACACAGGTTCTGAAATCTTAGAATCAGGTAAAATTCCTATTTATCACAGCAATCTCTAAAAAAACACAACTTTGCAGACATATTTCATCAAGGGTGGGATGACATGGGGGTTGGGATTGACATATAAACACTCATATGTATCAAATAGATAAGTAATGAGAACCTGTTGTATAGCACAGGGAACTCTACTTCACTTCTCTGTACAGTAGAAACTAACACAACATTGTAAAACAACTATGCCCCAATTAAAAAACAAAAGATATTTCATCAAGAGAAATGTAATGTGATCTCACTTTGAAACTGTGAATTCCCTTGAGCTATTGGTTCATGTGCTATTCAGCAGATGTTGAATATCGCTGTGGTTTCCTCAGAAATTTGAACCATTCCTTGGCAGTCCTGTGAATTTGGTGGGGTGTCCCAGGGAGCTGTGGTGTACAGTTTGGAACCAAGGGACCTGGAGATAAGAATTCTGTTTCAAGTTTGGCACTCACACCACTGTGCCCTCCTGCTCCTCACCCCCATCATCATGGGAAAAATGATGCTGATACTGAACACAGACAAAGGTCACAGAAGTGAAAACAGGCCTAGCATCTCAGTAAGAAAGGCAGAGAACCTCCACCTTATGGGTTGATAAGCAAAGACCAACATCCCATCCCAGACCAGACTTCAAGGGCCAGGAATGATGTGGGATGAACAAAAAGAGAGTCACACAGAGTCAGAACTACTGGTTCAAGCTCCACGATTATGAGTCTTCTCCAGTTCCTTAGAGAGGAATAGAAGACTATATCCCCTTAACTATCTGTGTATACTCTGCTGATCTGCCTCTGAAGGGCAAGACAGTTGAGTGGAAAGAACATGAATGTTGGAGATAAATGGACCAGGTTCCAAGACCAGTTTTCTCATTTACAAGTTTGTGAATCTGGGCAAGTAGTTCAACCTCTCAACCAGTTGTTGCTGAGTTTGGTAAGAAAGTTATGATACCACCTGCCTCAATAATAGTTGAGGCTGAATGCCAGAGTATATAAAATCTGTCTCACACAATAAACCCTTATTGTGTGGTGATTATTCTCATTTTGTTAATGTTTTTCAGAAGGAAACATAAGAATAATTCTTATTAAAGTCAACTATTAAGAGAAGGAAAAACAAACAATCACTAATTTTCATGAGAATTATCAGGCTGTTGCTTTCCTAGTTAATCATCCTGGAGTAAATAGCAATAACTGGAGGCAGATCAGAATTAGATAACCACCACCAAGTGGACCAGTGGCATTTTAGACTCAGTTTCCCATTTTCTAAAAGCAAAGAAAGTACATCTTATTCCTCTGGGGGAAGTGCTTAAATGATTTCTGGGTTCCTGCAGCCCAGAGTCATAAAAACCAGAGATTAACTTTCCAGGTCCCTGACTTGCACAGGTATCTTCCAAGGCCTTGTGAGAAATCCTAGTGATGTGTTCACATGATCATATGCTTTTGTAAAATTTGCTAAGGTAGTAGACAGTTGACTCTTGTTATTTGCAGTAATTATACAATTTAATAAAGTCACCATGAGAGCTGAATTAGTGAATATTGAATCGTTGCTCTTAGCAGAAATACAAGGTTAGGTTCCTGTGAGCCCCTGGTCACAACATTTTTGTCAACTGATCAATACATATCAATAACTTTATTTTATATATGGTTCTGCTTAAAGACTTATTATTTAATATATACTGTTGATTCATTGGCATTGAGCTCATCACCAACAGACTATAATAATTCTTGCCTGAATGAAGCTTATTCAAAATGTATTTTCTCCACAAGGCACCTCACAACCTTCTTCTACTTACGAACACTAGACAGCAATTTAGCACTACACTTCAGGGTCACTGAACTAGCAAAATCAACAAAAAGCACAAAAATGAAAAAAATGTGGTACTGAATTGCCTGCAGAAAGGACACTTGTTTACAGCATGAGAACTGAGACAAGAAAGCAGGGCATCACCCTGTTCAACCTCAGCTGGGAACTTGCACATTGGGCAACTCAAGTTTTTCATTTCTCTGTACCTATCTATGAACCACCACCAAAAATGTGCTACAAATATTACTTTTGGGTTACACATAAATTTTAGTGAGTCAGCAAATTCACAAATACAGAATACACAAATAATGAGGATCGACGGTACGTTTGCTGTAATTTAAGAACACTGATCAAAAAAAAAAAAAAAAAAAAAGAACACTATTTATTCACCATGACATTTCTTCCATCAGACTTCCTCTGCTGTCTGGTGGAGATGGAGTGGCTATATGGATTCTGAGGATCCAACTAAAGGGAAGTTTAGTTGGGAATACATTTATTTGATTTTACTGATGTATATTTATGTGGTTTCCAGTCACTTCCATATTGAAAGAAAGAAAGAAAGAAAGGAAGGAAGGAAGGAAGAAAGGAAGAAAGAAAGAAAGAAAGGGAAGGAAGGAAAAAAAGGGAGGGAGGGAGGGAGGAAGGAAGGGAAAGAAAGAGAGAGGAAGGGAGGGAGGAAGGAAGGGAGGGAGGAAGAAAGAAAGGGAATGAGAGAGAACTTGGGCAGATGTTAAATTCTTTGTCTTATATGGAATTCAATATTTTCCCCAAATATATACATCTTAATTCCCTAGGTCTTCTGATAGATCTTCTGATTGTACCATGTGCCGCAAATACTCCTCCCTGTATTAGCTGACTTTGGGAGTTAGAGAAATGCACTTAGATGCTCTGGGAACACAAATAACTACTGTAAACCTTCGCCCGCTTCATTAAATGACAAAAAGCCTGCAGGACTGAGTTACAGTTCCAGAAGTTACAGTCACTCAACTGACACAAGTAAAAGCTTTGGAAAGAGAAAGGAGGAAAAGTTCATGTGAGAGGACGGGTGGGGAGAAGTGGAAAGCAAAGGGGAGTGAGAGTGGCAGAGAAGGGCAAGGATGGTGAGCACAGTCAGAACGGCCATGGCCAAGTTTGGAGAAGCCCAGCGGAGCTGCTGGTGAAACAACCAGGGCTAGCAGCCACTCTCAGCCTAACCTCCGAGGCCAGGGCCCCAGGGAATTCCATCTGGACTTAATGTGGAGCCCCAGAAACAGCAGCTCAACCCATACCATTGTCCAGAGAATTTCTAGAGGCTGAGGCAGGAGGCAGTAAGGAGCAATCTGCCTCAGTGCTCTTTGATCCAGGATATTTTAATTTCCTAAAGCACCCACTGTGTGGTCCTAGAATACATTGTTCTTTCTGCTCTCTAGTCTACTTAGGGCATTCCAATTAGACAGTGACCAAAGAAAAATAATCAGGAAAGGCGATTAGGTCTATCTATAAGTCTGATCCTACCGTGTAAGGAGAGGTGGGAAGTAGGAAGAAGGAGGAAGGTGACCTTGACCTGCTATTTGTCTGAGCAGAGAACAGAGCAGAGTGGAGAAGGTGGGAGAGAGGGTATGGAGGGAAAAATTATTGGAAAACATTCAACATATCAACCTTCTATGGCTCTGATTGACACCAGCCTCAGGATGAAGGTGTTGCTGTAACTTTCTGGAGCACCCTTATTGCTAGCACTGGAGAGAAAATTCTGTCCTAATTTTAATTTTTTTTATAAACCTATTCAGTGTCGGTGCAATTCTTCTACATTAACATCTATATCTTGTCTTCTGGAGAAGAAAAGAAGGAGAAGAGACCACAATGGGGACGTGGCCTTCCCCAGCTCTGGCATGGTCCTGCCCTAGTCACTAGAACATTTCTGGGGTAATATACAGAGAAAGAGAGGAAACTTCCACTAAACCCATTTTCTCCCAATTTTGGGTCAGCTTCTGGAACCAATAATATGTTGTGTGATCATATGAAATTTGACTTACAGATAAATTTCTACTAATGAGTACAGGAAGTACCTATTAAACTTCTCTTTGTTTAATATGGTGCATGTGAAGTCTTATATAACATTGCCATTTTATCCCAACTCCATCTGGCAAAAGAAAATATATTTTGTGAAAGAAAGATTCATTTCAAAACAAAAACATCATTTTGGTGTTTGGATCAGTCATTCCAAAGTGCTAGTGAAGATATAATTAAGTAATTTGATTTGCCACTAAAATAACTACCTTTATTTACTTGTTGCCATGATGCTGGGCTAAATCTCATATTGCATCATCGTAGTCCTCTAATTACAAAAGAGAGTTGTTTTTCTATTTGGCCCTTCAGGGTTCAATGTCATAGTGTGATTGGTTAACATTCATTCCAGCTCAGATGCCTAGTTTAAGCTGATCATGGCAATTCCTCTCCCCCTCCACTGACTTCTCAGAAGCAGATAGGGATTGCCCATTTGAGCTGAAAGGGAATGCAGAGAGCCAATCTCAGGGCTTCTAGGAAAAGTAGCCAATCTATCCCTCCCCGATGATGGTGAGCACGGTTGATTTTGGCAGCTGATATTAGCCTTACTGAGATACTGTTGCCACACTGAAATTAACATCATTCAATAATGATTTAAGGGACTTCCCTGGTGGCGCTCCGTGCTCCCAATGTGGGGGTCCGGGTTCGATCCCTGGTCCAGGAACTAGATCCCACATGCATGCCACAGCTAAGAGTTCGCATGCCACAACTAAGGAGCCCGCCTGACACAACCTAATTAATTAATTAATTAAAATGATTTAATAAAAGGGACTATTTACAAAGGTAGGGGCGGGGTGAAATGAGAGCGCAAGGAATAAAGCAGCACTTTAGGGCAAGATGGAGGAGAGCTCTCATCACACTCGTTCCCAAAAGGCACAAGGGGCAGGGGTTACAGAACCCAGGAGAGAGTGATGGAGAGAGGGTCACCTTGAGAAGAACTGTGACTTGGATTAAGGAATGTGGTCAGCGCACCTTGACCTCACAAGGAGGAAGCCGGATGAATAAATATCCCAGCTTCATTCTCTTCTCTCTGCTCAGTTTCCTTCAGGGTCTTCCTATTGGCGGAATCCAGGCAGAAGCCCGCAGACGAGGGAGCCCACTCATGTAATCCATACAGGTGGGCCTCACAGGGCACAGAGCAGACAGAGAAGGGCAGAGGGTGGGTCTGAAGGAATAACTGGAAAAGTCCAACACACTGCTTTATTAAGCCTGCAAGGAAGGCAGCCTAAGATTGAAGACGGCGCTGTAGAAGTCAGAGCAGAGACAAAGCACCTGGGTGACTAATGACAAGCAGCCCTAAAATCTGCCCTATCTCTGGACTCTCTGCTCTCTAAGACAAGTTTCCGTATTGTTCAAGCCTGTTGAACTCATAGGAGCTGTAACCTGCTGCAGAAACTATCCTGACTCAGTGCTTTTTCAAACTGTAAGTGGTAACCCGTTAGCGGGTGGTGAAATCAGTTTAGTAGGTTAAAACCAGCCCTTTTTAAAAATGGAAGGGGGGCTTCCCTGGTGGCACAGTGGTTAAGAATCCACCTGCCAATGCAGGGGGACACGGTTCAAGCCCTGGTCCGGGAAGATCCCACATGCCGCGGAGCAACCAAGCCCATGCACCACAACTACTGAGCCTGCGCTCTAGAGCCCTTGAGCCACAACTACTGAAGCCTGTGCACCTAGAGCCCATGCTCCGCAACAAGAGAAGCCACCGCAATGAGAAGCCCATGCACTGCAACGAAGAGTAGCCTCTGCTCGCCGCAACTAGAGAAAGCCCGCGCACAGCAACGAAGACCCAACACAGCCAAAATAAATAATTAATTAAAAAAAAAAAATGGAAGGGAAAACAGAAAGACTAAAATAGAATATCTGAGAGTGCATCACACAATAAAAGAATAAGTATCTTTTCATGAAACTTATTTCAGTCGTGTGTGTACACATACACATGCATACTTATAGTAGACGTGTAAAATGTATTTCTTACTATGAGTCAGGGTTTTAAAAAAGTTTGAAAGTCACTCTGCTAACTGACAAAACAAGTTTTTCCCTCAGACGTTTCTTCTCAGGCATATTGTGCATTCAGGAAATCACCTCAGCGTCAGAAGCCTGCAGGGCATCTTTAAGAGCATAGCAGTCTTTGTGATTACAGCTTCTAGAATTCTCTATCTGTGAAAAATAGGCTACAGGGTTCCAGAGGCTACAGTTCTCTCTATAGTAATAAAATGTTTCTCACTTATTTTTATTTTTTTATTTATTTATTTATTTATTTATTTTTTTAAATACTTATTTTATTTAATTAATTAATTTATTTATGGCTGTGTTGGGTCTTCGTCTCTGTGCGAGGGCTTTCTCTCTAGTTGCGGCAAGTGGGGCCACTCTTCATCGCGGTGCGCGGGCCTCTCATTATCGCGGCCTCTCCCTCTGCGGAGCACAGACTCCAGGCGCAGGCTCAGCAATTGTGGCTCACGAGCCTAGTTTCTCCGCGGCATGTGGGATCTTCCCAGACCAGGGCTCGAACCCGTGTTCCCTGCATTGGCAGGCGGATTCTCAACCACTGCGCCACCAGGGAAGCCCTATTTTTATTTTTTAATATCCAATGTGTTTTCAAAGTTTTGCCACTTTCTACGCACACAAATGCCCCACTCCTAATTTCTGCAGATACTGAAGAATGGTTTGAGTTCCAAATTATCAGTAATAGATTTCTTTTATCCTGATTCTAAAATTCTCTCCAAGACAGGACAGCTGCTAGTTTTCCTTACAGGGCCCGTTCACAATTCCTTATTGTAAGATTTGTCCTGCCAACCAAGCTTGCTATACTAGTAGGTACTTACTCTGAAAGTTCTAGCAAATATAAGGGGCCCCCTGATATCTGCTGGTAAAACACTGAACAGAATTTCGAGTTCATTTTTGAAAGATTAAAATGCAGGAATATCCAGTGTCTCTTCACTTTACTGTCAGACGATCCTTTTGTCTGGTAATGTAAAGCATTTAAAACTAAGTGTCTTAAATAAGTGTTACTACCCTTACGAATGCTTTCACCTGCAAGTAAAAGATAAGTAAGAAAGACTTTCAGTGATCTCAGCTAACAAGTTGTCCAGAGGTAGGCAGTTCTGAGTTCCATTTTGGGAGCAGTAGCTAAAAATGACATCAAGTATTCAGGCTCTTTTTAGATTTCCACTCTGCCATTTTTAGTACAGTGGCTCTTTATCCAGTCATCTCATCACTTCATGGTTACAGGAAGACAGATGTAGCTACAAGGAAGTTATCCTCACTTAGCTACAAGACAAGAAGAGAGGCTTAGAGGTCAAAGGGCTTTTCACAAGTCTCTGTATTTTTAACCAGGAAAATACTCTTTTCTAGAAGCTCCTTCTCCCAACAGATTCCCTTACATCTTTTCAGCCAGAAGTTGGTCATATGCAAAACACTAGACCAACTACTGGCACACAGGAACCAGATTACCATGACTGGCTAAGACCCATGAGATTCATTCCCTGGAGATCACAACCTGCCTTGAGATTTAGGAATCTGAATGAAATCAGAATTCTGTTGGCTTGCCAAGTGAAAATGGTCTTTGGATAAGAGCCTTTGACAACACTTTCCTCCTCTCATTCTGCTAGCAAAATTGGACTGCCTCATTGGAACAGGTTAAATGACTTTTGTAATGCAAGCTCATTGGAAAGGCTCTTGGAAACAGAGGTCATTGGTGTGCTTTCTCCATACTGAGTAAAATTTTGAAAACTGTGGAAACAGAAACAAATGACCTGACACTCTTAAACCTCAGCTTCTGCAGAAGAAGCTTTAACTAAAAATTTTCTATGCCAAATGCCTTCTAGAATGAGACTAATGTTGTACAAATCTAAACATTCAGGTACATGAGTCAATTAGAATGAATAGCCGAGGATATCTCAGATTTGGTTTTAATTCTCTGCACATATGTATTCCACAAAATCTTAAGAACAATTCCAATTCGTTCTATTATGTGCTAAGTATACATCCATGTTAACATACATATACAGCAAAGACTAAATTAGTTATTCCTTCAGTTGACATAAATCTGAAAATACCTCCCCACTAGATCACTTCATTATTTAGAGCAAAATACCATAAATTCCTGAGGAAAATCAAAACTGCTCACTTGCATAGTGAAAATCTTGATTAGATGCTCTTATAGAAACTGGCTCTTTTTTTTTTTTTTTCAGACCAAATCTATTTATGAAAACTGAATACCAGATCAGTATTCCACTAAAATGTTCAAATTATCAGCTAGGTTTTCTAGTCTGAATAGCAGTTGTTCCTGCACTGTCAAAAACTCAGAGAAGTACTATATGACAAACTACTAGCATCACCCATTTAATGTTTGAACTTGCCTTGGACTGAGACGTTCATACTTACAGACTTCGTATAGTGATAACCGCCAATAGATATAGATCTCTTACACTAGAGGAGACTGTGCTAGACATTTTCCAGACACATTCTCATTTAATCCTCACAAGTCTGGGATGAAGGCATTATTTTCAAAATTTTACGTATGAGGTAACTTCTTAGGAAGATAATGTAAACATTCTACAGTTACCAAAATAACAGATTTTGTATTGTCAAGCATGTTGAGGTCATTATTATAAATCTATTGTAATAGATTTAGTTATAGCTTGAACTGGATATTTTACATTTGCTGAAGTCCATGGAATTTAGAGTTATGATTTACTTAATTTGTTTAAATATTCAAGTTCTTTGTTTACAAACAAGAGAAACAGATTCTGGTTAACTGAAATAAAGCTGAAACATACTGGGAGAACATGGAGTAGCTCACAGAATCAAGGAGGAATAAACAATCATTGGAAGAATAAGAAACACAAAAATTTCCAACATCTAGGTACTAATGGACCAGCTCCTTCAGGAAAACACCATAGAGATGACCCAATATACTCACTTCCTTTGGACATGGCTCACAATTCTAACTTCTGGGAGGTTAAGTCTGATTGGCCAAGCTTGGGTCACATGCCTAACTATTTTTCAAGAGGAGGGTAAGGATCTTGATTTTTGGCATAAATAGGGGAAGAGGAGTTCCCTAAGGGAAAAAGAAGGTGCTGCTTCCAGAAGATGAAGGAGGGGACCCTGGGTTGGCAAAAACACGAGTTGTCCATGACAGTATGTTGCAGAGCTGGGATTCAAACCTCAAACCACGCCAAATCTTTTGCTCTTAACCATTTTCCTATTTTTTTTTTTCAATCACTCATTAGTAAAATAATTCCAGTGGAGCAAAGTGAGATAAATATATGATAATTATTGCATAGGGCATGGCATTGCTGTATACAAATTCAATGATTAATACCAGCACTCACAGAAAAGTCTCGAGGGAATCCAATGGCAGGTCTTGCTGATGATTTTGGCATCTTGTCTGGTGATCTCCTTTGTGCCATGGCCTGCTTGTTGGGAAGCTCTGTTAGCAGCCAGACTCAGCTAATCAACCAAATCTGGGATCATTAAGTAGTCTTAGTTCAGTTCAATTGCAAAAGTGTGTACTTCCTCTTTCCATCCGTCTGACATCACAAAAATAACATTATTACTTCTCTTAGTGTCATCTAGCAGTTTCATTTGTGGTTTACTATTCCAGTATCAGCTCTGGGAAACAAAATATCAACTCATATTTTAAAATTTCCAAGTTCCTTTTTGAGGTAAAGATTTATTTTTCCACAAAATTTCCATGGTTTTCATTAATGTGTAAAGAGAAAACTCAGGTTATAAAATTTTGCTTTTTAAGTTAAAAGTAGGTGTCAGATTGTAAAGTAGGCATCTGAAAGTCCCTTTGATATTTTAAAGTTCTCACCGTTCAATATTTTTATTCTTTAAAGCTGTAACATGTATTATTGTGAAATGCCTGAAGGCTTCATTTGGAACTATGAAACCAGGCTTCTTTTTTTCTCATAAAATATTGTATGTATTTTAGTGTAGCTTGGTCCTAGTGAGTAAAACCAAATAACTAAAATCGAGCAAGAAATAAAGAAAGAATGAAAGAATGGAAGGAAGGAAGGAAGGAAGAAAAGGAGGGGGGAAGGAGGAAAGAGAAAAGAAGAGAAGAGAAAGAAAAGAAAAAATAAAATAAGAATTATTCTTCACTACCGTTTATTGAACCTGTCAGGGCATGGGGTAGGGTACACATCTACACACACAATCTCAATTGATGGCAAAGATAATTACTACTAAAAATAAATATCAGTTTGTGAAGGAAATGAAAGGATAAAGTGAAACAAGGAACCATGACATTGGCCCAACAAAATGGCTGTGCTAAATTGAAAAATTTAATAGGAATCTATTTGCTATTTTTATTTTTATTTATTAAATTTATTTATTTATTTATTTATTTAGGCTTGTTGCATCTTCCTTGCTGCGTGCGGGCTTTCTCTAGTTGTGGCAAGCAGGGGCTACTCTTTGTTGCGGTGCGTGGGCTTCTCATTGCAGTGGCTTCTCTTGTGGAGCACCGGCTCTAGGCATGTGGGCTTCGGTAGTTGTGGCACGCGGGCTCAGTGGTTGTGGCGCACAGGCTTAGTTGCTCTGCAGCATGTGGAATCTTCTCAGACCAGGGCTCGAACCTGTGTCCCTTGCACTGGCAGGTGGATTCTTAACTACTGTGCCACCAGGGAAGTCCTATCTGCTATTCTTAAAAGGACTCCTGAAGGTTCAGTGAGACTTATGGAGCAGGGGCTAAGGATGTCACTATAGATCTAGACTCAGAGAGGTCCAGTCCCAACTCTGCCATTGAATAGCTGTGTATCCAAATCAAATACTACCACACTATTTCTGTGGGTACCAGTTTCTCATATGTAAAGTGGAGGTAATAAAACCACCTACTATATTTTGTATGTGTGTTAAACAATACTTCCAAGGTACTTAGAATAGTGCCTGCACTTTATATTATTATATCTATGTTTAGGATATTAGGGAACCATGAAAAGTATGTTGTAGAAATAATATCCATTGACATGAGGAAACGTTTGTTATAAAACAGTATACACAGCATGCGTCTATTTTTTATAAGCTATATGTATGTATATATATATTCATTGACAATGGAAGCATATAATATAATGTGAATAGTGGTTATCTCTGAGTGGTAGGGTTATCTCTGAGTGATAGAATTATGTGATATTCGTTATTTCATTGTGCTTTTCCATATTTTCCAAATTTTACCAAATGAACCTGATTGATTTTATAATCAGGAAAAAAAAAATCACTAGAAATACAACCAGTATTTTTTTTTTTTAATGGTTTTAAGTAGGAAAGATGAAATCAAGTAGAAAAGAGCCTTTCCATTCTGACAGTCAAGATCAAAAGAAAACTGGCCAGGTCACAGAGGAGTTAAAAATCTTCAGTTCAGTCCAGGGTACCTGGAGGCAAAGGAAAATAATGTGGGATTCAGATTCAAGTGTGTGTTTAAATCTTAACTGCAAAACAATAACCCCGTTACCTTATGTAAGCAACTTAATGTCTATGATGTTCAGTTTCCCATTTATAAATTAAGGCTGGTTGATACCTGTTGTGGAGACTTGATGAATTATGTAAAGAGTTAGGGACACAGTGTGCGTTCAATAATGATATCTTTATCTCACAAAGAGGCCAATTTATCATCTTCATTACTCATTAAATGAAAAAAAAAATTTTTTATATAACTTCCTGCCATAAACTGGAATTTAAGTGAGCTCATGATTGTAATAAATAACTCAATAATCTATATGTATTCCTTTTATTAGTGTTTGAGTCCAAAGGGCAAGACTGGGTTCCATTGTTTTAAAGAGATTATTTATTTCCACCTGATCTTGGTTGTAACTACTATCTACATAATTTTAAAAAATGATGAGCAAACCAAGTCTCAATTTATTTGGAAAGAAAAGATTTCTTTTTTTTTTTAATGAAATAATAGTAATTCTATTACTTACTCCAGGCCTCCATGCCACCCACCTTGACATATTAGGCATTATTTCCATTGTTTTGAGGTTTCACGTGTATTTAGCCTCATGGTCAAATGAGGTCTAAATAAATGGGGGAGAAAAAAGAGAAAGAAAAATCACCCTATCATTACCTGGTCCCAACCCTCATTACTTGCAAAAGCTGTGGTTCTCAAACTTTAGTGTATATATGAATCTGACTCAGTGGGTCTGGAATAGTTTCTGTGATACTGTTGCTAACAAGCTCCTGGGTGATGCCGATGTTACTGGTCCATGGACCACTCTTTGAGTAGCAGACTCTAAAGGCCCTAGTCAACAGTGTATCTGGCCTAAATGCTCCTATATTACAGGGGACATAAACTGAGGAAAATGGAAATTTCTCATGATTTTAGTCTCCTCCACCCAATACTGTTTTTAATGTTTCTAAGCCTCTGCTCACTTTGTTCCTGCTGACTCGCTTGCTTCTAAAATCCTCATCCATTTGGTAAGCTGTGACTTATACTTTAAGGTTCATGTCCAAAGCTATGTCTGCTGGGACAAGACCTGCCCAGTGTATGGTGGTAGCTGGGTACCTAACAAGTCCCTATAGGCTGAAGGGGACATTTTTGCTCCTATTGGCTCCTCTGTCCATCCTCATTTGAATCACCTTCTCAGAGTCCATCAAAAGGACACAGAGAGGACCCTTTGGGGCGGGCAGGGTGCCCTTTTAGGTGCATTCCTTCCCATCAGGCGTTTCCTAAACTCAGCAATTGTTCAGGATATCTAGTCCACTTGGCCAAGAGGGGGCCAGTGGGTGCTTCCCTTCAACTTTTGCATAGTCTTTTGAGTTCTTTGAGGGGTAGATACTTGCAAAAAATACAGAGTGATATACAAATATCCAATAACACAGTAGGATTAATAAAAGCTGTCTTCTTTAAAAACATAAAAATATTCTGTGCCACTGAGCCTCTTTGCTATCTGGCAAGGGCAAACTCAAACTCCTGGCATAGGTGGCATAAGTGAATGAAGGTGGTCCAGTTAGGGACAGAGTCCTGTGAATCCATGACTCCTGAGCAGGACAGCATCCAGCCACCCTCCCCACGTGGGAATGGTCACCCAGGGCTTGCCAGATTTTCCCAGATGCCAGAAATCGAGATTTTATATGAAATCTCCCATATCAACAAATCCAATTTTGGGTTGTTGTTTAAACACTGTGAAAGCCAAACCAAACAAATCTATGGACCAGATGCAGCTGGTTGAGAGGAGACAGGGAAGAATGCGTGATTTTTTTTTGCATTTGGTTTAAAGTGACTCTGCCTTGAAAATAAAATTTCACTTCTAGCCAGTTGAAATCAATCAGAGCTGAGTGTAAAGCTTACCAGTGCCTGATATAGTCTGTGCTTGGCGACGGCTTCCTTTTTAAACTGAAATGTGAGCAATAATGTCGAGTCTTGTTCAAGATATTCTTAGCCTCTATCCATATAAACTTAGGTGCATGGTCAAAAACACCCAGAATCATCTGAAAAGTCTGGTTCCTATGTCTTCATCCACTGATAGAGTATTGTTTTTCCTGGCCTTCTTTTCAGAAAATAGCTGCCATGTAACATAAGGAATCGAGAGGGCTGGGTGAGCACATCTGGTTCTGACCAAAGTCTGTGTGAGCAGTGTGGCATCTCTTCTGATTCTGATGGTGCAGCAGCTTCTCAAGTTTGGCAGGTGATGTAAAAGTCTCTAGACATTTAGGCTTAGAAAGCCAAAAAGAAAGCTATGAAACTTGCTCAAGTTGACCAGCACGTGGGAAGAAGAAAATTAGTGGATGTGTCAGCAGTACATTCTATATCATCTTTAACCAACAGTATCCTGCAAGTCAAATGACTACACTTATAAGATTATACTCTTGGTGCCCAAAGCACTATTTTTATTGCTTTCATTTTTGTGTTTTTTCCCCATTTTTATCTTTATTTTTCAGCTGGGAAAACAATCACCTCAATATCTGAAATAATGACTCATGTATTACACACCTTGGAATTCTCCTTGCCATTTGTCAGTGAATGATGAGTGAATACATTATCTTAAATCACAGAGGCTAGAACAATGACCTCTTTACTCTGTCATGCACAAGGCAACAAATCACAGGTGCCCATTTATTGCACCATAACAAGAATGAATAGCAGTGAATGAATAACAATGAATAAACAAGAGGCTTAGAAGCGCCTTCTGATCTCTAATGGGCACTGTAATAGTTCCAGTGTAATAATTATCATAAAGGTATTAACAATGGTATTATGAGAATATAGGAGGATTTGATCCAGTCAGGGTTATCAGTGAAGTCTTCCTTGGGGAAGAGATAAAAGATATATAGGGCTGTTCACTAGGAAAGAAGGGCAGAAAGAATATTCTGGGCCAAGGGTCAGCAAATTATAGCCCATGAACCCCATCCAACTCATCACATATTTTTATAAATATAAATTTGATTGGATGACAGACACACCCACTCATTTATATAGCGTCCGTGGCTGCTTTAGAGCTAACATGGCAGATTCAAGTGGTTGGGAGAGAAATCTTATGATTTGCAAAGTCTAAAATTTTGATTATCATGGACCTTCACAGAAAACGTTTTATTGACCTATATTCTAGGCAGAAGGAATAAGATATTCAAAAGCCCTGTGGCCAGAGAGAGGATGAGTAGGAACAACTGAGAGAAGGCCTATGAGATCAAAGTGGGGAGAGTAAGGTAAGAGGTGGTAAGCATGGTGAGAGGTGAAGCTAGAGAGGTGGGCGAGCCCAAACCAGATAGAGTCTTGAGGGCCACATTAAAGAGTTTGGGCTTTTTCCTGGAAGCAATCTGAAGCCATTGGAATATCTTAGGCATGAGGGGGACAGGAAGAGGATGACAGAGTTGACACGATTAGTTCGTATTGGAAGACCATTGAAGCCACACTATGACAAATGGATTGAAGGAAGGCAAAGCGGAGGCAGATACAACACTTAAGAGACTCTTGAAAGAGACCAGTGTTTTTCTGGGGGTGGGCAAACTACCACAAAACTCTAAAATTTCAGTGACTTATCATAACTAAGGAGAGTTCCATGCCGAAAATTCATTCAGTTTCTGTTGATACAATAGTTTGTATGTGGAGATAAAACCTAATCTCATTTGGTGGAAGAAAATAATAAAAGCGTATGTATAAGTTAATTTATGAGCACAATTAAAATAGTAACATTCCTCAAATCCAGACTAGTTTAATCAATACATAGTAAACAAGAGTGTGTAAAGAAGCATAGAAATTTAGCTTAAATCTGCATAAAGAAAATGACTACCCATGCTTTTAAATTATTGGTCTTAGGATTCTTGAAATACAAAAAAAAAAAAAAAACAGGAGGAGAAAGAGAAGAAGGAGGCAGAGAAGGAGGTGGAGGAGGAAGAGGAGGAGGAAGAGGAGGAAGGAGGCTCCTGTTGCAAAGTATGGAAAGATGCAAATGAGAGTCAGGTGGAAACTTCATCTGCAGTCATCCTAATGTGCACCTCTGTGCCTGTGGCACATTTAGAAGACAATTACCTTGGTTTTCACATTTTCTGGTGATCAGTGCTATCCTGACTTAGCTGTCCTGGGAACACCTGTGTCTGTTGTGCAACACTGATGAACTTGAGTCTGGAGCTGTTAGCCCTGTACCTCTCTCTACGAGTAATAGGGAACACATAAATGCTTAAAACAAGGCAACCAGAAACCTGACCTTGCCAGTCCTCCTTGGTATCACATTCATTTATCAGCCCACCAAGGTCACTGACCTCAATTCCCCACAGCCTAGCTACTAAAATGATTAATTGATCCATTTTCTTATTTCATTCATTTAATTTGAAGGAGAAAAAAAGTGAAAATATTTTCAATAAATTGACCTGTAAGCAATTGTATTTAGCTTGCTGCATCCTCTAAAAATGTATTAATGGTAATGAGAAGCATCTGTACACGCTCCAACAGAGATAAGAGTGAACAAAGACACAGTAGCTTTTATTACATATCTTTGTCACATTAATTAACTTGTTATCCCAGGTTTAGTCCTCTCTCTACAATTCTCCAGACTATTCTAACCTCAAATTCATAGGTATATGAATTGAAAGAATACACTGACAGATATGGAGATCTAATTGGATTTCTGTAGAGGAAATAAATATGTAAGGAATTTTTAGAATGTATTTATTTTTATAGCGATTAATGGAGAACCCTAATGTTGAGTAAAACACAGTTTCCCTCAAAACTTCAGGGCAAAAGTTGTCCATTAGAAGTTTTGTGAAAATTGTATTGCCTTCTTCATGGAATGATAAGCACAGAGAAAATAATAAAAGCATATGTATAAGTTAATTTATTCTCATTGTAATGACCAAATAATCAAAGGATCAATTCATTCTAAACACCTGGACAATATCATATAGTATTTTTAATATGATACTCGGTAGTGTACTGGTCAATAGTTAACAAATGGTTAGGTGGTGGGAGCCCTGATTTGTAGAGTGTGTTGGTATATATGAGGTAAATATACCCACCATGACTGATGTCAAGCTTTCAATGTAAAGTCACTGAACAGGGAGCAAGGAAGAAATGTATTGTAATGTATAATATATAGTATTTTCTCCATACAGGATCTGCCAGATTTAGCAAATAAAAAGCCAGAATGTCCAGTTAAATCTGAATTTCAGGTAAACAACACATAATTCTTTTTTTTTTTTTTAAGATTTTGTTTTTTGATGTGGACCATTTTTAAAGTCTTTATTGAATTTGTTACAATATTGCTTCTGTTTTATGTTTTTGGTTTTTTTGGCAGTGAGGCATGTGGGAACCTCGCTCCCCGACCAGGGATCGAACCCGCACCCCCTGCATTGGAAGGTGAAGTCTTAACCACTAGACCACCAAGGAAGTCTCCATAATTCTTTTTTTTTTTCTTTTTTTTAAAATTAATTAATTAATTTATTTATTTTTGGCTGTGTTGGGTCTTCGTTTCTGTGCGAGGGCTTTCTCTAGTTGCGGCAAGCGGGGGCCACTCTTCATCGCGGTGCGCGGGCCTCTCACTATCGCGGCCTCTCTTGTTGTGGAGCACAGGCTCCAGACGCGCAGGCTCAGTAGTTGTGGCTCACGGGCCTAGTTGCTCCGCGACATGTGGGATCTTGCCAGACCAGGGCTCGAACCCGTGTCCCCTGCATTAGCAGGCAGATTCTCAACCACTGCGCCACCAGGGAAGCCCCATAATTCTTTTAATGTAAGTATTTCCATGTGATATTTGGTACATAACTTATACTAAGAGAGTATTCATCATTTATCTAAAACTCAAATTTAACTGGGCATCCTGGATTTTATCTGGCAATCCTAATATAGATACCATAGACATAATCTCAAGGGCATAAGTAATAGTAAAATATAATTCGTTTTGAGTATTTATTACCTTTCTTGTGAAAATAATTTAAATTTTAAATTTATATAATTTGATTTTTAATAATGACTGTGACAACTGGCTCAAAAATTCCTAAAAATTTAACCATTGGCTTTTGCAAGTCAGTGCTAGCACACCTCTGATTTTATATTTAAGTATAATAGTTCTACATAAGAGAGTTAGATTTTGAAAATGCAACGATGGTACAAATTTTAAAGTGTATCATCTTTATTACTCATAATATTACTGTGATTTTAAAACAGCTTATAAACATGGCTTCATTCACTTTCAGTTGAAGTAAATTTCAGTGGAATTGAACTCTCCCAACCCCATGCCACCCCTTAACTCCCACTCCTGGAAAAATCTCTGTAGCAAGGAAAAACACATTTTTAGACTTCTTCCTTTCCACTTTTAGGGATTTGTGTGGTAGTCAGCCCTCTTTAGAATTGGGTGATTTTAATGAAAAAACTCTAACTTCAAAGCTTCTGCCACTTTTCTGTGGGCTGAAGAATGGAGAACTAGAGTAGGAGGTCCTTTTGTCCTTGTGTTTAACTGAGCACTTTGATCAGATATGGGTAATGCAGAGATAAGCCTGGAATTTTGTTTGGGGTAAAGGTGAAAAATCTGCACCAATTCACAAACAAAGTAATGGGATTAGGAGTGTGCAGGCCTGCAGATAAGGAGAAAACACGATTAAGATGAGCTCTAGAGAACTGGGTACTGAGAAGGCCAAAACGACAATTTACCTAATATTTTAAAATAATAAAATATAAAATAAGATATAGAATAAAATAAAATAAATAGAGCAGGTGTCCCTCACTTTAGTCAAACATTACACTCAAAGGATTTTCTCTTTTTGACATTTAGGGCATTTCTATTTCATGGTAGAAACTTGCATTGTGAATTATCACCATATATATATTAGACTAAGTTTTATTTTAGGTTTTCTTCAAGTGAGGAATCCCCAGTACACATTCTGTTTCATGTTATAAATTTATGTATGATCTAGTTTAATTCTCAGTCAACGTTTGCCCTATATGTTGACTTCAGTTATCCTGGGAGAACATAAAAATATATACGAAATGTAGCATTAAAAACAGTAGTTTGTATTTTATATCAGAGCCTGTACCTGACAAAGAAATCTGCAAGAAAAATAACAAATTTAGATATCAATACCAGTTCTGTAATCTAGTTCCTTTTCTTAATTTTCTCATTTCTTTTTTCTTTAATATGTATTTATTTATTTATTTGGTTGCACCAGGTCTGAGTTGCAGCAGGCAGGCTCCTTAGTTGAAGCACATGAGTTCCTTTGTTGTGGCATGCGAACTCTTAGTTGTGGCATGCATGTGGGATATAGTTCCCTGACCAAGGATTGAACCTGGGTCCCCTGCATTGGGAGCATGGAGTCTTATCTACTGTGCCACCAAGGAAGTCCCTCTCATTTCCAATATTAGAAAATTGTATCACAAATAGGAAGTTATTAAACATGTTTGAAGTCTTTTCTATTAATTTGAATAGTAACTCAGTAAAGTATTCCTATAGGTTCATCATAGTTGTTTATGAACTTTATTTAGTTACCAAACTGAGTTTTGACTATACCAGAAATCTGTTATATTACTGGTAGTAATTGAACTAGACAGAATTAAACTATTTCACTAGCATAACAGGTCTTAAAAGTTTCTTCTAACCATTTGATTGGACTGGTATTGATTAGCTCAAAGGTGCATTCTAAAATTATCTTCAAAGATTGCATTATTTGTCAAACTCTGTTATCTATGACACTAAATGATGAAAATCAATCCTTCTAAGTTTTACTTTTGTAAGATGAAATTGAATTTATTTCCATTTTTCTCAGTGAAATTGAAATAAGATGTACAAAAAACAGAAAGAGATGGTAAATTTGTCCCAAATAGAAATGTAAAACTAATTCAAAACTTTAAATAAAATGTTTCATAGATAGAATAGAAGAAATAAAATGGTAAAAATACAAGTGAAAGTGAAAAGAAGTGATTATATCTAGGACTTTGTCTCATTGGTACACAATACAGTATTATTATTGTGTTTTTTTTTAATTAATTTATTTACTTGTTTTTTGGCTGCATTGGGTCTTCTTTGCTGTGCACGGGCTTTCTCTAGTTGTGGCGAGTGAGGACTACTTTTCGTTGTGATGGGCAGGCTTCTCATTGCAGTGGCTTCTCTTGTTGCGGAGCATGGGCTCTAGGCACGTGGGCTTCAGTAGTTGTGGCTCAGGGGCTCTAGAGCACAGGCTCAGTAGTCGTGGCGCATGGGCTTAGTTGCTCTGCGGCATATGGGATCTTCCTGGACCAGGGGTCGGACCCTGGCAGGTGTATTGGCAGGTGGATTCTTAATCACTGTGCCACCAGGGAAGTCCATATTGTTGTTGCTATTGTTACATTTTTAAAAAATGACTATATTTGGGACTTCTTATATAAGACAGGGTTATTGTAGTTGCTATTATTGTTATCTGCTCTCATTAATTTTTACTTAGACCTACTAAAGAGGTTGTACTATTTCTGATCACACGATAATGAAAAAGTCACCAAGTGATAACTAAGGATCCCAAGTTCACCAAGCAGCTGCAAGACTTTGGCAAATCACTTTGCCTCTCTGGGTCTCAGTTGTCTCCCCTGGAGAACAGAAGATTGGACCATATATTCCCTAAGCATTCTTTCTAAAATTATAAAAGTCTGAACTCAAACATCGAAATAGAAAAGCAGATCCTTTAAATGACTCAGCAGCTTTTATGCAGTTAGGACGGTGAATGATAAGACTTCAGCAGCCCTTTTTTAGTTTCATTTTATTAGATAAAAGTCTCATTATTTTTTTCTTCAATCAAAACTTGGTAGGAATTCAGAACATTAATAAATGTTAATATAATGGAGTTGTTAGTGGAAAAAGTTCTATATTTTGAAGAAACATACCACAGGTTCCATTTTAACACCAGAGTGATAGATTTGTTGCTTAGTCACAAATGGCAGAAATTACATCCTTTTTCAGTTTAATTTTAAAATAATATATCAACTAACTTTTTGAGGGAGCCTGGATCAACATGGAAAATAGAATGACATGGAGCTCCTCCCACAAATAAAACAATATATCAACCTAAAACAGTACAAGGGGCCATGTAGTTTTTCAAAATTACTTCAGGGAGTATACTAGAAAAAAATGTAAAGACTGCTGTTCTAAACAGACTTATCTTGCTTAGTGCTTTATTCCTAATCCTAAGCATAATGCTAGAAACATAGTAAATCCTCAATAAATCATGAAGAGAAGTCCTGAGGAACAAAGGAGACCTTGAAGAAATCTCTCAGGGACTAAATCCTTATTATTCTTTACCACCTACTTTACAAGCTACCCCTTTGTACTACAAAAGATAGTAGCCATTTTGATATTCTTTGAGTCTCTTTGGTTTGAGACAATACACTGTCCCACAAATTCTTTCACCAAACCCACTTTAGACAGACACCAAGGAGGAAGAGGGCCTTTTTCTTTTTTAACACTTTTATTGGAGTATAATTGCTTTACAATGGTGTGTTAGTTTCTGCTTTATAACAAAGTGAATCAGCTATACATATACATATATCCCCATATCTCCTCTCTCTTGTGTCTCCCTCCCACCCTCCCTATCCCAGAGGGGTTTTGACTAAGCATATCATCCAGTCCTAGTCATGGTGTCCACAAAGCTCTGTGTGGCCAAGTCATGAAGGTTTAGAAATGTAGAGCTCAGTCTATTTTTCCTCCAGCTGAAGGAAGTGAATACAAAAATAGAGCTCTGCAGGATAGATTAAAATGCTGGGTAAATGCAAAGTAGTTAGGAAAATAGTTCTCTTCTTCCTTGTGAATTTACATGGATGTATTCCAATGGTCCATAAATTCCAGAGAAATCTTTTAATATTGGTGTGTTTATACAATTATAATCTAAAAAGTATATATTGTCAGATTTTCTTCTACAGTGAATTAGCAACTGAAAGTAATTTTCAAGAAATAAGGTGTTTGTTTCTTAAGCCAGTAGTTTTCCAGCTGTAAATTCTCTAGAATTAAAACAAATATTTTTTTTTAATGCTTTAAACATGCTATGTTACTTAAGTCTAGGTAAGAAAAAAAGTCTTAATTCACTGGAAAGCATCTTTAAAAAATTAATTTACTTGATGCAGTGCATCCTTAGTCACAAGAATGGTACTATCATTAAAAAAAAGCAAAATGTTTCCCCAACAGTTCCACTTTTAGGAATTTGCCCAGGAGAAAAAAGTCATACAACTATATGAAAATGTATGTGCAAGGATATATACTGAAAAAAAAAAAAAAAAAATGGGGGAAAAAACTCAACAACAGAGTATTGGATATATACATTAGAGAACTTTTATACATTGTATAATATGCAACTATTTAAAATAAGGTAGAACTATATTTATTGATATTAAAATATGTTAAAGTAAATAAAGAAACAAATTGCAGAAAAGTGTATATAATATAGCTCTATTTTTGTTAATAAATAAATATACATGCAAACACAGACATTCATGTGTAGAGATGAACTTGAAAGAACACATACTAAACTACCAATTATGTTTACATTTGGGTAGTGGAATTGCAGTAAGCCTAGGAGAAAACTACAACTTTTATATGTTCCTACATATAAATTTTTACTATGAACAAGTACTATTCTTATAAACTTAGAAAGCCCACAACCACTCACCAAAAACATAATGAAGTCAAAAATTAATTATTGGAAAGAAAGGATACATTTATTTTTCTTTGTAGATTATTTTAACTAGTAAAACCCAAAGGATTGATTGAAAACTGTTATAATTAATAAAAAGAATTTAATAAAGTGATTGTTTTAAATATTACATATTCCTTGGGACTTCCCTGGTGATCCAGTGGGTAAGACTCCATGCTCCCAATGCAGGGGTCCAGGTTTAATCCCTGGTTGGGGAACTAGATTCTGCATGCATGCCACAACTAAGAAGTCCACATGCCGCAACTAAGACCTGGCACAGCATAAATAAATAAATAATAATAAATTTTAAAAAAAGATTACATATTCCTCTAAAGAGCTTATCAATATTCCAACCATAACCAACTAAAAAGTATAATGGATAAAACATACGTGAACAAGAATAATATTTTTGACTTCCTTTTTCCAGTGTCCATTCCATGATTGTTTTTGTTGTTGTTGTTGTTTTGTTTTTGTTTTTGTGTTTTGTCCCCATCCAGAACGTCATCCAGGTTTCTTTACCCAGTGGAATGATCCAAATTTCATTCCTGAAGCTTCTGAACCCTCTGTGGTCCTGACTGGTTTGGATGCTGTAATTTTCCATCAACTTTACTTTTGGATGTGAAAGTACTAAGAGGCAGCCAGAGAATCCCCTGGCTTCCACATATAGGCCTCCAATTGTTTGGCATCAACTCAATTTCCTCTTGGTAATTAGGATGAATCATCCTAGCCAGTAGACTAATCCCCTTCTTTTTCTCTTGGTTCAGTGGCATGGGGATTCCAAATTGGCCAGGTGGCAGTCTCATCTTCCAACTCAGCAGAAGTATTGTTGTATTCCCAGTGGAGTATTCCTCCCTTGGGAAGTAAGACCTCCAAACCAGTAGACCTCAGAAGTGCAGAGATAGGAAGCAAGAATTCTGCAAGTAGGTTATAAGCTGAGAAACAGTAACTTAAAAACTGGCACAAGTGTTAAATGAACAAACAGAATGAAAAATATATACATCTTAAGTAATATACTAGAGAAAAAAATTTACAACCATGAAATGAGATCAGGCTATTATAAAAAAGGACTATTCAAAGAATACTCAGGAAAGAGATCTTAGAAATTAAAATATAATATCAGAATTTTAAAAATTTAATACAAGAGGATGAAAACAAAGCTATGGGAATGTTAAAGAAATTTTAAAATAAATTAAAAGATAGAAAATAAAAGAGAAAAGATATGAAAATTAGAGAACCAATCCAAAAAGTTCATCTTCCAATTGATTTCAGAATAAGAGAGAAAAATAAACAAAGGAAAATATTTAACAAAAATATTAAGAAAATTTTCCAGAATTAAAGAATGTGAGTTTCTTAATAAAAATGCCCCACTGAATGCCCATAATGATAGATTGAAAATAGACCCACGCTAATGTTCATTGTTACTGAGTATAGTACATTTGGAACAAAGAAAATATCCTACAAGTTTCCAGAGGGAGAGAAAAAAAGTCAAATACAAAAGATCAGGTAAAAGGATTCCACTAGCAACACTGGAAGTTAAAAGGAACTGTAAGATGAATAAGGTCTGTAAATCTAATGTATAACATGGTGACTATAGTTGATAACACTGTATTGTATAACTGAAATTTGTTAAGAGAGTAGAACTTAAATGTTCTCACTGGAAAAAAAGGTAAATATGTGAGGAGATGGATGTGTTAATTAACTCAATGGGGGACAATCCTTTCATAAAGTACACATATATCAAAACATCACATTGTACACTTTAAATACCTTATAATTTTATTTGTCAATTATATCTCAATAAGGCTGAAGAAAAAGTAAATCTCTGGCCAATCTCTCAACCACTTATCCTTATATGAAAATAAATTCAAGAAGCACTGTATCGAACCTGTTCAAAATGCTTCTTAACACCAATGTAAAATAGTTAGCTAGTGGGAAGCAACGGCACAGCACAGGGAAATCAGCCCCGTGCTTTGCGATGATGGAGAGGGATGGGATCGGGAGGGTGGGAGGGAGGCTCAAGAGGGAGGGGATATGGGGATATATGTATGTATATGGCTGATTCACTTTGTTGTACAACAGAAACTAACACAGCATTGTGAAGCAATTATACTCCAATTAAGATCTATTTAAAAAAAAAAAACTACAATGAGGTACATTTCACACTTGAAATGAAAATCAAAACTACAATGAAGTATCACCTCATGCCAGTCAGAATGGCCATTATCAAAAAATCTAGAAACAATAAATGATGGAAAGGGTGTGGTGAAAAGGGAACCCTCCTGCACTGTTGGTGGGAATATAAATTGATACGGCCACTACGGAAAACAGTATGGAGGTTCCTTAAAAAACTAAAAATACAACTACCATATGACTCAGCAATCCTGCTACTGGGCATATACCCTGAGAAAACCATAATTCAAAAAGAGACATGTACCACAGTGTTCACTGCAGCACTATTTACAATAGCCAGGCCATGGAACCAATGTAAATGTCCATCAACAGATGAATGAATAAAGAAGATGTGGCACATATATACAATGGAATATTACTCAGCCATAAAAAGAAATGAAATTGAGTTATTTGTAGTGAGGTGGATGGACCTAGAGTCTGTCATACAGAGTGAAGTAAGTCAGAAAGAGAAAAACAAGTTCCGTATGCTAACGGTATTTGTTTAGATATGGAATCTAAAAAAAAAGGTACTGATGAACCTAGTTGCGGGGCAGGAATAAAGACGTAGACATAGAGAATGGACTTGAGGACACGGCGTGGGAGGGGGAAGCTGGGGCGAAGTGAGAGTAACATCGACATATATACACTACCAAATGTAAAATAGTTAGCTAGTGGGAAGCAGCAGCATAGCACAGGGAGATCATCTCAGTACTTTGTGATGACCTAGAGGGGTGGGATAGGGATGATGGGAGAGAGGCTCAAGAGGGAGGGGATGTGGGGACATATGTATGCATATGGTTGATTCACTTTGGTGTACAGCAGAAACTAACACAGTATTGTGAAGCAATTATACTCCAATAAAAATCTATTAAAAAAAACAACAGGAACTGGAGAAACACTTTCGGAAGAGTGAAGGAAAATTATTTCACTCCAGAATTACATACCCAGCCAAACTATCAGTTAGGTGTGAGGATAAAACAGATATTTTCAGTCATGTAAGGTTTCAAAATTTATCTTGCATGCATCTACTTCTGGAAACTTCTGGTAATTGTGTTTCACCAAACCAAGGAACTAAATCAACAAAAAAAGAAATGGGATCCAATAAAAAAGATAGAGGTGATAAGAATCCCCAGGATTGTGGTATAGGGCAGGGGTCCCCAACCCCTGGGCCGTGGACCAGTACCGGTCCATGGCCCGTTAGGAACCAGGCCACACAGCAGGAGGTGAGCAGTGGCTGAGCCTGCAAACTTCATCTGCCACTCCCCATCGCTCCCCATCACTCCCCATTGCTCGCATTACCACCTGAACCATCCCCCCTCTCCCCGTCTGTGGAAAAATTGTCTTCCACGAAACCGGTCCCTGGTGCCAGAAAGGTTGGTGACTGCTGGTATAGGGAGATCTCAGGATGACAGCTATAATAGTAAGTGGAAATGGTAACCAATCTATATTGGAACAGTTAAGAATACTCCAGAAGAGGTTTTTTCATTAAAATAAAATTGATAGATTACCTGAATCATTTGAGAGATTTTAACAACGACAGAGAGTTTGTGGTTGAATTAATAAGTACATAATAAATTAAGCAAATAAAAAATAAGACACTTATTAACTTGAAGGGAACAGAAAGTAGTATCAGAAAGGAAAAGCAGTAATACTCCAAAAACTATAATTTTCAAAAGATAAAACTATACATAGCACATTTAAAAAGTATTGGGAAGATACAATAATAAAGCATTTTAGTATGTAAGGAAAAAATGATTAATTTAGATTTTTACATCTGATAAAAAAGGCAAATGGTAGAGTATCATTCCAAAAAATACTTCTCTTTCAAATAGTTAAACCAGTGAACACCAGGCCTATTACCATAACTAATTCCTGATCAAAATGAGAAAGATCACAAATGGAACCCCTAGTGGGTGTATCAGTCAGGGCCTCAACAGGAAGCACGTGGCATACTCCACAAGGGTTTAGTGAAGGGATTATTTATGAGGTAAGGCCACTGTGGGAAAACCAGAAAGAAGAGTGAGGGGACCCCTGTGTTAGGAATAGCAGGTGTTACAAACCAAATTTATAAAGACACAAAAGGAGGGAGCTGAACGCGGTAGAATCGAGTATGGGAAGGATAACCTTTTTTTTTTTTTTTTAATTAAAAAAATTTTTTTAAAATATTGAAGTATAGTTGATTTACCATGTTGTGTTAATTTCTGCTGTACAGCAAAGTGATTCAGTTATACATATATACATTCTTTTCCATTATGGTTTATCACAGACTATTGAATATAGTTCCCTGTGCTATACAGTAGAACCTTGTTGTTTATCCATCCCATATATAATAGTTAGCATCTGCTAATCCCAAACTCTGAATCCTTCCCTCCCTGACCTTCCCTCTCTCTTGGCAACCACAAGTCTGTTCTCTATGTCCGTGAGTCTGTTTTAGTTTCGTATATATGTTCATTTCTGTTGTATTTTACATGGAAAGGATCACCTTGAGAGGAGCTGCGACTTTTGACCTTTGGTGGAGATTATGCAACCAGCTCAAGGCAACTCTGCAGAGATGAAGTGGGTAAATACAGGACCTCACCTCACTGTGCTCCTGCTGTCTGACCTCCTATAGGGGCTCCCCATTGGAGAAACCCAACTGGAAACCAGAAGAAAAGTGACCCTGTTAAAATAATCTGCACAGATCTGACTCTGTGGCAGAGAACTTAGTGCAAAGGGTTGAAGAGCAAGGTGGAAGGGTGGAAATGGACGATATCTGGCACAGTGAACATGGCACACACTCATCCATATAATTTCTTTTTTTTTTTTATAAATTTATTTATTTTTGGCTGTGTTGGGTCTTTGTTGTTGCACACAGGCTTTCTCTAATTGCGGTGAGTGGGGGTTACTCTTCATTGTGGTGCACAGGCTTCTCATTTTGGTGGCTTCTCTTGTTGCAGAGCACGGGCTCTAGGCACGTGGGCTTCAGTAGTTGTGGCACGTGGGCTCAGTAGTTGTAGCTAGCAGGCTCTAGAGCATAGGCTCTGTAGTTGTGGCGCATGGGCTTTGTTGAGCTGTGGCATGTGGGATCTTCCCAGACCAGGGCTCAAACCCATGTCCCCTGCATTGGCAGGCGGATTCTCAACCACTGCGCCACCAGGGAAGCCCCATATAATTTCTTATATCCCAACTTTTACTGCTAATTACCACATTAAGAAAATACCTAAAAAAAAAAAAAAAGAAAAGAAAATAACTTACACTGTAGATAAGTATCCATTTTATTTTAGTTTGCTTCAGACATGATAAGACTGAATAATAATAATAAATCAAATTTTCTCAACAAACACTTCGGTAAAGCATCCTTTGGGCACATTCTGATCCATTTAAAAATCAAGAAAAATATTTATGAAGATAATTTTTGGATGTGACTATAGGCAGGGAGGCAGGGAGGATAAAGTAGCATAGGGAAGGACCATGGACAAAGAAAGTTTTGGAAATGCCTTTGAAGGGCCAGTATTACTATTATTTGGGGAAGGGGTGGTTATGTGATTTTGCAACTGGATTGAAAGGATGGAAGCAACACTCAGCCTATGGGGTAGGTAATGAGTACAACATAACCTGCAATGGAATGGATTTGTCACTTCCTGATTCTGAAACACAATGGGAATCTGATCCTAGCTTTGAAAATACATCTTCACCCAGAAGTAGGTTACCATAAAGAAGATATCCTTTAGCAAGTACTTATCGATCACACACTCAGTGCCAGGAACCATTCTGGGGGCTATTGGTACTACAGTCTATAAGGCAGACATTGTCCCCACCCTGATGAAAGCTTTGTTCAGACAAATCATGTGCAGAAGTCCATTATATTTACATAAAAGATAGAAGATGAATAAAGATAAGAGTAGAGGTGCTCTAGTTTAATTAGGTGTAGGGAGCCTGGATCCCTCTCTAATTCCCCATTCCTTCTGTCCTTTGGAACACAGTACATTGATACGAAACCACTGTCCTTACAAACTTCACACCGTATTACCATCTCAGGGTTAGGCGATAGCAGTGTCTATAGAAAGGATTAAGTTTCAGTAAATCCCAGAAAGATGTTTGCCAATCATTCTCGTTTTAAACTTTTAGAGAATTATTTATATTATTAAGTTTTCGAATAGTCTAGCTTTATCATCCATTCATCCATTCAATAAATGAGTGCCTTCTGTACCTAAAACACTGAGGGTAGTGTGTGAAGAGTTCTTGCCAGGAAGATAGGCTTTTAACACTTAATTACACAATCAATTATTTAATTACGATTGTATTGAGTGCTATGAAGAGAAAGTACAGGATGCTTTGAAAGTGTGGTGCTGTGAAGATTTCCTTGAGGAAGTGACGTTCATACAGATCACTGGTTGATTACTGGGAATTAATTCGTCCAGGGATTGCAAGTTCAAATTCCTTCTGGGTGGCAGATAGGTAACACCAATGTGTGTGTCTGACTGAAAGAAATACGAGGGCTTTAGGCAGACTGGAGTACGTCTACTGGCCTTAAGGCATTCAAATTCAAGCTTTAAAAATCTCTGGGCTGGGGCTTCCCTGGTGGCGCAGTGGTTGAGAATCTGCCTGCCAATGCAGGGGACACGGGTTCGAGTCCTGGTCTGGGAAGATCCCACATGCCACGGAGCAACTGGGCCCATGAGCCACAATTACTGAGCCTGCACGTCTGGAGCCTGTGCTCCGCAACAAGAGAGGCCGCGATAGTGAGAGGCCCGCGCACCGCGATGAAGAGTGGCCCCCACTTGCCGCAACTAGAGAAAGCCCTCGCACAGAAACGAAGACCCAACACAGCCATAAATAAAATAAATAAATAAAATTTGAAAAAAAAAGAAAATGCAAAAAAAAAAAAAAAGAAAAAAAAAAAAATCTCTGGGCTGGCCAAAGAAAAGAGGTCTGCCTCCAAGGATGGCTTCTTCAGTATTCTTGGGCACCGAGGCACAGCTGGCAGCTGGGAAGCAGGGGGCCGCTAGCCGCCCAGACCAGGGAAGCCTCTGGCCAGGATGCTAAGCGTGCTGCACTGCCTGGTGCAACTCTTTTTTGTTTTTAAATCACAGTTTTATTGGGGTTTTTTTCCAATAAATTTATTTATTTTATTTATTTATTTTTGGATACATTGGGTCTTCGTTGCTACGCACGGGCTTTTCTCTAGTTGCAGAGAGCAGGGACTACTCTTCATTGTGGTTTGCGGGCTTCTCATCGCGGTGGCTTCTCTTGTTGAGGAGCACGAGCTCTAGGTGCGCGGGCTTCAGTAGTTGTGGCTCGTGGGCTCTAGAGCGCAGGCTCAGTAGTTGTGGCACACGGGTTTAGTTGCTCAGAGGCACGTGGGATCTTCCCGGACCAGGGCTGGAATCCGTGTCCCCGGCATTGGCAGGCGGATTCTTAACCACTGCGCCACCAGAGGTCTGGCACGCGGCTTCGGCTCCCTGATTCAGGCAGGAGGAAGAGCAGGAGCAATGGCCCTGTCTGTTTTGATGAACCAGAAGACAGCAACCCTGATGGATGAAGGAGAGAGTTGGTCCAACCGGCAGGTGACGGGAGAAGAGTCATATCACTCAAGGCCTCATCGGCAGGAGAGGGCATCCCAAGTATCCTTGGATGCACCAAAGGGTTTTAAGCAGAGAAGTGAATTAATTAGACATAGTTTTAAAAGCTCACTGTGGAGAATTCCCTGGTGGGCCAGTGGTTAGGACTCTGTGCTTTCACTGCCTAGGGCCCGGGTTCAATCGCTGGTTGGGGAACTAAGATCCTGCAAGAACTAAGATCCTGCAAGCCGAGCTACTTGGCCAAAAAAAAAAAAAGAAAAGAAAAGAAAAGAAAAAAAATGTGGTAAAAAGCTCACTGGGCAACAAGATAGGAAAGGATTGGAAGCAGCAGTTAGGAAGCTGTTGTGGTGGTTCCCTGTCTCCCCCTTAGTTTTGCATCCACGTCATGTAAATAACTGTGCTTGTCTTCATGCAGTCTGACGCCTGTATTCCTCACTATAGATGACCAGGTTGGATGCTTCCTTCTTAGTCCCCACTCTGACAAAGAAATCACAGATGTCTGTGCCCTGGAGTGGAATCTTCTATTTGCTGGCTAATATGGCCTTTGGTTCACTTACTGAAACCAAGATGGGTAAGACAGTCAAGCCTTAAGAAATTCACATGACTGGGGAGAGAGATCCTTAAGCCAATGAATATTAAGTGTGGTGGTACCAGCAATGCTAATATAAATTTGAAGTATTATGAAAGTATGAGAACATGTACCTAACCTGCCACGGGTGAGGCTTCACTTGCAAATCTAAAAACTGTTGCTGGATTGATCATTTGGTTTAGGATTCTAAAAACAATTCTTCTTTCAAGATGATCTCATGCAGACTTTGTCAATTAACAGATATAAATGTATACGATTATTTGACTTGGTGTGTAAATAACTTGCATGGGTCGTTTGTCCACTCTCTTGGTGACGCCATTCATGGTTCTTGAAGAGCCAAGAAAAAGGCAAGTGCTGTGAGTCAGCAAGTCTCCATAATTTTTATTTAAAGCTGAAAACTTGAAGTTGGGAAAAAACTGAGTAAGGCAGACACATTTGCTTCCTTTTTTAAAAAATGGAAATGACAAGCTCTTGCAACTTCATACTCAGCCTGACATGATGTATTTGTGTTTTTGTTGTTATTGTACAAGACAAATTGGGTGAGTCTTCTGATGTTAAAATTAACTCAGTTTTTTTTCAATTTATTTATTCACTGGTATACTTAGGTTCAAAATTAATTTCTTGCCTCTTTTTCTCCCCCTACAACTTTGTGTAAAACATGCTCAAATGACATTAAGGCTACGAATAAAACACTGAGATTAACGTCATTTCCTCAGTGAAAATTACCTTTTTTGACATGGTAATCTTTCGTTTTTATGATGTCTCTAAGTATAGATTAAAAACTCTCTAGGCTTGTATTAAGATTTTATTGTATAGGGCTTCCCTGGTGGCGCAGTGGTTAAGAATCCCCTGCCAATGCAAGGGACACGGGTTCCCTGTTCTGGGAAGATCCCACATGCTGCCGAGCAACTAAGCCCGTGTGCCACAACTACTGAAGCCTGCGTGCCTAGAGCCCGTGCTCTGCAACAAGAGAAGCCACCGCAATGAGAAGCCTGCACACCACAACAAAGAGTAGCCTCCGCTCGCCACAACTAGAGAAAGCCCACGCACAGCAATGAAGACCCAACGCAGCCAAAATAAATAAATTAATAATTTTTTTTTTAAGTACTTCCTTATTAAAAAAAAAAAAAAGATTTTATTGTATAGCTATTTTGTCCTTGGATGACTGACACAAAATCTTGTGGTGGTGGAAATCAACTTTTATGCTGAGACCATTTATTTCTGCTCATGATCAAGGGAAAGGCTCTATGTTACAATATCTAGGGAGAAGCGATATTTCCTGTGCTCTGAATAGGGAACAGAAGACATGGAAGTTTCTTTAACACAGGATTTGCGTCCATGTTCCCATGAATAACAGTGCCGTACAGCTGCGGGATGGCAGATCAGTCCAGAAGTTCGCCATACAGGGTTGGTATCACCACGCCGACTGAGTCATTTTCAGAATGTTGCTCCAATGTCTCAGACACAAGCCCAAACATCTCCTAAGCTGCTTTTTCCCTCCAAGTGACCAAACTAAAGGAAAATAAAATGACAGTTGTCATCAGCTCATTTTTTAGCCTGATTTATACCGTCCTTAGCAACCAGAGTACCTATATTAGGGCACATTGCAATGGTTGTCATAACTTTGAAGAAACCAAATCTCTGAGCTTTTCAAGAAATGTGTGTCAATCGTTTGATGGTTAAAAGCATTAAAACCTAAAACTGAGAGGCAAAATACATCATCTCTCACTATCACCTTTTTGAGCCAGACAGTTGACAGTGTATAGAGTTAAAATGGTAATAATAACTAGACACTACTGTGTGCCATGTGTTAAGACTTCTAAACATATTTCATTTAATTTGCAACCATAAATGGTAATATAAGGGGACTACATTTTGATGTTAAACATGTTTTTGCTTCACTGATACTAAAAGCTATTATTAATTCTTTAGTTTATCACAGTGTCTATAATATAGGAAGCATTCAATGTATTCATTTATTCAAACAAGTATTCATGAATGATTGCCTTAAAAGTGTCTTTCAACCGATAGTTCTTCTGATATGGCTATTTAAATGTCTCTAAAGCAAAAAGCAAATTTTGAGAAGCACTAGCCAGGTGAACGTTCCCCTTCCTGCTCTTAGAGGCTTACACATTTATATGACATTAGGAAAGTAAATCACGGGAGGCAGCTGTGGTACAGTGGAAAGAACCAGAAACACTAGCTTTGAATGCCCCACCTACCTCCTGCTCTAGAGTCCTAGCCAGCAGCTGGTTTGGACACAGGAGAGTGGGACAAGAGCCTTTCCCCCCCAGGAAGATGTAGACAGACGCTAGGGTCACATTCCAGTGGGCTGAGGGCAGAGCTGCAGACCCAGGTGGTCATGTGGGTGTCTGTGCAGATGTGACTCAGGGCAGCCAGGTGTTCGGAGCTCACCACAGACACACCAGGTGCAAGCTGGGGAGGGCCAAGGCTGCCAGGGTATTCCGTGCTCTGGAAAGACTTAGATCCATTTCTCTCTGAACCTGGGCAGCTAAACTGGTAAAGTTCAAACTCCTTAGCTTGACACCAAAGGGCTCTCGGGATCTCACTCTAGCAGAACTTACTTCTCACAGCACCTTCAGACGTGTGCTCTCTGCCACAACCGAACAGCTAACCTATGGCTCCTGAAAGTGCTCAGTATTTTCCTAGGGCTGTGCCTAGCCCCCACTGTTTCTACTACCCGGGGCGCCCCATCTCTACCCACTCCCCGTGACTTGCCCAAATCCTCCTCACCTCCTTCAGAACCCAGCGCCAAAAGCATCCCCTCCAGAGGACACGCCCCGACCCTCCCCCTCACTCCGGACCCAAGTCAGACATTAACTGACTATCCTCAGAAAGCTCACGACACTTTCTTTGTATTTCACGTTTGCCTCTTTCTACTTTGACTTAGTTATTTGTATCTGTGGCTTAATCTCCTTTACTAAAATAGAAGCCCTCAGGAGAGGATTTACGTCTTGAACATTTTCGTACTCACCCCAGTAACAGGGCTCAGCGCTTTCAATGAAGCCATTACCCAATAAACACCTATTGAGTTGATTGCTGTCTATATTGTTGCCTTGCCTGTTATGCTGAGTGAATAAATAATCTTAATTTAATGCTTCATTATAGGGACACAAGTTATTGGAGAAGAATGACAAAAGTGGAGAAAGCAGACCATTACACTACGAAGTATAAATGGTGACATGTGTGTGTTTAAATTGATACAAAAATATGTCCCCAAATAATATTGCTCTTAGTGAAAGGTAACAATATATCTATTTATTATTAACTACACAGCACAGATTTTCTGACAGTCTCAAAGGAATACGAGGAATGAGGTGAACAGAGGGCTTGAAGACAGTAGTTTCAGACTTCCCCTGGGAGTGAGCGTGCTGAGAAGCAAGAAAGCCTGGTTCCCTCCTGCAGTGGGATTGTGTCGTTATTATCTATCCTATCATGAAATGCATTGTTTTGTGACTTCAGTCATTCCTGCTTTACTGAGAGCAAATGAATGGGAGATTATGAGGAGGACTGCTGCCTACTTCACCCTCTCCTGGGGCCTCCACCAGCCACAACGGGGACTCCCCCTTCCCGCCGAGGCATTAGCTTACCAGCTCAGGCTGCTCTGCCACACTTCCTTCTTTCAAGGGAAACACTAAGGCCAAGGGATGTTCCAGTGCAGGTCAGGAGGAATTCACCATGTCATCAACCTAGCTAATCACGAGCTCTAACTAGTTGGTTCCATTTATCTGGTTTTTGCGGTTGGGATAAAGTATCTTGTTGGACTGCAAGACCGGTTTTCATTCTGGAAATGAACGTTTAGTTCTCATCTGATGTGTTGTCAAAGTCCCCATGGCTTTTGCCCTCGGGAGTGATGGGTGCCCTTGAGAGGCTGTATCCTGCTGCACAGGTAATGCCGGCTCCCGTAGCTCCCAAAACTCCCAGAGGCTGAGAATGTGGAGCCTTCACACTGCAGCTAGAGAGAGACCAGGGCAGCGCTAGAGCTTTTCAAGTCCCTTCAGGAGCTCACATTCTATGACTCAACCAACACAGCAGTGAAAGAGATTGTCTTTGGAAGGACCTGTGTCAGTTGGCCCTGGCTGACAGTGACAACCTTGAAGGAGAGGTGAACAGACTTCCATTACTTTATGTTAGGAAAACTTTGCCTTCTGAGTAAAGGCCAGAGATTCAAAGTATAAATGGAAACAGAGGCAATTTAAATGAGATGATCTCTGAATTAGGTAAATCAAATCATGTACTTTCATTTTAAAACTCTATTTCCATTCAATCCAATTACTTTCCTCTATGACTTTGGCTTTAAATGGATGTCAGAAATGATTACTTTGGATTCCTGCTCTCCCACTCCTGCCCCCTCAGCTTTCATGGTAAAGGTGCAGTGGTTAAGTGATTGCAACTGATAAATGCAAGTGTCTCCCCTTCAACACAAGGGCAGACACTAGCTCTCATGAAAGTTATTAACCTTGCTTATGAATGGACATAAACATACGTGGCAAGATGGAGGTTTCACAGCTTCAACTGGCTCTGTGGACATAGATTTGCTCTAGACTAAAGTCCCAAATCAGTCAAATGTAAGCTAACTGCAAAAACACCACAGTTGTTACATGTATTGGGCTTTATAGAGATAAAATTTATAGAGATTAAATTCTCTCAAGCTTTGAGGTTAGAGATTTTATGAAGCACCTGGAAGCTTTGAAAAATACGATGCTCAGGCCCTACCTTACATAGAATCAAACTCTCTCCCATGATGTGGCCTGGGTGTTGGAATTCCTCAAAACTCCCTAAATGACTCTAATAAGCAGTGAGAGTTGAACCTGATACAGTTCAAGCTGTAGCACAAAATGCAGATTGAAGAGGTGTTATGTGCAGAAAACAGAAAAAATAACAATTTAAATTATTATTAACAGAATTAAGAAAACTAATCTCCTAATTAACTAAACTGACCTCTATCCTAGGCACTTCAAATAAATTCCTAAATGTCCAAGTCCCCAAATGGCCATTTTGGGGACAAAAAGAGAGCTAAGCATTTTATTTGTGCAGACTACGTGATGTAGTACCGTAGAGCAAAGGGACTTCTTAAGGTCACTTTTCTGAAGGTAGCTTGGACTCAAAGACAGGGAAGCCTGGCAGGAAAGGAGGGGGGGGGGGGGGACTATTGACTCAAGGTGGTACCAGTAGCAGAGCTGCCCTACTCCCTCATCACACACAGGAGGGGTGGGGTTTTCTGGGCCCACATTTCATGAAAGTTCTTCACTAGTTCACAGGGAAGAAATGGGCCTTTCCTTAGCCTTGCAGGAGTAAATTCTCTAAAGAGCTTAGTGAGGCCTTTTACACCCAGAAGATATTATTCCTGTATCCAGCGTCCTCCTTCCATTGTCTGCAGGGATCAACTGACCAGCAGGAATTAGAACACTTTACTGACATGACCAAGGCCGTCCCTTCACCTGGGATGACTCCACTTTTGGAAGCTCCACTGTGTCCAGCTTCGTTATGGTCCCTGATGAGAGCTTCATCGGCTTCCAGGAAAGGATTGAATCACACCCATAGGATTGAGCTGAACAGTTACTGTTATTTTTTATTTCCAGGGAATTGGTTTTTTTCTGTTTTTTTAAATTATTAGCACCTTTAATTATTATTTATTTATTTATTTATTTTTTTGGCTGTGTTGGGTCTTCGTTTCTTCCTCTATTGCGGCAAGCGGGGGCCACTCTTCATCGCGGTGCGGGGGCCTCTCATTATCGCGGCCTCTCCCGTTGCGGAGCACAGGCTCCAGATGCGCAGGCTCAGTAGTTGTGGCTCACGGGCCTAGTTGCCTGGCCGCATGTGGGATCTTCCCAGACCAGGGCTCGAACCCGTGTCCCCTGCATTAGCAGGCAGATTCTCAACCACTGCACCACCAGGGAAGCCCCAGGGAATTGTTTTTTAAAGTTAATCTTATTGCCACAACTATAAAACCGATTTTGAGAAATGATAGGATATCTGAAAGTTAACTAAAGTTAGTGATGTGCGTATAACATCTCATATTAGGACATTTTCTTGAGTAACTCAAACTTTACTATGTAGTCCCGCCAGATGGGAAATGTGCCCTATTCCTGTGCAAGGTCCAGAAGACGGTAGTTCTCAGACTCTAAGACACATTATAATCATCTGTTGGATTTGAATTTGCCTTTAAAAGCCACACTCCAGATGCCTCTAATGTAGTAGACAGCCCTCAGACCCCAAATGTGGGAGATGAGTACAGGGACCCTGTTTGTGTCTGTGCGTGTGTGTGTGTGTGTTTTTAGTAAATTTTTTTTAACATTTTTTATCTTTATTTGTTTACGTTTTTGGCTGCGTTGGGTCTCCGTGGCTGCGTGCAGGCTTTCTCTAGTTGCGGCGAGCGGGGGCTACTCTTCGTTGCGGTGCGCAGGCTTCTCATTGTGGTGGCTTCTCTTGTTGCAGAGCTCAGGCTCTAGGTGTGCAGACTTCAGTAGTTGAGGCGCTGGGCTCAGTAGTTGTGGCTTGTGGGCTCTAGAGCTCAGGCTCAACAGTTGTGACGCACAGCCTTAGTTGCTCTGCGGCTTGTGGGATCTTCCCGGACCAGGGGTCGAACCTGTGTCCCCTGCATTGGCAGGCGGATTCTTAACCACCGTACCGCCAGGGAAGTCCCTGTTTGTGTGTTTTGAACACAGGACAATGACCACGGTATCAGTTACCTCTGACAATGGTCTCCTGAAAACAAATAGGATTCTTTTAGTCAGGACCTTATTATTCATGTTAACAATGTGAATGTGTTTCTGAGGCATTACAGCCCAGCGTAAGCCTCTAAAGAAAATAGTAAGAAAACCATTATCTTTAACTGAGGGATACCCACGGGACCCTTTCATCACCACTGTAAATTCCTTTCTCTATGTTCCAACTCCTTGCCTTCCCCCAAACAAGGATTCTACATCAACCTCCTGGGTTATATGATAGGGAGGTGTAGCAATATCTCGTGCTGTTACCATTTGGATTTTTAACTGTTTCATTAGCTTACATATGGGTCACAAGCATATTGGTTAGACATTTTGTAATTTGCATTTTAAAAACCTGTGTCTACACATAAACCAGTTTAACTTACTGGAGATTATTATTTTTACTGTTGTTATTATCATGATTTACTTTAAATGCTGGTTTTATGAAGAAAAGAGGAGTGCAGTTTTTGGTGGCTTGAACATAAGGACACTAATATAAATATTTGTGGATTGATTGCTTGTCAAGTAAGAGATTTGACTAAATGTTTCACCTGACATCTGAAGAAACTTGATATAGACCAGCAGACTGCATATGAAGTTCGGGACCCGATTGTAGAAAACGTCAGAGAGGTGAAGAAAAAAATAGTGCTGGTGAAAAAAAAGTTCATAAAGGAAACAGTTATCTGTGATGTAGACAGGCACAAATGGGATGCCAAGGGTGTTCCATAAACAAAGAAGGCTGCTTTTCATAATGGAGAGGGAATAGAATGGGGTTGGTGAAAGCCACCCAAGGTCACTGGTAGGATAGGAGGAAGACCTCTTTTCTCAGCAAATCTCTGACCTGGGGAAAATAGGTTTGGATAGATAAAGAAATAGAGAGAGAGTAGAGACAGAAACAGAGAAAGACAGAGACAGAGACAGAGACAGAGACAGAGAAGGATGGTAGATAAAATAAGCCTTCTCTAGAGATATAGCTAAATTTATTGAGCCCTTACTATGGGCACCAACAGTCATATGATGCAGGAACTAATTCTGTCTGCACTTTAAGATAAGGCACAAAAAGGTTAAGTAATTTGCCCAAAGTCTCACTGAGCTGAGATTCTAATACACAAGGAAATCTGACTCTAGAAACTGTGTACTAAGTGACCCTGCTTTGTAACTGAAGGAAAGATAGCTCACAACATAGGAAGGCCCTACTTTATGTACATCTTATTGTACCTGGCTATCAAATTCATAATCATACCAAGGGAACAAATAAATGGAGAATTAGAAATAGTGATAGGCTGGTTTTTTTAAATGTTAGATTGATAGGATCTGGCAGCTAATAATTACGTAAAACAAGGTAAGAAGACTGCTTACAACAACCCAATAATTTAAAATGAGAAGATCTCTAAACCAGAAATTATGATGCTTTGTTTACCCAGCCATCACCAAGAGAATTAAAACTGGCCCAATCTCTGTATGCCTAAATGTTCTCTTTATTTACAACAAATGGTTGCTAACTGACCTTGCCCTTTCACTCTAAATAAGTTATCCATGGCGGTTGCTTTATCTGATTTTTTTTTCCTTAACATTTTATTATAGAAGTTTTCCAACATACAGCAAGATAGAAAATTTTCAGTGAACCCACAGTATACTCAGCACCTAGATTTCAGTGCTGATTTATCCAGCCTCTACCTTAGGAACAGCCTTCTTGATTGATATTCAACTTCCTCTCTGAGTTATCTCACCATGCCCAGCATGATGCTTGTTATTAGTTTAGTCATTTGGATGGACGCTGTCATCCACTACGCCTTAGGCAGGGATAAGTGATGAGCAACTAATCAAGGGCAGAATCCAGAGAAGCAAAAAGGAGTCCTTTGTACGCTGTGCATGTTATTACTGGTAGATTTTCCACGCATAGTTGTGATCAACAGTCACCCGACGATAAAAGTTTTGAAAAGATATCAAGGTTATAACACTTGCGCATCAAGCTAAGATTCCTTAGAATTCTTTCTCCCTTAATATCACTCTTTCCCTTGCTTTTCACCCATGTTGGTAATGGAATGGGATGGAACTCATATGGTACATAAAGGGATGTTTACTCTCACAGGCACTGGCCAAGTAATCCCAAATGCACTTGAACTTCTGTTTCGACAATACTCTCCCCTGCACCAGTCATTTGAACTTGGAGGCCACATTTATAGACACCTCAACCTTTCTCTCTTTAGAAAACCAACATCACCAACCTCACTGAAATACCTGGACATATAGCAAGGAAGACACACACCATGAACAACAGCTGTGAGAACATTGCTTGCCCATCAAAATGATTACTGGTTGGGTATAAATATGGATTTTTAAGGGTTGAACTGTGTCCCCCCCCCAAAAAAATGTGTTAAAGTCCTAACCCCCAGTATCTCAGAATATGCCTTATTTGAAAATAGGGTCTTTGTAGATATAAACAGTTAAGATGAGGAATTCCCTGGTTGTCCAGTGGTTAGGACTCCATGCTTCCACTGCAGGGGGCAAGGATTTGATCCCTGGTCAGAGAACTAAGATCCCACATGCCACGCAGTGCGGCCAAAAATAAAAGAAAAATAAAAGGTGGCAATAAACAGTTAAGATAAGGTCATTAAACTGAGCCCCAATCCAATATGGTATCCTTGTAAAAAGGGAAAATTTGGACATAAAGACAGACATGCAGACAGGGAGAATGCTGTGTGAAGGAAGTGAGGCATCAGCAAACTACCTGAAGCTAGGAGAGAGGCATGGAACAGATTGTCCTCACAGCTCTCAGAAGGAAGCAACCCTGCCAACACCTGGAACTTCTAACCTCCGGAACTGTAAGACGATAAATTTCTCTTGAGCCACCCTGTTTGCAGTACTTTGTTAATGGTAACAGGAACTCGGACACCTTTGCCTTCGAAGATACGGTATACAAGGTTAGAAGCAGTGGTGAGGAAAAGAATTGATTAGAGAAAATCTAATTATACAAATTTCCTTCCAACTGATATGCCAGCATTCTGAAGATCTCCTTTAACAGGTAAAATGTTTAAAAATATATTTTAAAGTGAGTTTTAGAGACCATATCTGATCATTGTTTTGTTACCACTTTGGCATTTGATTTCGGCTTATTTCTATCTTATTGGAACATGTGAACGTCCAATGTTTTTCATGAGGATAAAATAGTAAGTCCCACAAAATACAAGTATGTAATAGGTGAGTAGATCTGGATAAGAAATTCTGCATTCTTTCTTGTCAACTCAGCAATGTCAGTATTCTGTTCTTCTTACAGCATATGCTTAGGAAAGTAGAAAGTAAGAGAGTAGATATATTTTTAATAGATAATTCTTCACCAAAATTTTCAGAGGATAGTAGAATTTAATTTCCAGTTTTTCCCTACCCCTAGCCTAGAAGTCAAGTAAAAGGGAGCAATTCCAATTCTCCCAGAACTGCAATGTCCAATTCTTCAGAACTAGGAGGTCTCCTGGGTTTTCATCACTGCCAAGCCTTTCAGAGGAATCACGTTCCCTCAAGGATGGCCCGACACTTCGGGCTCTTTTTCCTATCACCAAAACTAATTGCTGCTCAGCCTCCTTCCTTCTAATTCCTGCATGCCCCGGCCCTCAAATACTGGAAGTTCACTAAAGTCATCCAGTTGGTGAAACAGGAAGTGGCTCTAACTCCATGGGGCATCCTAACACGGCCAGATTTTTGACTGTGGCCCAGCCAGCAGAGAAGCAGGTCACTGCCAGTGCTGGTGTTCTGGCCACCATCACAGTGAGGACACATCCTAGGGACGGTCAGAGCCTCTGGTCCTCAGAGCCAAGACTACATCACACACTTATAGGAAGCCCTTCCTCCCCAAATGGATGTAAACTGGGTCAGAATTCACTGAGCTTCTGTTGACTTTTCTATAACAGTAAAGATAATTCCAGTAATTATTTACCTTTACTTATGTCTTTCTTGAGTGGATATAAAAGTATATTCCATTTATGTGTATGTATATATACACATATTCTTTTTTTTTCTTGCCACACCACACAGCTTGCAGGATCTTAGTTCCCCGACCAGGCGTCAAACTCGGGCCCCGGCAGTGAAAACGCTGAGTCCTAACCGCTGGACCACCAGGGAATTCACACACATATTCTATCTTTAAAAATTAGTTGAACATTTTGCTTTTGATTGCCATGTGATTGTTATCAATAGATTAATATATATTTATTAAACCATGTATCCAGCACAGGGCTAGGCATGGTAAGGAATCTAAAAGAAGAATAAGGAATGATCTCTGCCCTAAAGGTAACTTTAATTAATTGAATTAATTGAATTTAGTTAATTTAAAGTTAATTAATTGGATTCACTGAATAAACAAACCTAAGGCTCCTATCACACTTGAAGTACAATTATTGCCAAAATCTATGGTAAGTACTGTATAGAAGTATTTAGCTCCAAGTATAACATGAGGCAAAGGAAAGAAGTTGGCTTGACTCCAACAGCCAGTACACGGTCTCTCAAGGACATCGGATGTGAGCTGCTTTAAAAGAGAAAATTACAAAGGTAGGCTGAGGGGCGGGGTCTGACGTATTAGATTGTGCAGAACACAGAACACAGAAACAAAGCCATGAAAATGGGACTGGGCATGATCTGGGTTGGGGGAATTAATGCATCTGATCCAAGAAGGCTGCAGATCTGAATGAAGGCAAGAGGGAACAGGTACCTCCCCAAGACGTGTTTTTCTCTCTTTCTTTTAGTCTTTGTGTTCCTTCCTTCCAATATTGATTGAAAGCCTGTTAGGTACCTGGCACTCTTCTAGGTACCGAGGGGAGGAGACAGCACCTACTGATACGCAGGCTACATTGCAGTCAGGTAGACACAAAGGAACGGTTGGGGGGGCATGTGGGACAAAAGTCTGGAATCTCAAAGGAAGCTAAGAAAGAGAAACGATTTGGAATTGGCAGTAAGGATCGAGAAGCAGCTACTCCATCTTCAGGCCCAGGGGTATACAAGATATGGGAGAAACCACGCCAACTTGGGAGGGATGCACAAGAATCAGTGCCCTGAGGGGAAAGCAAAGTTTCAGTTAGATCTAGATACAAGGTGTGCAAGGTGTTTTGTTGATGAAAGACAATGATTTATAAAGCACCAAGTAAGAGTGCTTAGAAGCATGGAAGGGTAAGAGGTTGGGTCAACCTCATTGTGTTGGACCAAAGAGGAAAATAAAACTCCGTGTGTGTGTGTGTGTGTGTGTGTGTGTGTGTGTGTGTGTGTGTGTTCACTAGTCAGTTCAAAGTTGGCTTAAGTAAAAGAAATCTCATTTGTGGTTGACTTGTATTTCTTAACTGTGTCTTTTGCTCATTATCCTTCAGCAGAAGGATTGGCTCTGTCTCCCTTCAATATTCACCATCATCATATCTGCCAACAATAAGGCCCCATTCTGAATTCCTTCGGTCCTGCTAGAATAAAATTCTCTCTCCTCTTTGGAAATCCCCTCAGACTCTGGAAGTTTTCCTGCATCCATAAAAACTCTCCACCCAAGATACACTTTTAGGACCAGCACTAGCCAAGAGACATGCTACCTCACAAGACTGGAAACAAGTTCCAAAACCTTCGAGTCTTCTCCTCACTGGCTCCACCAAACTTTTTATTTTCTGGTGCTTCTGGATGGCTGAGAATGGAAAATTACTTGGCAAAAGTTACAATACATCACCAGCACAGAATTACTGTCCCATATACTGAACTTTTCAAACCACTCTTCCACCTGACAATAAACCGAGGCTTGTACTGAGTAACCTAAAAACCTAATGAGTCCATCCTTTTCAGGCTATCATATGCCCTTATCTTATTTGGTCCTCACAAGAATCCAGTGAAATAGACAGACATAGAAACTGAGGTCAGAGAGTTAAGTCACTGCTCATATTCACATCCATCATAGGTGATTCACTGTAAAGTTAAAGAAGGTTAAATATCAGGGTCCTCCTCTTGCATGGTCTCCTTCGAAGATGCTGGAAGGGAAAAAGGCCTGACAATGTGTTTACACTGTCATAAAGTTTCTATAAAATCTGTAAGAATGAGACATATTAGTCATACTTGGTGATTAAATCACAATTATAAAAATCACTCTTTCTTTCCCCTCCATCAGATTTCTCTTCATGTTGGATGGCCTTGAGCACTTTAGAATCCAGCTAAGGAAAAGTTGAGTTGGGATATATATATATATGTATACATGTATATATATATATAGTGTAAGCTTTATAGGATCCATTTATGTGGTCCAAAGTCACTCATGTGTATAATAACATGAGTGCAAGCCCCTCTGATGTAGGACTGGCTTTGAGGCATGTCCTCTCCAACCCCCTATACACACACACACACACAAACACACATACACCCTGCGTGCCAAATCCTCCAGCTTCTATAAAAAGAGTGTAACCTATACAGAAAGAGTGTATAGCCCTGGAAATATGTGGGTATGAGTATGAAACAAATTTTCATATATAAAGAGTGGATTACTCCATTCTTTATAGAAAATAGTACAAAATTGTTATCTTCTGAAGAAGCAATTGAAGATCATGCAGCCAAGAAATGTGAAAAAAGGAATATTATAGAACTGTGTCAGGCTAATAAAAATATTGTGTTGTTTTTATAGATTTTTGTAACATATATGACATTTGTCAGTTTTTTAAAATTTGTAATCCTTAGTATTTCTTTTCTCATTATAAATAGATATTCACTTTTGTACCTAATTTTGTATTTCTAATCTGTATTCTTTTCCTTAAAGAAGATCTTTTGCCAAGTTGTATAAGCCCTCAAAATACTTGCAAAGAAACTAAATACTTTAACAAGTCAGACTAACCTTGCAGCCTCTCAGATCTATCCGGCCTACATATACAGTGTCAGAATCAGAAGTTACAGTGGAGAATCTGACCAGTGGTAATTTCCACTAAGAGTAGGTCTTTTTTTTTTTTTTTTTTTTCCTAATGACTTATCCATGTTGAACATTTTGATGCCATGAAAACATTGAGAAATTCCCCTTTCCCCACCCCCAAACCTCCACTCCAGTAGTTTTCCTTTTCACACATGCCTCTTCATTTCCTGATTCTGGTCTGGGCTTGAAGCAAAGGTACCTGAATCCAGCCAGAAAAGCTGTTATTACGATCATTTTGGCCTAACAGGGGCAGGAAATACCAATAACCTTATGTGAGCTATTCCTCAATGAAGAGCCAACCTGAATGCATAATGTGAGGCCCTTGCATAATTCAGATGATGTTTAGATAAGGTCCGGACAACTGGAAACACCTTTCCTTCTAATCCTTGGAGGCCACTGGGTAGGTAGGGCTCCCCCACAATGAAATGCTGAAATAAGAGACTGTAATAACAATTTTTTAAAATGCAAGCCCCTGAGAAACAACAAATAACTTTTCTGTTGGGAATATTGTTCCAAATACTAACTTAACTGTCAAACATATAGAAAAAAAAAATAAGATTGCCAACAAAACTGCAGAAGATGAGGTCTTATTCCTTGAGAAGAAAGGATTATTCAATTCACTGTTCAGTCCTTGCACAATTATATATGTTCACTTCAATCAGACCCCAAGGTAAAACAAAATGGAGTTCCTTTCCCTGGTGCATTATATGGAAGAAATAAAGAAAAGGAGAGAAAGAGAGTAAGAGAGAGAGCTTATCCAGGCAGACTGCCTGATTCTCCCGCAAAGACCATAAGCCAATTTATAAAACACATAAAGCACATACAACATCTGATGATATTATATGTCACCTACAAATTGGCACTTGCCATCTACCTCTACAAGGATTAAATTATAAGCAGCTGCAGCTGCTGACCTTCAACACCCACTGAGGCACTCTGTGCTCTGGGAAAAACTGGCAGAAGAAGTCTTCAGATAGTTAGATATTTTCAGGAGAAGATTTTATGAGCTCAATTCTTGCATCTCCTCGCATCTAGAAAAGCACTAAAATCCTTCATGGTGAAGTCCGCTCCTCATGACTAGCACTAACCTTCTGCAAAAAATATGTGCTTGATTGCATGTACTCCCCTTTCACCAAAATCACATGTATACTGACCTTCCCCTCTACCACTTTGGAGCAATTTCTCAGAACTATCTGAAATGCTGTCTCCCAGGCTATAGTCCTCATTTTGCCTCAAATAAAACTTAACTCACAATTCTCATGCTGTACAATTTTTTTCAGTCGACATGTGCATCTTTCTTTCAGTGAAACATGATACTAACAAACTGATGTTACCAATATCTGGGTTATAAAGTTTGATGCTGAATCCTCCTCTTCAATTGTACATTAAATCCCTAAACTTGGGTGTTTATGATAATCTCTCTCTTACTTCCACCTTGGGCACTTTTGAAATTGTTACTGTTTGCAGTCCTGTTTACCATGCTGGGAATAGCATTCGAAAGAAACAAACATTTCAGAATTTGTATTGCCTTGTTGTGACCTGCCTGATGAATCACCCTTGGTCTACCACCCCATGGTTTCCCAGCACTGCCACAAGGCTGTTTTTCCCCAATAATTGGAGAACCCTGTTTACACTGATTCAAATACATGTCTGGGCAGGGCTTTTTGAACTGCTTCGGGTAAGAGCACTAAGGCAAGGCCTGTAGGTAGCTAGCCCTCTCGCTAAAGTCTAGATGGTAAGAGAGGGTATGAAATGAGATTTTCTAAACAACTCCCTTTGCAGAAAACCTGAGGTTTTACTTTTTCTTTGAATAGTTGGTTCTGAGCATAATTCCATGACTTTTAACTACTTGGCTCCCAAATATTTTATGACCATCGAGGATGGTCACAAAACAGAGACAGTGGGACTAGGCAGAAGGATGCTTGATGACTAGAAGAGACCCAGCTACTGTACATCTCCTGCAAAGTCCTTCATGCAGAATAAGAGCTCAGGTCTGTGTCTGTCAGTAGGTAATTAAATAAATGAATGAACACACTATGGAATGAGCAGAAATAGAATATGTAGCTAAACTTTATGGGGAATGACACCCTGCTAATCCCAGAGGCTCACTTAGGCAAGAGCCTGCTAATCCTAATGGCATCATGGCTGGATGAGTTTCCTGGCGCTGATCAAGCCCCACCAGAACAACTGAAGTCAGAGGTTAAGGATGAGACCCTTCTTCACTGTATTATTGTTAAATCAATATGCATATCGCTGACCCTCAATTCCAGTGAAATCTCTATTATCTATTTTATAAATTACTCTCGCTCCTGGCCACTGTTCTTTCACCCACCCACTACTTACCTAAAAGCCCTTTAATTATTCATTTCAATCCTCTCCCAAATTAAAAGGATTAGGGAGGAGCCTTAAAACCAGTTTTTCTTTTAATTAAACACTCTCATGAAAATGACACCAGGAAATAGGGGCAAGGGAAATGGCAAAGAGAAGAGGTTACAAAGCAACTGTGATGTGTGGCTGATTTAATCCCAATCCTACTATAACTAACACTGTAAACCTGGTGATGGGGGAGGAGGGGCAAAATGGAATCCAAACATTAACAAGTGAACCTCAGTGTAGTATAAACGAATAACAAAACCACACTGAAGGGGGTGGGGAAGAAACGAATTAACCTGAGTAACTCTGGGAAATAGTATCTTGTTTATATACTAACAGGCTATATAGATAATAAGAACTGTACACAAATATACTCAAGTACACTGCATCTCTCATGGGTGTGGGTTAGCAATTCTGAAACTATCTGTATATTAGGATTGAACAAAAAGTAAATCTATTGTGGATAATGAAAGAAAAGTTTCTCAGTGTTGGAAAAAGGAGTTACAAATCAGGAAAGGGGAAAGTTAGGAAGAATACATCCTACAGTGTTGCATCAGAAACAGAGGTATCGGTATGAACTCATGGATTTAAATGTGTGTGCATGTGTGTACACAAATGGGCTACTCTTAACAGTGATGACTTAGAATTCCCCTCCCCCTCCCTTTTTTTTGGAGGGCTCCTTAAAGAGAGAAGGAAAATATATTTTGTCAGTTTTTTTAAGGGAAGTAAATACCAGGCTCACACTAAGAAATGCTATTCCAAATGAGGCCAATGAGGGTGTTACTAACCCAAAACAGAGCCTTGGGGCAGAACTGAATAATGGGGTGAGGGAGCAGTAAGAAAATATCAATAGCAGTAAAAAGGACCCCTTTTCTCAAGGTTTCTTAATCCAGGAGCCATGTTCTAAATACTGCACACTCCGTTGACTCCATTTAACGCTCATAAAATAGTCACACATTCAGAGGCTACTGCTTAATTTTAATAAACTCTCTTGATCTGCAGAATTGGTTTAAAGGCAGAAGTCCTCTAGTTTAAAACATGCAGGAGAGGAGCAAATCTAAACTTTTAGGGTACTTTTAAACCATTTTTGAATTAACAATATCTAATCAAAATGAAAAACACGGCAAGAGCAGATCTCAGAGATTCTTCGAACAGACTCAAGAAACTTACAAGCAACCAACTTACTTTCTCCAGAAAAACTTTCCCATCTGTTAGTCACTTGTACAACTTCAATGAGACATTAATCAAACAAGGAGGCTTGACGCCACATGGAATGAATCACTCCCAGTTGAGTGAAGTCTCTGAGGGGGTACTGACAAGAAATCTACTTCTCTGTTTCCACGGAGAGATTTATTTATGCATGAGATCAAGAAGGAGAGAAGATGACTGTAACACTTCACATCAAATGGAGACATGAATCAGAGAATTAGCAGGACTTATGTTGATGGAGAGTGTGATGGCAGCCACTCTCTACAGCGTTCTCCGACCTAGGATTTTCTTGTTTCTGTTTTATCACTGACCGTGTTGTCTTAACCACTGTCTGTAGAAAACTTGTACTCTACTAAATCTGCCTGTCCTGTAACTTCTTTCTTAATCTGACCAGAAGCCCCAAGAGACCGAAAAAGTTTAAATCAGACTTCAGTGCGTTTGCTTCCTTTGCCTGATTGAGATTTCTGAGAAGTTTACGATAGGAATATCATGGAAATTTGAAAGATAGAATCATAAATAATTAGAGGATTGAAGACTCAGCCAGCAGCTAAAATGATTGTCCGTGGTCCTGTTTTGGATCTCAAAGCTATGGACCGAGAAAGAGCACCATTATTTACAAAGTTTATCCTACAGTGCAGCTGAGGAGTTCAGGTTTTTAAAAATTTATTGAATAATTTATTTTAATAGAATAAATTGACATTTACTGAATATTGAATAATTGCTAAACCTAAAATCTAGGATTCATTCATACAACAAATAATGATTGTTTATGATGTACCAGACTCTGTCTAGTTACTGAGACTAATAGAGACAAATGAAAGCTGGACCCTGTTCTCATCAAGCTTATGAATGAAAGAGGACATATAAACAAATTAAACAAACAATCTGATGCAGTATAAAGTGTGAGAAGGATGCAGAAATAGAAAAAGGAGAGAGCTTTTAATCCTGGAGGTGCGAGGAGTCTTAAAGGCCCTGCAGAAACTGACATTTGAGCTTGTTCTGAAGGAGAAATAGAGGTGACCAGGCAATCTGTAGGAGAAGAGAAAGCGGAGGAAGAAGCGGGGCAGGGCTTTCTTGGAAGCAAAGAAAACAACAGGTGCAGATGAAAGCATGAAGTAGTATCTCTTCCTATAAAACTCAAAGACGAGTTATTGGTGAGTTAGATGGGCGAGGTCATAGGAGGCAAGCATGATGGGAGCAGATCCTGCTGGAGGTCATCAGCAGGCCAGAGCCACCTGTATCACACCCACTCTCATGCCCAGCCTTGAACTAACAGCCAGTGAGCTGCCAGGAAGAGGTCTTCAGAAGAGACACGGTCAGACTTGCATTTGGATGGATTTTTCTGGGTGAAAACAAAATGAGAGAAACTATGGCGACAACATGTCATTTATACAGTCTGGTTAGAAATGTTTCTCCCCAGTGTTAATCTTCTAAAGAATAAAGAGCACTAGCCTTCCTTTTCTCCTAACCCTTCAAACCTCATGGCAATTGCTAATGACATCAGTACCGCTGACACGGAGTGTGTGTGAGCGTGGGGAGGAATTAGACTGCGATCACCATCCCTTTGTCACCCGCTCCTTCAGCGACCCCAAATAAACATGCCATCTAAGTAAAGACACTGGGCTTGCTCTGAAAGGGCAGCTTCAAGACAGGGCTCTGAGCCCCGCTTTCTAACCATCTGCAACTCTAAGAAGCCCCCAGTATACAAATTCTGGAGCAGCCACTGAATATCAGCAGATTACTCACAAATGATCCTTTGGTTCTTCCAGACCTTAGAGATCTCATAATGCCTTCTTGTATAAAGACCTATGGGAAACTGCTCTCAGAACCCCACTCATCTACAAATGGTTAGGAGAGGCTTCTGCAGCTGGAGCCTAGGGAGAGAGTCTCCGTTCCTTAACCATGAGTACCATTGCTCCTGAAACTGTCGGCATATGGTTTTGCCATTGGTTAAATCCTTAGCAGAATTTCCCAAGAGTCTTTTCAGGTCTGAGCTGCCACATAATCATATTCTATCTGAAAAGCTGAAAGCCTAGAACAGACATCTAAAACACACAGTATTGATGACCATTTCCAAAACCAGAATGAATTTCCTGCAGGGCTTTCAAAACACCAAACTAATAGCTACTCATAAATACCTTCCTTTGTTTTATACATTTGAAATAACCTTGGTTAGGTTCAATATGATTACTTCAATATGATTACCTTTTTGAGACTATCATGTGCCCATTTTTCTTATCTTTTCTTCTCTCTTTATTATTTCTTTATCACTTCTATTTTCTGCTTAGCTGTTACCAAGTAATAGATTGTTCATAAGAAATTAAAACTACTTTCTTTTTTGAAAAAAATTAGTGTCAATTAGGCAGGGTAGACAGATCCTCTCCCTTTTTCTCATCTCACTCATAGGGTTGCCAGATTTAACAAATAGAGATGCAAATGGCCCAGTTAAATTTGAATTTCAGATAAACAACAAATAATATTTCAGTATAAGTACATTCCATGCAATGTTTGGGACATAGTTACACTAAAAAAAAATGTCTTGTTATCTATCCAAAATTCAAATTTAACTAGGGATTCTGAAACCCATTCAAAAAGACTTGAGTTATATTTCATGATATTTTGGTTAGTATATTTAGCCTGAAAAAAAAAATCTTCTACCCAGTTTTATGGAATGAAATATGGATACATGTCACTTTGCAAAATAAAGAATAATTTGACTCAACAGAATATTATACATCCATTACAAAAGACATTTTGTGATAAGTATATCCTAACATGGGAAAATGCACATAATAGGCTGAGTAAAAAAAGCAGGTTGCACAATTACATAATAGTAGTAAAATAATAATAACTAGTCTTTATAAAATGCTAAGCATGCAAAAGGCATATTCTAGCTGCTCTTCTGTATTAACTTGTTTAATATTTACCACTATGAGATAGGTACTATTATTATCACCAATGTAAAGATAAAAAACTGAAGTCCCATAAATGTTTACTTGCCCACTATTATATATTCACACATATATATGTTACCATATGTATATACATATGTACACATATGTATGCTACCAAAAAGCTATTGATACATGAAGAAAAAAAAAAGACTAGAAGAAAATATAATAAGCTGTAATGCTCATTATTTGGAGCAAGAATATAGTGACTTCTAAAATCTTATTTCTGCATTTTTTTATATTTTCCTTAAGAGCATACATTGCTTTTCAAATAAAACAATAATACGATTTAAATGGAAAAGTGTACCTAACTGGAAAAACTCGAATCCCATTTTTCAATGCCTTTGTTACCTGCCCACACTGTACATTACGAAGTTAGTTTTGGGGGGTTATGTCACTCCAAGTTTTAACCCACTCAAATCTTCACTGGGCTGATATGAGTCTCTGCCTTTTCAGTTGAGGGTTCCTTTGCAATCAATTGGCTAATTCAACCCCGTGATCCCAGTCATCAGTACACATTTCAAAGTTCTCTTAAATAAGACCTGCTGTAGAAGATGAAATAGTAAATGTACCTGGCAAATGAATGAATGCATGAATGAATGAATGGAGTTCCTGTGGCTTTTTGTAGACATTGCATTAGATGGAGCAATGCTGGCTTCACTGCCAGCAAGGAAAAGTACAAGCAACTTATACCTGCTGCCAACTCATCCCCTCAACGTGCTCTGGAAGAATCAGTCCCTTCAGAGAATTACAGACTCATCCAAGGTGAGGTCATTATGTTGGTTGGCGCTCTTAGGGGAGAGGTTTTGTCAGCCATATATCACAGACAAGCTTTCAGAAGAGCATGGGGAAGGCTCCAAGCTAACTGTGAGCTGAGGTTGCTCCAGAGTCTCTTACATCATCACTAATAAGAAATTTGTTTTTACAGGAAACTGACACTAGCAAAAGAGAAAGCAAAAAAGTAAGCTTCTGGCTTTTACTTTAAAGGAAAGATGCCAGCTTCTAAGCTCATCCTTTAATTGCCTTATACGGTAATAGAAGAGATTGTTAGTATAGTGAACAAGCCAGAACAAGGATGTGGAAGCCAAGGGTTCTCTATTCCCACTATGGAAAGTTCACTGGACATGTGGTCTGAAGCCAACCAGAGGATGCAGGAGATTGGAGAACTCTCTTTCCTTTCAGGACCACAGCCTTCTCTCCTTTGCAAAGCAACGACCAACTCCTTCTCAGAGAGATGCTACAAAGATGCTTCAACATAGAACAAGAGTGAGTCGCGGTTTGTACAACTCAGGTGCTGCCAACCTGCCTCTGTGTTTCCTCACAGTTTTTGTTTTCTTGGTATGATAATTAGTTGTTGGCATTCTGAATGTTTCTTCTGAGGAAAAAAAATGTGGGCACCTGTTATTTCTGGAATGAGTGTTTTATGCACCCTATTGAGGTAAGCTATCCACTCAGAGGCCAAGTACTGGCCAACACGTGGTCACCTAACACAGAGCGCTACTTCCCTCATGTTGTGTTTTTACCAGGGAATGTGATTTCCAGCTATACTTACTGGTTTCTGCTGAATTACACAGAGAGCAAACTCTCTTCAGAAGAAGCAGGAGTTCTACATTTACCCAAAACTTGAAAGTTATCATCTGGTGGTTCCCAACCTTGGCTACACACTAGAATCACCTTGAGAGCTTTTATAAAAACACCATTGCTGGGGCCCTCCCCAGAGTCAGTTAGATAGAATCCCTGGGACTGGGGCCAGCCAGGGCATGGGTTTTCTTTCAAAGCTCTCCAAAGTGCTTCTGAAGGAGAGCCAAGGTTGAGAACCATTGATATCATCCATCAAGGCCCTTCCAGATGAAACTGAGATTCAGAAAGGCTGATGGGCTGTCCCACGTCCATAGCTTATTAGTGAGCGTGCCCTCATCTGTGTGTCTGCCTCCTTCTAGACTATGAAATCCTTCAACACTTGAACCACACTGTTGACATTTAAATCCACAGTGTCCCACTCCACATGCTGGGTGAGGGCAGAGCCAGGAAGGAAAGGAAGGACAAAATCTGTCCTGCCTTTTGTCTCATAGCCTCTCACTAAGAAAAATTGTTATTAAGATAGACTACTATGAATTTTTAGCCCACAATCAAAGTCATTAAATATCAGTTTCCCCAATCTTAGGACCCATTCGTCTTGGGAAAAATTCTCTGAGTCAGATTGCCCCTAAAATCCCAAGCCAGATGATTTTACCTTAGCAAAACCAGCTGTTTAAAGTGAAATGCTTGACGTTGTTCAATAACCCATGCCTCACTAAATTCTCATTTTGTGGAGTCTCATTTATTTCCCTAGTTAAACTTGACACTTTCCAGTTAATAGACCACTCAAAATGGCATGTTTTCCTTCAGTATCAATACTGCAGAGTGAAGAGAATTATGGGACATCTGTGCTGTGATTAAGGAGATGTAGGCCTAGGGTCTGAGAGTTGCTGAGGCCTCAGCACAGACTGCCAGAGTGTTCTATGGCTTTACTGGTGCTATCGGCTGCCAGCTACACATCTTTCACCTGCCAGTCAAGTGCAATTCGAGTGAAATCCAGCTTCTGTGGCGTGGTGTGTGGGCTCAGAATTGGGGCACAGATGCCAGGGGCCCTGGAACTATGCATCGGATATTATAGCGCTGGGCCCACGTCCTCGCCCTTGAAACTTTGACACATGCTGACCGGTTTCCAAATGCCTACATCTCCCCACTGTGTTCCTTTGCCTGAGAGTGTTCTTTGGACCCCGAAGCCCACTTTGCCCACCCATACAATAGACTGGAAGTGCCAGAGAATGAACATCTCCTCCCACCCCCACTATGGCTTTCGACCCCAAACTGACAGAACTGGGGTGTCCTGCTCCCATCCCCCTCAGGTGCAGAAACTCCAAGGCCTGTGTTGAGTTTCCCCCAGGGATTAAGGCCCAGTTGCCCAGTTGGTACCTGGCGTGCTAACGTACCTGTTATCAGCAGTCTTCTCTTCTTGCTCCCCTTCCCAGTTCCTTGCTGGCGCTACCTCCACTTATCCTCCAAATAATGAAATCCTGTGTCAAGGGCTGATTCCGGGGGAACCCAAAGAAGATACAGTGGTCTTGTCAATACATAGTCATTTGATTTTAGGAAAGCCATTTAAACTCTCTGAGAGTCCCTGGCCTCAAAAGTAAAATAAGGAAAGGATTTTGAAGTCCTACTTGGCCACAGCAGCAAGCAAAGGGCTGCTTCCTTTGGCTGCCAAAGCCCTCCCAGACCAGCCCTAGTCTCCTTCCTGCTCCCCTCCCCTCATCTCTAAGTGTACCCCTCCCACATGCTCCTCTCCAGCCCCAGAGAATTTCTTTGAATTCTTGCAAGTGACACATTTCCCACTTGCCTTTGGGACTCTTACTCATGCCGTCCCTCTGCCTGGAACACTCTTCTTCCTTCTGTTTGTTTGGCTCACTTGTACACATCCTCCAGCTCTCAGCTGAAATGTCACTTCCTGCAGGGAAGCCTTTTCTGACGCCCTGTCTAGGATCGGGCTCTTACATGCTACCAGATATAGTGTTCCCGTCGTCACGTCTGGCATGCTTTACGGTAATTCCTATTTTCTTCTCCAAGTCCACCTCCTTCTGCAACCACCGTCATTACTGGCCTTTAAGCTCCTTTCAGTCAGAAACCCAATTTATCTGGCTCCCCACGGCATCCCTGATACCCAGTCCAATAACTGCACATAGTAGGTACTTGATAAATAATAGTTGGATAAAATGCACCCTTGTTTACTAAACATTAGAGTTGATGAATAAGAGGATTTGGGAATAGAAGTCAAAGCAAAGTTTCCCAACCAGAGTCATGGCGCTCCCTCGAATGGTTTGCACCCAAGATACGACTTTTCCCTCAGCCCTTGTATTATACTTGGAAGAAGGGGGTGTATGGGGTGGAGTTCCCTATACTCAGATGAGAGCAGCTTTATCTTTTTATCCTGGTGAAGGCTGTCATCATTTTTAACATGAAAATTTTAGAAGCTGGAAAGCACTGTGTTAAAATAATCCAGCCCAGTACTTATAAAAAAAGTGGAGTTGAAATTTGGAAAAGAAAATTTAGTAGTGGAGGGGAGGGATAAATTAGAAGGTTGAGATTAACATATACACACTACTGTATATAAAATAGATAATCAACAAGGACCTACTGTATAGCACAGGAAACTATACTCAATACTCTGTAATAACCTATATGGGAAAAGAATCTGAGAAAGGTAGATATATGAATATGTAAAACTAAATCACTTTGCTATACATTTGAAGCTAACACAACATTGTAAATCAACTATAGTCCAATATAAAATAAAAAATTTTTTTAAGTTTAAAAAATAGGCAGAAGACCTAAATAAACATTTCTCCAAAGAAGACATACAGATGGCCAAGAAGCACATGAAAAGCTGCTCAACATCACTAATTATTAGAGAAATGCAAATCAAAACTACAATGAGGTATCACCTCACACCAGTTAGAATGGGCATCATCAGAAAATCTACAAACAACAAATGCTGGAGAGAGTGTGGGGAAAAGAGAACCCTCTTGCACTGTTGGTGGGAATGTAAATTGATACAGCCACTATGGAGAACAGTATGGAAGTTCCTTAAAAAACTAGAAATAGAATTACCATATGACCCAGCAATCCCACTACTGGGCATATACCCAGAGAAAACCATAATTCAAAAAGACACATCCAGGGCTTCCCTGGTGGTGCAGTGGTTGAGAATCTGCCTGCCAATGCAGGGGACACGGGTTCGAGCCCTGGTCTGGGAGGATCCCACATGCCGCAGAGCAGCTAGGCCCGTGAGCCACAACTACTGAGCCTGTGTGTCTGGAGCCTGTGCTCCGCAACAAGAGAGGCCGTGATAGTGAGAGGTCCGCACACCGTGATGAAGAGTGGCCCCCACTTGCCACAACTAGAGAAAGCCCTCGCACAGAAACGAAGACCCAACACAGCCAAAAATAAATAAATAAAATAAAGAAAAATAAATAAATCAATGAAAGCATTCCATGAGAATCAATTGGCTAACAATTTAAAAAAAAAAAAAGACACATCCACCCCAACGTTCATTGCAGCACTATTTATAATAGCCAGGTCACGGAAGTAACCTAATTGCCCATCGACAGACGAATGGATAAAGAAGTTGTGGTACATATATACAATGGACTATTACTCAGCCATAAAAAGGAACGAAATTGGGTCATTTGTAGAGACGTGGATGAATCTAGAGACTGTCATACAGAGTGAAGTAAGTCAGAAAGAGAAAAACAAATACAGTATATTAATGCATATATGTGGAACCTAGAAAAATGGTACAGATGAACCAGTTTGCAGGGCAGAAATAGAGACACAGATGTAGAGAACAAACATATGGACACCAAGGGGGGAAACCCACGGGGAGGAGGGGGAGGGGGAGGGGGTGGTGGTGTGATGAATTGGGCGATTGGGATTGACATGTATACACTGATGTGTATAAAATGGATGACTAATTTTTATTAGTCATTTAGTGACAAAGAACCACTCCCCACCTTTTCCAACCGCCCTGTGTCCTGAGTAGAGTCCAAATTCCTAGCATGTCTAGAGGGCTCCTGGCACCCAACTTTGCGTCCCTCCTCTCCAGGCTCATCTTCCTCTGCTTCCTGCCTCACACTTGCCCTGTGCGCTTATTTCCGGGCGCCATGTTGTTTCACATGTCTGTACTGTTGGCCCTGCTATTCCCCAATTATAGACTCCTCCCCCTCCTCCCTGCCTACTCGCCACTCCTGTTCATCCTCTGAGACGCCACGCAAGCCCCAGGGCTTCCAGATTGGAAGTTCCACTCTCCGGCTTCCCCTGTCCCCAGAGTTTCCTTCCAGCACGTTTACGTATTGGTTTGCTGTGACCCACCAGCTCCACCCCCAACCACTTCATAAGCTTTTTGAGGACAGGATCAACGTCATATTCAACTTTGTCTCCTCGGAGTCACGGTGCCTGTGGCTGAGCAGGCATTCAATAAACGTTTGCTCAAATGCACTAAACAGTGGGATTTTGTGTGTGTGTAATTTAGTCCTCGTCTGATCAACCGTAGGCACACTTTAAATAAACTGAAGATAATTGACTCACTTCCAAATTTTAATAAAAAAGTTTTTGCCATGTGCTGTTTAAGTACTATTCAATAATTTGCGCAGATTGGCAAAAGTAAACATCTTGGCTTAAAACCAAACCAAACCCCCCCAAAAAAGCAAGTTCCTATGATGTCTACAGGTCTCCCATGTCGAGTGCCTTGGTGGCAGACAACAGCCCTGGTGTGAAACACTTGGGGGAAGGGACAGCGTTCTGAACACTGAACTGCAAAGAATCACCCGCTGTTCCTCAGGTTTCTCACACGTGCCAATGTGTGGGAAACGTGACTCTCTGCTGATAATTCCTAAGACGTCTGTTTTCTCTTTTAATCAGGCTGAACAGAAGTAGTCCTTTGTTAAGATGAATTAAATCTGCAGTGAGGCATTGGAATTCATTTCCGAGGGAGGGGTTATCCTAGAAGCCTTTACTCCGTCCAGCACCACCCCGGCGCCTGCCCTAAGCACCAGGCCGCTGTCCACGCCCGGGCCAGGAAAGGGCAGGGCCGCCTGCACGGATGCACAGGCCCCAGGGATGGGAGACCGCCACCTCACTGCCCTGTCCCAGGCTTTTAGCACAGCCTGAGGTCTCACGAGGTTGGGTTTGTAGGGTTCTGGCTTGTTGAGACCTTTGACACGCTCCCCACGTCCCCTGCAAACCACAATACTGCTTTTTATTGAGCTGCTGTCAGATAACGTGCTGCATATTTGCATAAGCCCTACCTTCCTCTCACAGGTGGAATAACTGAAATAATGTTTGGAATAAGTTTCCCGAAGCTGGATGAGTAGCAGTGTCGGCCTAACGCCTGGGACGGAGAGGGGGAGGGGTAACCGATGTATTAAAACTGATAACACTTATAGCTTCTATGTTTTTCACATATATCAGCTCATTTTATCCCCACAAAAGTCCTTTTAAGCAAAAGGTACCCTCATCCTACTGATGAGGAAATTGAGACAGAGATTAGGCAAAGGATGGAGAAATGCACTGGTAACCATGCAGTGGGGTAGAGTAGAAGACCACTTCCTGTCTTCCGATTCAGAGCTCTACCCACCCGCTAACACACATACACATGTACACACACACACACACACACACAGAGAAAAGCTTCATTTCTGGGAAAAAGGAGACAGGTAGGAAAAGAGCTGGAGGAGCCTGATGTGTAATTTACATAACACAGTTTCTTCGTAAACATTCCAGGCACCATGAGAAATAAATTAAAAGATCACTCATGGATAATTTAAGTATAATACAAGCTAGAAGTTCTGGTAGAGTCCAAAATTGACTCACAGTAAGGATGACTGAGTTTTGCCCTGGTTTCTAGCCTACTTTGCTCAAAAGTAGAGATCAAAATTATGAAAAGACAAATGTGTTTGCAATTTAACTCCACCAATAAAAGCCTTCAAACTGAATTCCCTTCTAGCACTAGGAATTCAACTTCAGATGAAGACTTATTGTCTCTTTCTGTGAAGTACCTACTATATGTAGCCTCTAGATATCTGAAGATTGCAAACGTCCACTTAGTCTGAAGGCCTATTATTGCACTGTAGTAGCAGGATTATGGTTGAGAATACAGTTTAAAGGTAGCCCCTGTAAAAATGAGCTATTGGTCTCATGAGAGCTGTGGGAGGTGGGGGGGAGTGCATTAAGGGACGAATAAACCTTGCAATCGAAAGTGTCACCTTTATCCATGAAACAACAGTGTTGGTTCCTACCCCTTGCCCTAGTGTAATAGTTATTCTTCCTGGATTAACATCACATTGATTAATAATGCCAAGCCAAAGCATGCTGAGTGATGACTTCCATGAAAGGTTGCAAAACTATGGAAATCTAAAAGGGGACATCAGGGAAGGGAGCGTGACACTGAAAATAGTTTCCTCGTTACTCTGGTAGTTAAGGATTTATATTAGAATGAGGTCAAGTCACGACAATTTTTGTTTTGTCAGTAGGCAATCATGAATTGTAGTCACTGACTGCCATCACCACCACTTCCTAGGTACCAGTATTAGAGAAACTGCCAATCCTGCTGGAATGACTTAGTATTCTATTTCCAAAGACCATACTGTATTTAAAAATTAGGTCAATATTTAGCTTAAGTATCTCTGGCAGTAGATAATTTTAAACATAGGGTAGATGGAAATTTACCTTCACGAAAGGCTTATAACAGATTGCTGTTATAAATCTATTGAAATTTTCAGTCATTGGAATTCTGGAAGCTTCAGTTTGCTGCCCCACAGTAGCCTTCCTGTACCATAAACTTGCTCAGGGCCTTGCTGAGTTCTTGCTGGTTCTCCTGCTGCCACACTTCCCTTTGTTGACCACAGGGCTCACTCCGTGGGCTCCTTTAGGCCTTCACTTGAGATCACCTTCCCAAAGAGGACTTCCCTCCTATTCTTTTTAAATTTAAGCCTTCTCTCCACCAACCCTGGCACTTCCTATGGCCCTATCCCATTTTCTTTTTCTCCATGATCTTCTTTATTTTATACCTATTTATTTTGTTTCTTGTCTATCTGCCCCCACTAAAATATAAGCACCAGGGACTTTTCTTTTTTCCCCACCACTAAAATCCCTTCTCTTAGATCAATTTCTAGTACGTAGTAGTCATTCAGTTGGATAGATGGATGGGTGGGTGGGTGGGTGGATGGATGGATGGATGGATGGATGAATGAATGAATAGGTTGGTGGATGGATGGATGATCATTGGACCCATGAATCCTTTCAGTTGGCTGGTATCCAACACAGAGAATACAGGTCCATAAGTAAATAAAGGACAAGCTGATTTCTCAGCTCTTCTCTTTCTGCTTGTTGGCAGTTGTTAAACTATCTATCGTACAAGCCAACTCTACCTTTTCAATCCTGAAACCCTCTGTTGATCATATCACTACATGGTAATTTCTTCACTTACACAGGAGAGCCATGTGGAAATAATCACTTGAGGCAATCCTAAAAGAACAGTATTTTATGATTTGGTTTAAAGAAGGGATTAAAGTGGTTACTGAAGATGTGTCTATGAAAGGGTCTCAAGTCCTCATGTGTGGTTGCACATAGTATCTACCGCATGGGCCAGATTCTGTATATAAATTAATAGTCCAACTGTCAGTGCCACTTTTTATGCACTTAATAACTATTCAAATTGACCTATTCTAAATGCATTAGATGCTAGTTCCTATACCTGTTCTTTTCTCTATATATTAGGGATCTTGTGACCACCAATGTTCTCACTGAAAGGGGAATTCCCGATTAGTTCTGTTGGGTTCTACTTTGATCTAAGGGTCCTGCATGACTCCCCTCCTCTTCATATGATGTCCTTGCCCCCTTCACCTCTATTGGAGGGGAGGTAGAAAATGGACTTACAGGAGTTCAGCACTTAAAGGTGGTGGGTAATTCACACGCAAGAAGTAGGAGGGGAAGGAGTAGGCCATTGTTCAAAGGCTCTGCAGGATCCTCATTAGACAATAACAGGCCAAATTTGCTGCTGCTCAGTTCCCTGGTCTTAAAGGTGGAAGGTCCTTCTCTTCCTCTCCAGTTTCTATGGTCCATTAGCCCTCTCCTCTCCCTTCTCCAGATCCAGTTTTGTTTCAAGAGTGAGTAAACCCTGCTCCCTGCACCCTAAAAAGCTCCCTCTTAGGATAGAGTTTTCTGTGAGCCTCATTTGGGCTTCACTGTGGCTGGAGGAGGGAGAAACGACCAGAGGGAAGAACACACCTAGAAAATGCACAAATTAATATTTCAAGATATAACCCTTCCACATGCTGAATGAAATCCACATCCTCTACTCTGAGACCCTCTTCTTCTTCTTTTTTTATTTTATTTTATTTTATTTTATTTATTTATTTTTTTTAATCAGTTATCAATTTTATACACAACAGAGTATACATGTCAATCCCAATCGCTCAATTCAGCACACCTCCATCCCCACCCCACCACAGTTTTCCCCCCTTGGTGTCCATACGTTTGTTCTCTACATCTGTGTCTCAACTTCTGCCCTGCAAACCGGTTCATCTGTACCATTTTTCTAGGTTCCACATACATGCGTTAATATACGATATTTGTTTTTCTCTCCCTCTTCTTCTTGAGACCTGCTCACTACTCTAATAGGTACAGGTTATTCCCTCCACAGAATCACCCCGTCTACACTACTCTCTTGTCTCCCTTGATCACACTGGGCCTTACTATAGTTTGTGTTTTGTTGTTTTTCAATATATCTTAAATTCAGTTTTTGTTTTGTCTTTCTAACTATGTATTTGGCTCCTTCAGAGAAAGGAAAATTTCTAAAGATATTGATGTTTTACAAACTACTGTGCCTTATCTGCTGATGTATTGAAGGAGCCCCAGTCTGGAAGCATCTGTGAGGAACACATGCCTAAGAGAGGAGGGAAGCCAGTGGGCATGAAGTGGTATTCCGAATCTTTGTCATAAACACTCCTATCCTGATATCACTAGAGGTCTTGACGCAAGATGCAAGGTAGCGGGACTTCCCTGGCAGTCCAGTGGTTAAGACTCCACTCTTTCAAATGCAGGGGACTCGGGTTTGATCCCTGGTCAGGGAACTAAGATCCCACATGCCACGTGATGCAGCCAAAAAAAAAAAAAAAAAAAAATGCAAGGTAGGAATCACACAGCCTAAAAAAGTAAAATGACAAAACTCTGGAGAGAAGGTTATATCGATGATGATGTGATGATAAAGATTTAACTTTTAACTACATTCCAGATGCTGTTCTAGTTCCTTTACATGTATGAACTAATTTAATCCTTACAAAAAATAGTCTACATGATCTACATTCATGTAGAAAACATTTGTGTATGACATAAAGAGAATGAGCTCAATATGAAAGAGCAAAATAGAAATTGAAAAAAATTAAGTTTCTGAGTCAGTGTCATTTTCCCATTAAAAGTCTTAATACTCACCCCAGGGAAACATCATATTGCATAATTTTAAAGACACTTGCATTTTTTTGTTGTGCTCTGAAGCTCTCCATTACCAAGGAGAAGGATTTCCACTCAATTAGATTACAAAGCAGAGGATTATGCAGGTTGAGTTCCAAGATGTAAAAGACTTGAAGAGATTATGTGTAGGGAAAAACTAATTGAAGACAAGAAGGGCTGTACTAGGATGTATGCTTGTGCTGTAGTAGTGTCTGTTGCGAGCAGTAGGGTATTTATCCCTCTTCCTTTGTTCCTGCGTGTGTATGCCTTGAATGGTGCCATTCATTTCCAGTAGAAGTGAATCATGCATCCTCAAATTGGATGTGGCTAGCTGAGTCTAGAGGGTTTCTGTCCTTGAGTCTCACACCGTCTACTGTCAGCACTGTGTTTATTTAGAAAGTAAATTAAATTCCTGAGCTAGGAGAAACCAGAGGAGAGACAGCCCCTGAATTTGCTAGGGTAAGAAAGAGTAAAATATCCCCAAAAAACATATTAAAGACTTAAATTGGGATAGGAAAAATGTTGTCAATTTTATCAATTATTAAATGTTATTTAGTCTGATTTTTCTGGACATTTGAATTTATGGAGTTATAGGACTCCATGGAATAAGAAAAAGCTGAAGGAAGTGAAATAAGAGAGAAAGACAAATATCGCTTATATGTGGAATCCACAAAAATGATACAAATGAACTTATTTACGAAACAGAAATAGACTCACAGACATAGAAAACAAACCTATGGTTACCAAAGGGGGGGGATAAATTAGGAGTTTGGGATTAACATACACATACTACTATATTTAAAATAGATAAACAGGGCTTCCCTGGTGGCACAGTGGTTGAGAATCCGCCTGCCAATGCAGGGGACACGGGTTCAATCCCTGGTCCGGGAAGATCCCACATGCCGCGGAGCAACTAAGCTCGTGTGCCACAACTACTGAGCCTGTGCTCTAGAGCCCGTGAGCCACAACTACTGAGCCCTTGTGCCGCAACTACTGAAGCCTGCGCGCCTAGAGTCCGTGCTCCACAATGAGAGAAGGCACTGCAATGAGAAGCCCACGCACCGCAACGAAGAGTAGCCCCCGCTCGCCTCAACTAGAGAAAGTCCGCGCGCAGCAACGAAGACCCAACACAGCCAAAAATAAATAAATTTTTAAAAAATAAATAAATAAATAAAATAAAATAAAATAGATAAACAACAAGGACCTAATGTGTAGCACAGGGAGCTATACTCAATGTCTTGTAATAACCTTTAATGGAAAAATATCTAAAAAAGAATATATATACATACGTATATATTATATATATATAATATATACGTATGTATATATTATATATGTATATATATATATATATATATATATATATATATATATATATCAGTTTGCTGTACACCTGGAACTAACACAACATTGTAAATCAGCTGTATTTCAATAACTTTTTTTTTTAAAGCTGAAGGAAGTAGTATTACATTCTCAACCTGGTTTGGTGGCTGATTTCTTTTTAGACACAGGGTAAGTATGATAACCTCATGGTGGTGCATTTTATTTTCTACTTGAACTATAGTAATAAAATGATGGTCAGTTTTACTGTTTAGTTTTCCGAATGAGGTTTTGCTGATTGGATCGCTTGATAAAGCCCTGGGCACATGAGATCAAAGTTTCCTGCCCCCAAATTCATATGAGCCCCTTTGCCTTCACTGCCCCACACTGAACCCCAACATAGTCACATTGCTTTTCACAAGGAGGACCAGACAGAAGACTGTAACTAGGGTAGTGTGTAGTTGATGCTCAAGAAATAGTTGTAGAATGAATGTTGGTTGAAATTACAGCCTCAAATGTTACTTTTGGTAGCAGTTATCAATAAGTGTCATCCCTTTAGCTACATTTGGTTCTTCCATATTGTAGAGTATGTCTGAGGATGAAACAATAGGAGTCTGAATGATACTAAAAATAGTCATTTACATGGGTAGCCAATATGAGTTGTTCCCTGAAACTTAAAGTGCAATAAATGTCACCATCTGTGGGACATTCAAGAACCATCTCCCTACACACACACACACACACACACACACACGCACACAGAACGTTCCAGGTCTAGGGATCACCCCATCCCAGCTTATACTATGTGGCATATCTACTCAGCCTGAGCCTCCCTAGCGCCCAGACTTGAGAAAACCACGGCCTTTTGGAAATTGTCTTCCTGGAGCCCAGCAACCTCTTTCTTCCTCTTTTTGGTGGGGAACTTGAAAGAAAATGCTTTTGTATATCCCCTGAGGCAACAGAGAACCTAGAAGAGGCCACAAAAGGCTGGATTCAGCCTATAAATAATTTTTTGTTTCATAAACAGTTTTAAAAATTAGAATATTTTTCATAAATATATGGTTGTGCAGCTTCTCTAACATGTCAGAAGATCTGGCATCACTGGACTGATATTTCCATGGGCGATAATTCACTGGGGCTGAGTAGCAGCCGTCCTTTTCAGGGAGCCCCATTCACCTCAGTTCCTGACAGTCTCACTCATTTCCTTAGCCCACCTGGCCCCTAGTCTATAACAGTGGGAGAAACCTCAGAAATATCAATTCATTGACCAACATGATTGTAACACCGGCTCCTTCCGTGTTTACACATAACTTCTCTGTAGTTATGAGGAACTTCCCATAGCAACAAACAAATAATTGCACAGAGCTGCTCAGGAAATATTTCAAAATTCATATATTAACTCATTTCAATCTTCATAAAAACTCTATGAAATACGTGTAGTTCTACCTCTATTTTTAGCTGAGGAAACTAAGGGATGGAAGTTAGGTAACTTTCTCAAGGTCACATTGCTACACCACAGTGCAGAGTGAAGAACTATACCCAAGTAGTCTGACATCAGAGTCTTTGTTTTTAGCCACCATAATATGCTTCCATGCCCTGCATCCACTCAGTTAAAAATTCTATTCTTGGGACTTCCCTGGTGGCGCAGTGGTTAAGAATCCTCCTGCCAATTCAGGGGACACGGGTTCGAGCCCTGGTCCGGGAAGATCCCACATGCCACGGAGCAACTAATCCTGTGTGCCACAACTACTGAGCCTGCGCTCTAGAGCCCACGAGACACAACTACTGAAGCCCGTGTGCTGCAACTACTGAAGTCCACACACCTAGAGCTTGTGCTCCGCAACACTGTAACTAGAGAAAGCCCGTGCGCAGCAACGAAGACCCAATGCAGCCAAAAATAATAAATAAATAAAATTAAATTAAAAAAAAAAAAAAACACTCACAATCTAGTACCTGCTATTGTAAATACTACTGGAATATTTCACTTAACACCCTTTTTATAAAGTGGATAACCTGGTCCAGCTTAAACTCCTGCCTCCAGCCTGCATGTGACTTCTTTCTGCTCTTCCCCTTGTGCTTCTCCATCTGGCATAAAGGACAGAGTGCCAGAAGCCACAGAAAAAGTAGGTCTCAGCCCCCAGGAACAGAAATTGTACTTGAGGACTTGCAGTGCAAGGCGAAGGAGGCATATTATTCTTATGTTAACACTTAGGAGCATATATTATGGAATTATAATACAAAATTGGCGTGAATTTTTCAAAAGCTAAAACATAAGACTTAAAGAAAATCTTTACTTGCAGGTGATTGCTTTGGGTTAATATCCTCAGACCCCCTCTAATAACTAGGTCCACTGTCCTATGAAAGTATTGTCCAGCACCCAAAAGCATACTCAAAACACTTCCTGCCTTCTGTGCTCTGAATGCTCTTTTGTAGCCGCTGGTTTCAAAGAGATCTGTTTCTATGAATGTTTCCAGGTAGCAACAGCGACAATAACCAACCCTTACTTATCTCCTACAGTACACCAAGTACCCTGTTAAACAACTCACATATATCTTTCAAGTATTCTAAGAACTCAAAGAGATAGATACAACTATTATCTCATCTTTAAAGATCAGAAACGAGCTTGGAAGGCTTAAATCATGTGTCTCAGATCACATAGCAGGGAAATGATGAAGACATACATTCAAACCCAGGCATTCTTACTCTTAGCCATTAGACCCCACTGCCTCTAGTACAATAACCCATTGCTTCATTATTCCTCTGTTGTTAATTTAAATATGCATATTGAATCCTTGAGGTAAAGAGGTGAAACTCATTGTCCTTTATTTAGACTGTATCTCCTTCCTCACCCAAACAGTGGTGATATGTATCTAGTAGACTAAATAAATACAGCTTAGCATATAGACCCTTAAAAATAGAGAGGTCATATTTTCCTTAAGATTTCATGTTTGTGCACTATCTAGAATACCTGGCAATAAAACATAAATTTATATTACATTTTTAAAGCTTTTCAGTGGTCTATTTTATTATAAAAGTAACACACACTGGGTAAAAATAAGAGTATTCCACTGAAAGTATACTTTCAGCCCTTCCAGAAAAGTTAAATATTGGTATTTTGCTCAGCCAAAGCTGACAAGGGAATCAAGGCAGAACTCTCTAGTAAAACCCTATATTAAAAATTAAAAATAGAAATATAAAACGATAGGCTATATAAGGAATAAGTATTTTTAAAATATAAATAAATAAACATGAGAATTTTAGAAGAACATGCTGGTCTTTCCCCACTTCGTTCAACAGCTTCTGTCCAAATGTCAAGTCTGTACTTCAGTGACAAGATAGTGTAGAAGGAAAGGCCAAATCAAATGAGAAACACAGTCGCTAAAATGTGTTTACCCATTTACAATAGATGACCTTTCACAGTCCAAGTGATTTTTGATTGCACATAACTTCCCAAAGTAGCCAGCTTCTCTTCAGAATGTGTTATTATATTTTGAACTAAACATTATTTTTCCCATCCCATCTGAAAAAGTCTAAACCTCCTATTCAACTTCTTATAGATCTCTTGACTTTAGGAACTTGGGGAAAGTTTCATGAAAATGTTATGATGCAAATTCAATTAAATTCTCAATCATTTACCAGAATCCTGTTTGTCTGAGTTTATCTCTTTTGATTAAGAAGGTTACTTATAGGGAGCAGTTGTTTGACTGAGTTTGTAATCAGTAAAGAAAAAGAAAGAAAGAAAGAAAGAAAAAGCAAAGTCACTAAAAGGAGGAGCTACAACTCCTCACGCAAATTTTATTAAAGAGGCCTTTATAAAACTAAGCATTGGTAGCCAAAGGCTGGGTCTAGAAAAAATGAGTCAGAGCCTAAAGAAATGTGAGTGATACCTAATCCTGAATCCTGTGCTTAAGGAATGATTGAATTGTCAACAAATACTTGCTGTCCTATTGCTTGATGGATACATTTTACTACATTTTCTCTTCTCTTTTGTATAGGTTTCATATATTCTTGTGATTGGCTAGATTCAAAATGGAAAGTCATTAACTAGGATGTAACTTTGGGTAAGTCAGTCACTCTCCGGGCCTCAATATCATCATCTATAGAATGAAGGGTTTGACTGAAAGATCTCTAGGGTCCTCTGCAGTTCTGTGTTACATTCTACAATTCTAGGTACTGGCTGTGATCAAATACTATTCTATGTAAATGTCCTAGCACCCAGCATCGCACCTAAAATCTATGATGTATATAGTCAGAGATGAATACCATTTTGTTATGCTCACAAATTCTACCTCTGCTCCACAAAGCCTGGGACCTCAGCTGAAAAATCTCAAACAGCTGAGATGACTCAAATACTTCAGGGCTGGAATTATCTGAAGAATTTCCACTCACATGTCTGGTTCCTGGGCTGGGATGACTTGAAGGCTGGGCTCTGTTGAGACCGTCAACCAGAGAGCCTACTCCTGTCCTATTCATGCAGTTTGGGCTTCTTCACACCACTGTGGTCTTTGGGCCACAAACTTCTTACATGGTGGCTCAGGGCTCCAAGTGAGACAGTTACAGTGAACAAAGTAAAGCAACTTGGCCTTTTATGACCTAACCTCAGAAGTCACAGAACAGCATTTCCACTGTATTATATTGGTTGAAGCAGACACAAGCCCACCCGGATTCAAAGTAAGGGGTCACCAACCCCTCACTTGTCAGTGAGAGAGCAGAACTGAAGAATTAGCAAACCATGTTTTAAAACTGTCCTATATATATATATAAATAGGTATATATATAAATATATAAATAGGTATATATATAAATATATAAATAAGTATATATATATGTACACGTGTGTATATTAAATCTCCTTTAATTTTCACAATCAATCAGTTGGATAGGTAGTATTCTATTTTTAGCTTGCCTGGGGTCACATAATTAGTAAGTTTCAGAGGGAGAATTCCAATCCACCTACACAAAGCCATGCTAATTCTACTAAACCATATTAACTGGAGGGGAGACCCCATTCATTTCAATGCTTATTATTGCCACTCCAATAATTTTGAGTTGACAGTCTATTCATGGTGGCTGATTTCCCTTGAAAACAAAATAAGCCAGATGAGATGAAATTGTGTTCAATTTAAATAAGCATAATTTACAAAACAAATAAACCCCAGGTAAACTCTGAGAGAGTTTCAAATTGAAGCCAATCACGTTCAGGGATCAATTCACCCTAAGGCACAGCAATTTCTAGAATACTAGGATATGAGGTTTCTGGTTCTCTGTCTCTGCTGGGGCCGCTCCTGCTGCTGGACCTATCCACCCAGCTCACTCTCCCTTCTGATTTAAATTATCTGAGAAATTGACTCAGCTTTTCATTTCATGGGACTCATAGAGATAAAGCCAAGGATCATGCCTATAAAATAGAGAAAACAGGACTCTGGTACAGGCTACTAGTTTCCCTCTAGTGTCTTCTCAATCAATACCAATCCCAATAGCCTACTGCATCACATACAGAGCACGATGAGATGGCTGACAGGAGCAACCCTCCACGCCATGGTTCATTGGTGCTCTACATAGAGAAGTAACTAATGAACATCTTTTCGACAAATCAAATCAATAATATGACTTCTGACCTCATTTTTAGGAATTTTATTGAACCTGATCTCAAAGGTTGAATGCTGAAAGAAAAACAAAGAAGTCACTAAAAATATCCCCCATGCCAAAAATTACATCTTATAAAAAAGACTATAAAATCCATTACCATCTAGAGTTTCTACTTCATTTCTCAAAGTCACTCAGAAGGCAATCTAATTCATAGATGATAATGACCTTTGCAGGATGCTCTGCTGACCTGCTCTATTCGTTGCCACTGAGTATGCACATGTGTGTGCAAGTGGGAGTGTGTATTTGTATGTTTTCCAGGTCTCCATCAGTGAGATTTACACAAAGTCTTGCTTGCTACATGTTGAAACTATCCTGACTCAGGAGAAAAGAGATCACTGTAATAAAGATGGTCAAGTCTAAAGGGAGTTCAAAGGAATATATTTTCTTTAAAATAAACAATCTTCGCGGGTTCTAAATCTTTTGTATGATTTAAACGAGGGAACAGAAGTAAACATGAAATCTGGCAGAGCTGTAAAATTCACTGTTTATGTTGAATGAATTATCACTAATATTCAAATGAGCAATTACTAACAAGTTGATATGTCCCCTTGGGCTACATGTTGTCACATCGTCACAAGAAAGAGCCAATTTCTTTATGCCTTCGTGTCAGAGAAAGCTGTCACAAATATGTTTGATACCATTTTATTATATCGAAGTAATGAGAGAAAACACAAAGAAAGAGAGGTCTATGTGTGTGTGCCTGTGTGGGTGAGCAGGTCCAGGTAAAAAGCAAGTAACAGAGAAATATAGGGAGGTGGCTTGAATTTTCAATCAGCTGCTACAGCTTCTCTTGAACTAAGGAACTAAATTTTGTAATTCTATCTAAAAATGTTTCAGGTAATAGAGATAAATAAAAGTCCAGTTTATTTGGTGATCTGGCTAAAACGATATCCCTGGAAAAATGTCAAATACCTTAAATGTGAATTAAATATTATCATTAGATAGGATTTGCCAAGACAAATACAGGTCTTCTTTTTATTGGTTTGTTCTTTTTCTCATAAGTATAATGACTTGACATTCAATAAGTAGTGCCAAATCAATTAACACTGAAAATATTTTTTGACTTTTTTTCCCATCAGAAGAACACAGTTGATAAATACTGTCTCTATAAGGAAGCTGTATATCTATAAATTGCATGACTGTTTTTTGGATGTAGTGAGAATGGAAACCAACTGTAGGGACGCAGCACTTTATCCTTACTTAGTCTCTTATCTACAAAAGGGACAGCAATCCATAGCTACCAGCATCAAAATTCCATGAATCCATTCTGGTATTGATTCTTTGTGTGTACATAATCCTCTCTCTCAAAGAAAAATATCATGAACTGATATTCAATGTTTGGCTTTTCTTTTGTAATTTTTCCTTTGATATATACATGAATTAAATAAAAAGAAATCTAATTTGGTGAAACCAAAGAATTCTAATTAAGACAAAAATTCTTTCATCTGTACAAAAACAACCCATAATTCCCAGTGGGCTCTCCTAATTCCTAATTTCATACATACATCACTACCATTGTGGCTGGAGTTTTAAGCAAATGATCAAGTCATCTGGGCCAAAGAGGAATGTAAAACATTTCTCATCATGTGGTCTATTTATATCCTTTTCTCCTTAGGGACATTTGTCACTAGATAGATCTTCTGTTGTTTATCATCTTTTGGTTTTCCAGGTTGTTAAAGAAAAAAAATGAATCTGTGTTCCATTTAACAACTAAGTGTATGACACAAAAACACTTTAATCTATGGAAAGATAAACTTTCTAAAAAGTATTACAGCAGTATATGTCTCTTGCTTTAGTAAGACCAAAACTGTAGAGTTATATATTCTTTTACGAGGCCTTTTAATATATAATTTGATACTTTTGCAGCAATTTGGATGGACCTAGAGATTATCATACTAAGTGAAATAAGTAAGAAGAAGAAAGACAAATATCATATGATATCACTTATATGTGAAATCTAAAAAAAATTGATACAAATGTGTTTATTTACAAAACAGAAACAGACTCACAGACACAGAAAATGAACTTATGGTTATGAAAGGAGAAAGGGGGGAGGGATAAATTGGGAGTTTGGGATTAACATATACACACTACTATATATAAAATGGATAACCAACAAGGACCTACTGTATAGCACAGGGAACTATACTCATTATCTTGTAATAACCTATAATGGAAAAGAATCTGAAGAAGAATATGTATATATATGTATGTATAGCTAAATCACTTTGCTCTAACCTGAAACTAACACAATATTGTAAATCAACTATACGTCAATAAAATTTTTAAAAAAATGATACTGACAATTGCCTTATGAGGTAGATGGGATGCATTTTGTTATTATTATTTTACAGATGAGGAAACTGAGGCTCAGTGAGTTGAAGGGACTTGTTCAAGGTCACACAGTTAGAGAAGGGAGGTTAGTAACCAGATCTTCCAAATCGGTATAACCTCTTTCCATGTCATTTATATATTGGTAGTCGGTCCTACCTATTTACTTTATTTTATTCTTTGCCTTATAGTTTAAACATTATTCTTGGGAGGAAAAGTAAATATACTACAAAAACGCAAATAGAGGATCAAAGGATTCTTTTTAACATGAGAGTTTTTTTTAATAAAAAAGCTGTGCTGGGGACTTCCCTGGTTGGGCAATTGTTAAGAATCCACCCGCCAATGCAGGGGACACAGGCCCGAGCCCTGATCTGGGAAGATCCCACATGCCGCGGAGCAACTAAGCCCATGCACCACAACTACTGAGGCCGTGTGCCACAACCAGTGAAGCCTGTGCTTCTAGAGCCCATGCTCTGCAACAAGAGAGGCCACCGCAATGAGAAGCCCGTGCACCGCAACGAAGAGTAGCCCCTGCTCACCGCAACTAGAGAAAGCCTGCGCACAGCAGCAAAGACCCAATGCAGCCAAGACCCAATGCAGCCAAAAATAAATAAATAAAATTTTAAAAAGAAAATTCAATTATATTTTTTTGAAAATTTCTCTTTGGGGAGTTCCCTGGTGGCCTAGTGGTTAGGATTCTGGGCTTTCACTGCTGTGGCCCTGGTTCAACCCCTGGTTAGGGAACTGAGATCTCGCGAGCCTCCCGGCACAGCCAAAAAAAAAAAAACAACAAGGAAATTTTCTTCGAACTACCAGAATTTTAATGAACTCTTCAGAAGAACCACAAAAAGCTATCGATATTGGAGATTAAATAATATATACCCTTGCATCTCGGATAGCTTAACGTATCTCTCCAAAATGAATAGTTTATTTTTTCTCAGTCATCATGCCGTCATTTGGTTGTGCTGCATTTTCTTTTGGAAATCTCAAAGCATTTAACTAACAAGATTTCATGGTTATGCCCCAAAAAACCTGATCCAGCTATAAAGATTTATATTCCAATTCAATGAAATCAGTGCATCTCTTCCCCAGTGAACCTGTATGTTTCTCCTCTTGCCATAGACTGTCATATAAATATGTTAACAATGTTAGCTATATTGTTTTTAATGATCTGGCCATTTGTTTTATCAAGTAGACTTTGTGCCTTTCCTTTATTTATTAATTATATTCCTTCGTGGTGACATAGAAAAGGCCCTACCTCCTGGGGACACTTGCTGCTTTGGGATCTGATTTAATGGATACGTAGAATGACACGGCAAACCAGTGAATGACTAAATAAATGAAGGAGTGAGTGAATGACCGAGTGATTGCCTCCATTTCATGGATGAGACACCGTCTGAGGGGCGTGTGAGGTCAGGTGATGGACAGAAAGCCACACACTGATGTCGTAGCAGTGCCCAGTTGACAGATGCCAAGATTATTTTCTTTGCTCTATTTAGCTATCAACTGTTTAAAATCCTCATAAAATATCAACATGAAAAAGTAAAAATGGAAAAATAAGCCACACACAAATTACATGGCTTTTTAAAATGAATGTAATGTGCAAAGAATAACATGAGTAAAAAGTATAGTGGGGGGGGATAGTTTTTCGCTTGATGGGGTATAGGTTATTCACTGTGAGTCCTTCCTCTCTGTCAGATGGATTCAGTTAAACTTTTGGGTAATGCTCTTTGTATTTTTTGCATAAAACACTTTGGATATATGCCCATTGTGTTCTTTTTAAGCAGACTCCTTTAGTGGAAAACACACACGCACACAATTACGTTCTCGGTTGCCCACTGTATTATGACAAGTAGGAAGAGGACACTAGAAAGGTCCTACATAATGAGAGATCATCCATTGTTATGTGTACACTTGCACTTTATTTCATTTTTCTCCACATTTGGACAGATCAGGAATAAATTTGATTACGTTTCCATTGAGAGCCTTTTTTTCCCAGGAATACATATGAACAGACTTTCAGTGAGCATAAAATAAAAACGTTCTGCATTTTATATGAAAGTTTGATTTAAATGGTCCTAACAACAAAAAGAAAAGAAAAAAGCTATTAAAGTAACCCTCCCAAGGGGAGTCAACTGCTTTTCAGGGCTTCCTGCGCTGGTGCCTTCTCTCCATCCGCTGCTCAGATATTCGTGAATTGCTGCGTCTTCCAGCCCTGCTTTCTCTCTCCCTCTGCTTTTGTGGCGCGGCTCTCCCTCCCTCCCTCTGGCTTCTGGTCTTTCTTACTCCTTCTCTCAGCTGCTTAACTACTGCTCCCACTGGAACTTGCACAATCAAAAACAGCTCTCCTCTCCAGCAGCCTCCAGAAGCGCATCACCTGGAGCAGAGCGACTCGCCCAGTGCACCCGCCGCAGAGCGGCCAGGTAGCTGGGGCCGCGCAGGGGGTGCCCTTCTCCGGCTCCGCGGCAGCAGGAGCCTCTCCCCGGGATCCGCTGCATCCCGGGGTCCTGTAGCGGTGATGCCTGCGTTTCGGAGCAATGATGGAAAGAGAAGAGCCACTGCCGGTGACAACTGAGAGCGGGGAGAGGTTGCTGCAGTAGCCAGTGCTGCAGAATGTGTGAGTGAAAACCTGAGCCCTGCGAGATTCTCCATCCCGCTCGGTCTTCGTTAACTATCTCCAGGAGGCACACCGGGAACCAGATGCACTGACCAGGAAGGTGCCACCTGGATCTATAACTGTGAACTCCCCACTGTGGAAAATGGTAAACAAAGACATGAATGGATTCCCAGTCAAGAAATGCTCAGCCTTCCAATTTTTTAAGAAGCGGGTAAGGACAGGTTTTGTCTGTTTCTTTTGTTGTCTGCTCTTGTCTGAAATGCCTTTGATTGCTTGCCTGAGGTAAACCTAAGGTTCAGTTGCAGAACCCTGAATGGAAGCCGCGTGTCTGGTAGCAGTGGTCCAGCTAGGAAATATACCTGCCTTGACACAAATTTGTGGGTGGGGGCCCGGAAGAGTTGCTTTGGGAGGAGGGGGTTGGGCTGAGATGTCTTAAGGAAGGTTTAGAGCTGGGAATGGGAATTTCTCAAAGCCACAAGATTACAAGCAGTTTCAAAGAGAATCGGCCTGGGTAGAGTTATGGCTAGCAATTTAGTCAGGGACTAATTCAGTAGCGCACTCTTGCTTTCTGTTAGCTTTGAAGGCTTCAACTTTTCCCACACCTTTCATTCACTCAGTGTCAAGTGCTGCATTATCGTCTTCCTGCCTCAGAAGCAGCAGCTTCTAGCTTTCCAAATCCGTCCAGCCAATAACTTGCTGAGTCTCTATCTATGGTAAAAATAGCAAAGGACTAGAATGACCTTTTACAGAAATGATGGAATCTAGCATTTTAAATCCTCTGTTTCAAGGATGCCTCAATTTTACTTGGTACAACTGCCTTTCTTTTTTGTGGGCAGTCTGAATTCAAGTGATAATATGGGGTTATGCTGCTGTATACTTTTATTTCTTAAATTCCTTGTTCTATTCAGAGAGTTAATGTTACATTGCTTGTAAATGAGCAAAAAATTAAATAAATAAAGGGGGGGAGGTTCTTTTTTGTGTGTTTCACAATAAACTCAGTTCATTGTAATGGTCCCACTGGTGGTCTGCGTAAATCTGCAAATTTATACACAAGTGGGAGGTAAGAAATGAATGATTGTTAAGCAACTGATGACCGACGCTCTTATGGAGAGTTTCTTTAGCAACAGAAGCTCCCCTCAGTCCCCAGCTGCCCAGCTTATTTAATACCCTGGGGCAACTCCATCAAAATGGCTCTCTTCATTCATTCTTCTGTCCCTTCATTCAGGTCTTTTCTGTGCTGCTCCTGAAACATTAGCCCTTCACTTAAACCAGCAGCAGCACACAGTGAATTATACACTGGGCTGGACTACCTCCTACACCAAGTGGGCAAGCTGGGAAGGCAGGGCTGGGAACAGCGTGTCAGGCCAGGCCAGAGGGCTAACACAGGTTCCCACACGCCTGTGACTGAATTCTCATCAGTAAAGCAAAATCTTCCCTAAAGTCCAAGGGCCAAAACATATGCATTAAAACCAAAGCAAAACCCACGCTGCCCTGGCCGCTGCTCCTGGAGCCCCAGCAGCAGGCAAGGTCTCCCACTAGAGGAGACTCAAGTTGATTTTTTTAGGTTTTCTCTTATTTTCTTTGCTATTGAAATGTACTAATAACAATATTAATTTACTGTCTAGTTTCTTTTTTGCTTAAGAGCATGATTTACCAATAGCCTTCAGTTGGTGCCTCTGTAGACCTTGGATTTGACAAAGAACTAACCAGGGTACTGATGTCTAATCTGAGTACTTGCAGAAAGAACTTTACACCAAGATATCTGGCTGGCAGCTTCATCTGCCTTTGAACCTGGGTCTATCACTTGCTGGAGATAGGATCAGAAATCCCCCCTCCTGCTGTCCTTACTCTTCAAGGATAGAACTAAGCAGAATATGACTTTGTGTCAAGTCATGGATGGCCCTAAGAATAAAGTCCTTGATTCTTGTCCATACGTTCTCTTTTCTGAAAGTTCTTTTCAGTTTGTACCATGACTTTGCTTTAGGTTTTGCTTTTCGTTTGTTTGTTTGGGATCTTTATTTACACAGCTAATATGTAAATAAATGTGTAAAACACTAAGATAATATCCAGGTAAATCCCTCCTCCTCCCTTCTCCAGAGGTAACTGTTGTTACTGTGTTAGTGTCTATCCTTTCCAGATCTTTTCTATGCATCTGCATATACGTTTATATACTAGAATGCCTTTGTTCCCAGCTAAGAATAATCCATTTTTCTTATATTCTATTGTTGAAGTTCCACACATTTCTGCACATTTTATTTTTAACCTACTTAGACAGTCTTACAAAGTGAACCTTTGTGCCCACATTAAACCATGAATAGATCTTGGAAAAAAAGCCATAGGTTTTTTAGGGCTTACTTAAAACATGGAGGTTTGGACCCAAATTTTGATGGCAGAAAGCTTAAATAGTGTTTTCTATGCCCCTGAGACATTTCAAGAGGAGCGTAAGAAGGTCACGAAAGGGGAAGGCAGAATAATCCACCCTATCATTCATTTAGGATAGTAAGTGTAGCACCATTTATTGAGTGCTTACTGTGTTCTCGAAGTTATGGGTCAAGCGCTTTACATGTGTTAGCTCTTTAAACCCTCATAGTCACCCTATGAAGTAAGAAAGCTTATTAAATGTGCAAAGTATGGCTTAAAAGAGATTAAACAAACGGCCCAAGATCGCTTAGCTAAAAAGTAGCAGAGCCAAAATTCAAACTTTCTTTGACCCAAAGCCCATGTTCTTAATCCATACTTTCTAATTCAAATCATGCTCCTAGGGACTTCCCTCCCTGGTGGTCCAGTGGTTAAGACTCTGCGCTCCCATTATAGGCGGCCCCCTGAGTTCAATCCGTGGTCAGGGAACTAGATCCCACATGCTGCAACTAAAAAAAAAAAAAAGATCCCACATACCTCAACAAAGATCTCGCAGGTGGCAATGAAGATTCCTCGTGCCACAAATTAAGACATGACACAGCCAAAATAAATAAATAAATATTTAAGAACAAACAAACAAACAAAATTATGCTACCACCTTTTCTTTTCCATAACAGACTCTTTTCTTTCCCCAAATGAAATCTTTATGCCATTACCCAATTTATAAAACCTATGAAGGCAGCCAGTCCTCAGCTGATGTCTCTTGAAGCTCCTTTCCAACCCTCAGTCATGACTGAGGCAGCTCTGGGGAACCCAGCTTCAAGGAACACAATCTGAAGAAAGGCATTCCCGGTGCTAGTTTCCCCAAATCCTTTGGATTGATGCTTTCCACACTCATGTCTTAAAAGCTCAACTAAATCAGCTTTAGTTGAGACTTGCTAAGCTAACCTCAGTAAGAGTTCTGCTTTCATTCTCTATGTGTTAATGATAAATTAACATTAGATGCCAGTGGATTATGTTTTATTCTTAGAATCTCTGAAAAATTTGTTTAAGATGAATGCAAAAATGTCCTTATCAGTTTTATTGTTACAATCCAAGAGCTTTAAAAGTTAACATGTATGCTAAAGATAATCCATTTTCATGGATTTAAAGATTTGTTCATGGTTCAGATTCTTGCATTATGACTCAGAAAACACCAACAAATGACGTTATCTTCAAACTTGATAATCCGTTTTGGAAATATGCTAGGTATGTAAAAAGACTTCTATACATCTTTTGTAACATTTCAAAGGATAACTAACCAGTATGGAATTTTGGATTTGGAATGCACCTTGGAAATTCTTTCATTGACCTCCCTATTTTAAAGATGTAGAAACTGAGTGCTTGGCAGGTGAATCACTTACTCAAATTAAAATGAGGCAAACCACCCCTCACAGGTAGGGTTTTCACTTCCAAATCAAGTGTGCTTTCCTCTTTATTATGCTCTCAAAGTAGTTCAGTGCTTTATGCCTTATTCATTCTTTTTTTTTTTTTAGCAAATAGAGCAGGGACAAAATCCAGCTCTTGTCTTCCTAGAGCTAACTGCCTCATGACCACCAACTTTGACAGGACACAATTCTTGTCAAACTTGTCTTGACTCAGTATGTGATACTTTTATGCTTTTGAGCAATCCCTTGCATTGCTCTTTACTAATGACACATTTTATAATAACTATCATTTATACAGCACTAATATCGCTGACCACTGTTCTAAGAGGCTTTCGTATACTACATATTTAAGTTCTCAAACATGAAAAGTCTAAGGGAGATATTATTGTTATCCCAATATCACAGATGAAGAAGGTGAGGTGGACCGAGGAGGAGGAAGTAGTCTTACATCATACAGGTAGTTCGTGGCAGAGTTAGGGTTTGGGTCAAAGCATCTGGCTGCAGAGTCTGTATCCTTCACTGCTGTACATCCTGTCTGTGACGTCAAACAATCCAGCATGGTCAGAAGAGACATGAAGAGGTCTGATGGCCCTAGCTTCCTCCTTTCTCTAAAAATGATGGGGAACAAAGCAAAGGGTTTCAGCCTGGTTATGATGTTTCCTCTAGCAGAGCTGAGAGATGAAATTAACATGACTGAAGTGGTTATTCTCCACCACTGTTCCATATGCTGCATCCCTTTACATCTTATTTCCCTTTACTGTTCTATTATGTCTGCTTAAAGCAACTGAATTGGAATGATAACAAAGGTCTTTTTCTTATGTGAAGCCCTTTATGTCTTCTCAGGAGGCTAGAGTTTATTGAGTGTTTACTAAGGGTCAGGCCTTACTAGTGCAGCACTTTACTCACGTAATCGGCACAGTCACTCCATTATGCCCACTTCACAGCCAAGGAAACTGAGTCAGAGAAGTTAAGTAACTGGTCCAAGGTCATGGTGCTAGGAAGAGGTGTAGCCAGAATCCAAACTCAGGCAGTCGGCTTTAGCACCACCAGTATTTCCATTTGCCCCACTGGAGTGAATGGCCATGAGGCTAACACCGCTTCAGGGTTAGCTCTTCCCACTGGATCATCTGTGAAGATGATCCAGAGAGGATTACTTTGCGGGGAGGCGGGGTGGGGGGGCGGTGGTCATAGCTGTGGAGAATTACATTTCCCACACGACTCCTCAGGGCCATAGGAATCAGAAGTCTGCGTCAGATTTCTCCAAGATATATTTGATCATACTTCCTGGAACCATGGTGGAGATTCCAATGGCTTCTACTGTGCTGTCTTCAGAAGTAGCTAAAATCTGAGCCCTTTGAGTCCCTCCTGTGTGCACTCGACAGCACAGTGCACTGTAATCTTAGGGCCCACCTGGATCTCCCACAGGGCAGGAAGGTCCTTAAGGACAGAGAACCCATTACCTTGTTCACTATATCCCCTACCAGTCAAACCATATTTGTTAAATGAATGTATGAATAAAATGAATAAATGAATCCTTATATTAACTGGTCCCTAATTCATTGCCTTTTCCTCCTCCTCCACTTTCTTCTGTCTTGAGATAGTTGAATGGCTTAGGGATCTAATGTATTTTAGTTCTCTCTGTGTTCGAATATGAATTATATATAAATGAAGACTTTGAAAAATAACTTAAATCTGATTCAAAGACATGTTGTCACTACCCTTAGCAGCTGGCAGGGAAACTTGAACTCAGATCATTTAATGATCAATGACCACACCATAACTTCTTTTCTGTAATGCTTTTCCTGTCAGGACAAACAAGACAGACGTAGTCATGATTCACTAATCTCTTTTGATTTTATATTAATATAAATCACTGACTTCAACACTATACATTATGCATTATGTATTCTCCCACCTAGAATCCTTAAAATATTTTCCCAGTTATAGTTTTTCCTCATTTTTCAATGTGATCTTAGGAGCTACTGAGTGTGAAGAAAAGTTTGAACTCAAGAGGGCTTTTCTGCTTTGACCAATGAGTCTTAGAGGGTTTGGACTGGAGCAGGGACTGGCTAGGTTTGGCTGTGCTGGGGGATTACTCTTCAATACCATAGAATGCAGGTAAGGAGTATCAGGTGTTTGTCACCCCAGCAGCTCTCAAGAAAGCCCATGAAGGACTTCCCTGGTGGCGCAGTGGTTAAGAACCCGCCTGCCAATGCAGGGGACACGGGTTCAAGCCCTGGTCCGGGAAGGTCCCACATGCCGCGGAGCTACTAAGCCCGTGCACCACAACTACTGAGCCCGTGTGCCACAACTACTGAAGCTCGTGCACCACAACAAAAAGTAGACCCTGCTCACTGCAACTAGAGAAAACCCGCGCGCAGCAACGAAGACCCAATGCAACTAAAAATAAAAATAAAATTAATTAATTTTTTAAAAAAAGAAAGAAGGGCAGTTGCAACCACCTCCCCAGGTCCTTGGTCTAAGGGCAGGCGGACCCAGCAATTGGCCAGGTTCCTCTGGCAGCCTGCACAGTGAGCTGGCAAATTTTAAAAGCTTCTGTGTGGGAGGAAGAGGAGAAGGAGGCAGGAGGAGGACAATGGGGAGAGCAGACAGCCAAACGAGCTGGGTGCTGCCTCAGCTTCCTTCTGCAGCGGCTCTGGCGTTCGCAGAAAGAATTGCTATTAGAGTTTGTTTTCTCTCACACCTATTTCTTCGCAGCTTTCTAAAATGATTTCGTAAGTATTTACAACAAAGGGAAATGAAAATCAGGGCTGTAACTAGGATGGTAGGAGACTCTTCCCCTTGGTGGTTCAAGATGCCAAAATATTACTCTAATTGCCTTCCAGAGCCTGCTGTGAAATTTTTCTGGGAAGAGTCCGCTGAGCTATTTTTATAGCATTGGGGTCACCTTGGTCTCTTTTTTCCTCCTAGGTCAGGGCATTCACTCAAAATGCCATTTGTTTGGGGAATGACTGGTCCTAAGGTTCTTTTCTTTTACTCTTCACTCTTCCTCTTCTTCCTCTTTTTCTTTTTCTTCTTCTTTTCTCTTTTTTTTTTCTCCCTCCACCCATCTCCCTCTCTTTCTCTCCTGTCTCTGGAGGATAAGCACACATCAAGGCCAAAGAGAGAAAAGCCTGACATGAAATAGCCCTAGATTCATCTTGCATGGAGAACAGAGAACCTGTGTTCTTCTAACCCAATGCCTTCAGGAATATCTCGCCATCTCCGAGGCTGTTAGAGTGAAATGGGCCAGTAAGGAAGATCCTGACAGCTCCAAGGTCTTAGTTTCTAGAAATTGCAAGGTGAAAAAGGCCCCAAAATAGTTAAAACACTTTAAGACTCAAATCTTTGTAAGATCAACATTAAAACATAGCAAGAAGGAAAAACAATCAAAGTTAATTGATAAGTAAAAATATGTATTTTCAATGTTTTTAGTCACAAACGTCATCTTTTCTATAGAATGCTCTTTCTGAAAATTGACTGAATTTCCTTTGAACCCTGAATCTTTCTAGATCTGTGATAATTTGGGTTATATTGTAGAAAAAAAAAAGTGTAAGAAAGAAAACTGTGAGTATATAGTTTCTAGAGTAGTTAAAAAGATTCAAGGAAAGCTAAGCAGCAAAACAGTGGAGAGGTTGTGTAAAAGTAAAGACATTAAAAATGAACAATATATAACAATAAAATATATATAACAATAAAAATGTTATATATATAACATATATCAACAATATATGTTATGTATATATAACATATATCAATATATGTTTAATGGATCAATAAAAACAATTAAAAGGGCTTGGGGAGACGGTGTAATTGTAATAACAAAACTCAGTTAAACAGAGAGGGTATTGATAAAGAGAGAGATTAAGAATTTAAGAAAATCTTGGTGTGTTTTCCACTGCTTTCAATAGAACTAGAACCCAAGGCCTTAATGAATTAAAATACTTTAACGCAGGTAGTGAAATGATGCTTTTGTTTGGTCAGGCTTGGTAGAAATTAGATTTGAGCACTGAACTCTAAACTGCGTTCTATTTTGATGACTAGTTTGGCATTTTTATGATGCTAGATGCAAATAATTTTTTTAATATCCTTGTAACAAGTTGGAGGGCTTGATATATGAACACCCATATCTTGTACATCAATTTTACTGTGATTAACCAGAAAAGCTGAATGAATATATTAGTAGTTTACTGAAGAATATGTTTAATGGGATTATAAAGCTTAAGGAGTTAAGAGATATCAAAGACATCTATGGCACTTAATTCGTGGAGGTAGATTATAAAATTTCTAATTCATCTCTTGGTGAGAAGTAAAAATAGCTTCCAGAAACTATCTTTGATTTTCATGGGGAAATAGAGTTTGCATTAGTTTCTTAAGGCTGCCGTAACAAAGTTCCGTGAACTGAGTGGCTTAAACAATAGAAATGTATTGCCTCACAGTTCTGGAAGCTTGAAGCTTCAGAAGAAGGGGTCAGCAGAGTTGGTTCCTCCTGAGGGCTCTGATACAGGCCTCTCTTCTGGGCTTGTAGATGGCCATCTTCTCTGTATGTCTTCCCTCCATATGTATCTGTCCAAATTTTCCTTTCTTATAAGGACACTAGTAAGTTGAACTAGGGACCACCTTATTTTAACTTGGTTACTTCTGTTAAGACTTTATCTCCAAATAAGTTCACATTCTGAGGCTCTATGGTTAGGACTTCAGTATAATAATTTGGGGGGGACACAGTTCAACCCATAACAGAAGTTTTTCCTTATCATTGAAATTTCAGTTATATCTGAAATGGAGGAACATCCCAATAGGATGGGCTCTAAGGTATAATTTTTTACTTTGTTAAAATTATTTGTAAATTCTAGCAAGCAAAATATTGCAGAAAATCTATAACACTGGAGTGTATCAGGTGAGACAGAGAGGTTTGGCACACAAGAATATGTTTTTAAAAAGATGGTGAGGGGGCTTCCCTGGTGGCGCAGTGGTTAAGAATCCGCCTGCCAATGCAGGGGACACCGGTTCGAGCCCTGGTCTGGGAAGATCCCACATGCCACGGAGCAGCTGGGCCCGTGAGCCACAGTCACTGAGCCTGCGCGTCTGGAGCCTGTGCTCCGCGACAAGAGAGGCCGCGATAGTGAGAGGCCTGCGCACTGCGATGAAGAGTGGCCCCCACTTGCCACAAATGGAGAAAGCCCTCGCACAGAAACGAAGACCCAAGACAGCCATAAATAAATAAATAAATAAAATTAAAAAAAAAAAAAAAAAAAAAAAAGATGGTGAGGACTTCCCTGGTGGTGCAGTGGTTAAGAATCCACTTGCCGATGCAGGCGACACGGGTTCGATCCCTGGTCTGGGAAGATCCCACATGTCACGGAGCAACTAAGCCTATGTGCCACAACTACTGAGCCCACGTGCTGCAACTACTGAAGCCCGTGCACCTAGAGCCCGTGCTCTGCAACAAGAGAAGCCACCGCAATGAGAAGCCTGCGCACCGCAAAGACCCAATGCAGCCAAAAAAAACCGGTGGTGATGTGTTGGAAGTGGGAATAGTAGCTGGGAAAAAAGTGCTGCTAAATGTTATGTAATAAAGCTTTAGGAGTTATATGGCTGATAAGATGTCTAATACAGCATCAAAAACTTACAACTAATGATGTATCAATATCGGTTCATTAATTGTAACGAATGTACTATACTAATGTAAGATGTTAGTAATAGGGGAAATTGGGTACAGGTATATGGGAACTCTCCATACCATCGCCTCAGTTTTTCTGTGAATCTAAAACTATTCTAAAAAAAGAAGTTCATTAAAAAATTTAAAAGGCAAAAACAAACAAACAAACAAAAAGCTTACAACTAAGTAATAACGATCTGTAAATGAATTTCTCCAAAGAACATCAATATAATTGCTTTCTCTTCCAACCACTTAGCCTCAAAGATTAAATGTTACATAGTAAGAACCAGGACCTGGCACTTACTGTATACAGGGCCTTGCTTATCAGCTTTGGCAAAGCAGTCATATCTAATTTATTTGTCTATTAGTCAGCTTCTACGTAAAAGGGCCTGCACCTTCTCACCTTGCCACTAATAAGATGGTGAGGCCATTGCTAATAATTAGTCTTCCAGGACAAAATGAACACATTAAATCAGGCATTTGAGAGTAACCCTTAGACCTAATCTCAATTAGATGGAATTTTTTTATCTGGTATCTTGACAGTTATCTCTTGTATTATGTATTTTATTCTTTTCCAAAAATCAGAAAATTTCTACAATGCCTTTTTTCCTAAAGTCATTATCTTTCAAACAATAGGTTCAGTATGTGTTGAAAAGCCTCCTTTTTTTTTTTTTTAATAGTATCATCATCAACAGCCAACATGAATTGAGCACCTATATGTGTTAGGCATTATGGTAGGAATGCAGATATAAGAAATTATATTTTCCTTTAACAAGGACCTACTATATAGCACAGGGAACTGTGCTCAATATCTTGTAATAATCTCTAAGTAAAAGGAATCTGAAAAATAATATGTGTGTGTGTGTGTGTGTATATATAAACTGAATCACTTTGCTGTACATCTAAAGCTAACACAACATTGTAAACCAACTATACTTCAATTAAAAAAAAAAAGAAATTATATTTTCCTTTAGTCTCTACATCTTACCCCATCCCCAAGAACTTGGATCACATCTCCCTGTTATATATATACTCTTTATAGCAACTTGTACTTTTTTTTCATGACACCTGTAAATCTGTAATCACATATTGGTGTAGCTATTTAATGAATGTCCTTTACATTAATTAATATCCTCCTAGAATATGACCTCTATGAGGGCAGGGACCTTCTCTCTCTTTTGCTTCCAGTTATACCCTCATGGTTTGGCACCTGGAGGGTTATCAGTACATCCTATTGAAACAAATAAAATGATAGGATATTATGAAATTCTGATTATGGGGGAGAGGAGAGAGGAGTTAATCTTAAAACCCACATTGAAGTGAAAAGTCCCTTACATTTTATTCTGCTTTGTTTTAAACGGAGGCATATGTGAAGACTCCGTGTCTGAGACACATTTGTATTCTAAATGACATCTCTTTGGAAGCTGTTTTCTTTTCTATCATTTACTGTTCCCTGTGAAGAGATCCACATAATAAATTGTCCTTATAATTTAGCAGTAGGCTAAAGATTTTTCTTCTCTGAAAGAAATCACACTCAGCATGATATAATCCCACAGGTTTGCCTCAGTTGCCAGGAAACTCAAAGCTAAATTTAAAGGTAAATTTCAGTTGAACAAATTAGACAAATCTTTAGAAATGACTTCTCAGTTGCTGAATTTGGTTTTGAGCTTGTGTTTGTATTTTAACTCTCTTTGTTATATGTATCTCATTGTAATCTGCCTCAGATGGTCTTAAAAGTAAGATAGATGGTATATAATATAAATAAAAAAGCAAAAAGGACTTATCAGGGACAAGTTCCAAATATTAAAAGTGGCTAAAGATTACACAAATGCATCACTATGGTGATACACAGCACGCACAGAAGAAATGTAGTTCTAGACTATGAAGTGCTTTTCTGCTAGCTTTTCTTCTTGAAAATGCTGCTTGCCTCAGACCTACTGAAATTAACCACTGGACAACAGAGCTAACATTTAAACTGTAGGTTTATTATCTCGGCTATCCTATGTAAGCCACTGGGACTCAAAGTAAAACTATAGGAATGTTTACTCTCTGTCCCACCAAAGTAGAGTATATTTTTCCAAATCATATCAAACCGTACTAAATTTATGTTGTTTACTGTTGCATAACAAAATACCCCCAAAAAAGTACCCCAAAATTAGTGATCAAAACAACCTCCCCCCTTTTTTTTTTTTTTTTTGCTTATGATTCTATGATTAGGAATTCACATTGACTTATTAGGACGGCTCTGCTCCATGATGCTGGCTGGGTCATTCCTTGGCTGCGTTCAGCTGGTGGCTAGGTTGGGCCGGAAAGTCCAAGAAAGCTTCACTCTCGTGTCTAGTGCCTCATTGCTCCTCTGTTGGCCTCTTTCTCTCTCCATGTAACTTAGCCTTCCTTAAGCATCAGGGGCTTAAGACAGTCAGACTTCTTAGAGGGCCGCTGGCTTCTAAGAGGATGGGCTCCAAGAGAGAAGTGGAATCTGCCAGTCTCGTAAGGCCCAGCCTTGGAAGTCCTACAGTGTCATTTCCACTGCATTTGCTTCATTAAAAAAGTCACTGGACCAGCTCAGATTGGAGAGATAGAGACATAAACTCTACCTCTCAATGGGAAGAGTGACAATTTACTTTTGCTAACCGCTGAATGTTCCTATTTGTGCCACTGTGACATGGCATAATTTTCCAAATTGTGTCCAATTTTACTGAGTTTATCTCTAAATTTTTAAAGTCAAAACATTTTCAGTTACACTAAAAAGTAGAAGAAACACCCAAACCGTTATAGGAGAAAGCTGTTAAGGACTCCTAATAGGGATCAGACAAAGCCAATAGGATTCTTACCTGCATTCTTACCAGCTTTGTAACATTGGACAAGCTATGGAAATTTCTAAGCCTATTGACTTATCCGTAAAATGGGTTTAATGACAACACTTAGCTCTTAGAACTGTTGGGAGGATTAAATGACATAATGTGTGTCAAGCATTTAGCCCCAGTACCTGGTACATACTTAGAGCTCAAAGCATGTTAGATATTATCAAGACAGACCTCAAAATTATGACCTACCTTTCTAGCCTACTTTTCTACATTTTTTGTTATGGTGTATGTTGTGATTTTACTCATGGGTCTACTTGTAGACACGCTGCTCTCAAACCTCTTTGCTTATGGATTTTATTGCTTAAAGGTCATTTCTCAAAAGACATCTGCATGGTCAGTAAACTCACACTTTTATTGAGTTATTTAGATGCTTCCAGAGGCTTAGGAATTAGTGAACATAATTAATTTATCTTCTATAGATACTTCTCCCTAGAGCAACTGCAGAGGTCCAGCTTCATTACCAAAATGATATTTCATTTACCCAAGATCTCATTAAATCAAATGACACCAAATTACTCTGCTTCCTTAGCTATATGTGCACAAAGCACTGAGGAAAGAACAGATACCCAAACCCATAGGTCCAACATGATGTAATCAGTTATTAATGACATTCGATCTGAATTTAATGCCAGGTTTTCCTTTCTAATCTGTCTTGCATTGCCAGCCAAGACTTGAGATGAGCTTGAAATTCTAAATCAGAACGCCTTGTAACTCATGAACACTCAGATGACCTTTAAAATTCTTTTTTGGCCCCCTTTCATGAAAATATTTCTTGTTAAAGGCTCAAAAGCTTATATTGCAATGGATTTTCATCCCTCTGTTTGAACTCTAAGATCAAGTTTTTTGGTATTTCTCTTGTCGTGTGGACACTTATGCATCATCTCAACTTTCCCTTTCTTGGCATGCCTCCAGGTGGACCACTCTCCCATGAAAAGCCCTGTGACACAGCACTGGCCAGGCTCTTCTCCTACCTCTGGGCTATTTCTTAGTCTCCTTTCAGGCTCCTCCTCCCCATCCTAGGGGTGTATGGGAGTGGCTCAGGCTGAGTGGTTGGCTAACTCGCCTGTCTCCCTGTCTCACCATCTCTTTCTCTTTTCTCTCTCCCTCTGGTTCTCTATCTTTCTCACTTTCCCATGCACCCTCCCTCCTCTCCCCTTCCTCCTCTTGCAGCGCACAAATTTATTCATTCCTGTGCTTTAAATACAATCCATATGTCTTTCTTAAATTTATCAGTTCTCGGGACTTCCCTGGTGGCACAGTGGTTAAGAATCAGCCTGCCAATGCAGGGGACATGGGTTCAAGCCCTGGTCCGGGAAGGTCCCACATGCTGCGGAGCAACTAAGCCTGTGCGCCACAACTACTGAAGCCCGCGTGCCTAGAGCCCGTACTCCGCAACAAGAGAAGCCACCACAATGAGAAGCCCACGCACCACAAAGAAGAGTAGCCCCCACTCGCCACAACTAGAGAAAGCTCGCGCACAGCAACGAAGACCCAACACAGCCAAAAATAAATTAATTAATTAAAAAAGAAATTATCAGTTCTCTAAATGTCCGATTCCTATTCCCACTTGCCTACTTAATATTCCCATTCAAATGTCTCACAGACACCATGAATTAATCATGTCCAAAAATTAAACTCTTGATTTTCCCTCCTATCTAATTTTACTCCTTCCCTAATTTTCCCCAGCTCAGGAACTGAAATTGCCATCGACTAATTCATTAGAGCCAGAAACCTAAACATTATTCCTCTTTCTTTTCTTCCAACATCAATGCAATAAATTCATCAGCACATCCTACTGAGTTTACCTCTAGAACAGATTTTGTTTTTAATCCCCCTCTCTTTATCTCCAGGGCCTTGGTGCAAGCCACGCCCACCACCCCATCTTATGAATTCTTTAATAAAGTCTTTACTCTCGTCTCTAAATCTACTCTTCCCCGCCTTTCACCTCCTTGACTGTCCCCTGAAGAAATCACAGCACTTTAGTCAGATTATAGTAGTGAGGTTTTCTTGAGGAAAAAAGGCAGTGAAAGAGAATAGAACTTCCCCAGAGTCTTACAGAGAAGTGGCAAACTTGACATTAAAAGCTGGGCTCCTTCTTTGTGGCAGTAAACTCTTTTACCCTCTCAGATATCCCCTGTTGTGGTTTAGTTTTCTCCTTTTCTTGATTTACTTTAGTTTTTTGAATTAAAGAAGCATTTTATTTTGTGAAGAACTGAGGTATTTGGACCCTCTTGAGAACAGCGGATGCTGATCTGCTTTAGCTTAAATTACATTATTCATCCCCACCTACCTCAGGGCAAAAGAAAGTCATAGGGATTAGAAAAGCTACCAGAGGCTCCAAAACCCTGTCGGAAGGAACTGGCCTGAGTCTTCCTCTGAAACTAGAATAAACAGACATATCCAAACATTGAGTATTTCCAAATTGGAAATCTTTTTTCCATATTGGAAATCTTTGTTAAGTGGTTTATGAAACAGAAGCTTAAAATAATGTTAGGGACCATATTTTTTATGAGTTTTACTGTAGTGTCAACTAACCACTTTGGATAGTTTTCAAAGTCCTCCATATTCTGGACTCATTCAGCATCCTTTATACCTTATACCCTATGTTCCCTGGCATAACTCACCTTTATTATCCCAGGAACTGGGCCTCCATCTTGTCATTCTTACCCTTCTTCCACCTGAAAAGTCCTTCTTTTGCCCACCCCTCACCCTTACCCTACTCTTTGCTAAATACTACACATTTTTTCCAGAGTCATCTGTAGTTCCACGTGATCCATGACACTTAACCAGCTGCTAGGAATTGTACGGGTTGCTTTCTTCAAATGCCTCTTCAACTCTTAGTAAACACTGACTTATAATAATTACCCTTTTCTGATTGATTATAATATACGAACACAAGTAGCATTTTCATAGCACTTAATTTAGAAGATGTTCAATGATTTCTTTCTCCCTGTGTCTCACAACTCAGGAATGCAGGAGTCCTTAGTCTTTTTTTAGCAACAAGGGTACTGGGCATCAGAGAGGTTATGTAACTTCCCCATGGTCACACAGATAAGAAGGCCCACATCAGTTGGTGACATTTGAGATTCTCTTTCCATTACATCACATCACTTCTCTAGCAACTGTTGTGGTTTTCCCTGGGTATCTTATACTCATCGTCTGTTACTGCAGGAACTTCAGAAAATGGAAATAGAGTTCTTTATTTTCATGCTAGCATTGTCAGATTCTTTGGTCTAGGAGTAGGAGGGAATCCACTTTTGTCAATACTGTCTTCTAAATAGCTTTCTGCTCCCACTTCCCTTACTTATTGAGAGTCTGCACTGCCGTTTCCCTAGCTCAGGCCACCTCCCTCCATCCTTCCCTGGAGAACTGCCACCACTGCCAAAGTGGCCTCCTGCTGTCAGTCTTGCCCCACGGCACCCTCCAAACTTCAGTCTAGAAGAATTTTCTAGAACACAAGTTAGAGCTTGATATACCTGTGCTTAAAACATTTCAATGGTTCATCATAGCTCTCAAAATAAATTCCTAATTCCTTTTTGTTGCATATAAAACTTACTAAATGGGGCCCTTGCTTAATTCTCTCACCCCTCATGCCTTTCCCTTTCTCCTTCCCCTTCTTTATCCACTGAATTCCGGTCTCCAAGCAAGTTGAGTAACTTAATTTTTTGCATCTACACCATCCTGCCATCAGTCCCGGGGCTCATCAGCTGGGGTTTACAGACCCCTTGCAGGGAGAGAGATGTCTATGGATGGAATCCAGAAACTTGGATGGAAAGACTTACAAGTTTATTTTCACCAAATTCTAACTGAACTTTAGTATTTCCTCCAGTTATGAATGAAACTAACAAATGACAGTACTATTACCAGGATCTGTAATTTTATCACTAATAGAAGTCACAGATATTTTCATATCACATGACAATTTTTGAAGATACTAAATATATCATGTATGATTATCATTACCGAGAAGTTTACAGTAGTTATCAGTTCTCTTCTAAACCTTGTTACCTAATACATCAAGAATCACATATAGTACTGAGTATTTATATAGTACTGAAATATTTTTTAAAATTTTGCTAACTATAGTTTAATACAATTGATTGCCTTTGTAATCCTATGTTTTTTACTTTATTCATTAAAAACTTATTCTAGGGACTTCCCTGGTGGCACAGGGTTAAGAATCCGCCTGCCAATGCAGGGGACACGGGTTCGAGCCCTGGTCCGGGAAGATCCCACATGCCTCGGAGCAACTAAGCCCATGCGCCACAACTACTGGGCCCGCGTGCTGCAACTACTGAAGCCCATGTGCCTAGAGCCCGTGCTCCGCAACAAGAGAAGCCACTGTAATAAGAAGCCCACGCACCACAGTGAAGAGTAGACCCCGCTCGCGGCAACTAGAGAAAGCCCGCGCAGCAACGAAGACCCAACACAGCCAAAAGTAAATAAATATAATAAATAAATTTATTAAAAAAAAAAAAAACACCTTATTCTAGGAAGGAACCTCTAGGTTTCACCAGACTGTCAGAAGGGTGAAAGCCTCACAAAAGGCAAGATCCGCTGTCATTGTCATTCCCCTTCCCTAGAATGTTCTTTTGACCTTGAACTCCACACTCTTGACCTGGCCAAAACTCACTCATTCCTGAGGGTGGGATTTAAAGGTAGCCCTTAAAAGTCCTTTCCCTGATGCTCCAAGATTGGGAGAACTTCCTGTCTGCTTCGTTAGCAGTGAACTTTGCTCAGTTATGGGCTGATTTCACTATGGTACGATTATCTTTCAACCAATTGACTCTAACACACACACGAACTCTTTGAGGCCAGACCAGTGGCTTTATCCCTGTTATATCCACCATGCTCAAACATAGAAGTGCTCAGTGATCCTCTGTTCAACTGATTCTTGCCCCATTTTAGCGGCATGCCATCCTGAGCCATTCATTCATACAAATATTTATTCTGAATTTCCTAGGTCCCAGGGACTTTCTAGGCACTGGAAATGAAGCAGAGAATAATACAGAAATAAATTCCTGACCTAGATGCTTACATGCTCATGAAGTGAGCTAGTCAATAAGCAAAATTTAGGAAGTAAAACACTCCAGTCACAAAAGAACAATACTGTGTGATTCCTCTGGTGTAAGGTACCTAGAGTAGTCAAATTCATAGAGACAGAGAGTAGAATGGTGGTTGCCAGGGGCAGAGGGGCAGAGGGGGATGAAGAGTTACTATTTAACGGGTACAGCATTTCAGTTTAGGAAGACTGGTCTGGAGATGGATGGTGCTGATACCACAACAATGTGAATGAACTGAACTGCACACTAAGAAATGGTTAAAATGGTAAATTTTATGTTATGTATATTTCATCACAATTTTTCAAAAGTAAAACACACTATACTAGATGGGAAATGTGCTGGAGAAAAGTAAAGATGGGAAGAGGGGAACAGGAAGGGCTGAGAGGTAAGAGGCTGGGATAGGCCTCACAGCCACAGGATTTCTTGCTTGTTTTGCTCAAGACCTGAGTTACAGGCACAAAAACCACCTGTTTGGAAGAAGATTCAGAAAGACCTAAATCTTCCATGTGATCATCAGTGGGTATAAAAGCAGAGCTTTTGTAATATGTGTTGCTTAATTCCCAAGAACTGGATGCCTTTCATTCCTCTAGCACCTTCTGGGAAAAGCATACAGTCAGTGAGTGAAATCCTCAGGAAAAATATTGGCATCTCAAATTGTTATTTGGACCTACCATTTATCTTTCCCCCTCCACTTTTCGGTTTGACATAAGCACTTCTCTGCCGTGCGTCATCAAAGAACTGAGACCATTTGAGGAGGTGAATATGATTCGTTTTTGAAAATAAGATAATTATGTCTCTCATGTCCTCATAAATCACCTTAATATCCATGTTTCCGTGAGTTTGGTTTTATACTATTTACTTTTCTTACTCACAAAGATAATCAGTGGGGAGTCCAAGTCTAATTGTAATCTTTCTGTAAGTGGTCTGACTTCTGTTCTTTTTTTTATTAAAATACAGGCTTTTATTTAAGTAAATATTATCAAATTTTGAGGTTTAAAGGTTTGATATTAAAGTTTGATTTACAAAATATCAAAACAACCGGTTATAAAGTGAAACTTCTATCTAATCAAGATGCTTTGGGCTTTGCAGTATCAACCATACAGCCTAGCTGATTTTTTTTTTTTAAGGTAGTTTGACAAATAAATAAACACAGACCTTCTAATACTCTTGTTTGCCTTTAACCTAAATGTTCTGCCATTTAGGGACACCTCGACCAGCAAAGCCTTATGAAATATTCAGTCTACTACTCTTTTGTAATGTTTTCTTAGTTAGTTGTAACTTTTTAATATTTTAAAAATTTACGAATCTTTCTCAATGAAATAGTGAGACTTTTACAGCTTATTGGAAATCGGCAAATTATGAGTCATCTTATATTGTCTAGATCCTAAAGTACAGATTGTCAAAGCTGATTTCGTTAAATATTAAAAGTATTCTTTCCCTCTTCTCACTGTCTTCTGAGACACTCAGACAAAAAAACATGGAGTTTAGCTGAGAACACAGCCTAGAAACAAGCAAGTTATCTAATTATGAGATGACACGTGACTTAGAGAACAAGCTTCCATGACCATGGTGCTGCCATTAATTTCCCTCTTTGGGCCTTTTTTAATTCTTTCAAATGGGAACCCTTTGACATTTTGATCATTGTGAAGATGTATTAGTAGCACTTCTAACATCCTTAGAAAATGGAAATATTTAAGTAATTGCTAAATCAGAGCCCTTGACTGAATATGTTATCAGCTTCAGGGTTTTAAGGTCAGTAATCTCTAGTGTCCAAACCTTTTTTTTTAATACTTTTTTAAAATAAATTTATTTATGTATTTATTTATTTTTGGCTGCATTGGGTCTTTGTTGCTGCGTGCGGGCTTTCTCTAGCTGCAGCAAGTGGAGGCTACTCTTCATTGCGGTGTGCGGACTTCTCATTGCGGTGGCTTCTGTTGTTGCAGAGCACAGGCTCTAGGTGCACGGCCTTCAATAGTTGTGGCACGTGGGCTCGGTAGTTGTGGCTCACAGGCTCTAGAGCGCAGGCCCAGTAGTCATGGCACATGGGCTTAGTTGCTCTGCAGCATGTGGGATCTTCCCAGACTAGGGCTCCAACCCGTGTCCTCTGCGTTGACAGGTGGATTCTTAACCACTGTGCCACCAGGGAAGTCCCTAGTGTCCAAAACTTTTAAAAATAATTTATTTCATAATTCGGAAGCATTTTGAATCCTTTTCACGCTTTTCTCCTCTATCTATAATCTGTTTAATTTAATATTTGTAAAATGATCCCTTCTCCTATAACATGTAATCTACTCCTGGACTTTATCTTCAGAATGAAGTTCATTTGTGCAGAGTAATGAACTCCAAGGTTTCATTAAAGGAAAGTAATTTAACTTATCTGAGTCTTGCTTTCCTCATCTGTAAAATGGCAGAAGCTCTTTTCATCTCTAAGAATATGATTTGTGAGAAATGATTTGCTCTCTTGGTGTAATTTGTAACTAATACACACACCCACCACTCTCCTACAGCATAGGACCCGATGAATTCTCATCTGGACTCCTTCCAAAGGCTCCTAACAGGGCTCTCCATTGCCTAGCTCTCCTCATCCCAAACTGTCCCGCACATGGCTAAGCTGCAGATAAATATTTAACATGCAAGGGACAGGTGTGGACCTGGCTTCTCCAGAATTCATTACAAACCCTTAAGCTCAAGGACCTCGGCAACATGTCACCATCAGACCGTTCCCACTTTCCCTTCTTCTTATCCTCCTTCCCTCCACCTCCTGCCTCTCCCTGCCTTTCCCTTTTTCCCTCCTTCCCCATCTTCTTTTTCTTCTCCTTCTTCCGCTTCCTCTTTCTCTTCCTCCTCCCCCTCCCCTTCCCTTCTTCTTCTTTCTTTTCTTCCCCTTCTTCTTCTTCTTCCTCTTCTTCTTCTCCTTCATGTTCCCTGCAATTGTTCATTTGTTCATTCAAATGTCTTTACTGAGGACTGACTATCTGAGCACTCCGCTAGGTGCTAGAAGCAATGATGAGCCAGAAAGTTCCAGGCAGGGCACTGCTTATGTAAAGACCTAGATGGGAAGAAGTAGGGAATTTATGAGGCATATAGCCTGTGCAGCTGGAGCAGAGAGCCTGAAAGTAGGGGATAAGTTTGGAGTATAAAGTAAAAAAACTCAATAGAACCTCATAGACCTCCTTAAGGAGTTGTGTCATTATTCTGAGCACAAGGAGAAACTCCATTGATTGAACTGAGCTGTAATTCCCTGCAATTTTCCTCCCCCAAGTTGGTGCTTCTACAATTTCTAAAGTGTGAACTACACTCTTCATCTCTCCAACTCACAAGCATTATCTAGAACACCAATTTCAAAAGCCATCTCCTCCATGGAAAAGTTCCTCCTCTCCCTAAAACAAATGAGCTTGTATTGTAGTCATTTATGTCCTTATCTCTTCCAAGTACTAGACCTATAAGGTCTGATATGGTAGCTGCCAGCTACATGCGGCTATCGAACACCTGAAATGTGCCTAGTCTGAATCGAGATGTGACCTCTACATACCAGAGGTTCAAGGTTTTTAAGAAAAAATATATATATATATACATATATATATATATATATATATATACATTGATAGTTTATAACTATATAAACTCATTGATAGTTTCATGTTGACTACATTTTGAAATGATAATATTTGAATATATTGGGTTAAATAATTATATGATTAAAATGAATTTCCTCTTTCTTTTTGCTTTATTTAATGTAGCTAGAGGAAGATTTTAATTTTTAATTTTTATTTTTTTAATTAATTTATTTGGCTGCATCTGGTCTTAATTGCGGCACACGGGATCTTTTGTTGCGGCACATGGGCTTCTCTCTAGTTGTGGCGTGCAGGCTCCAGAGCACATGGGCTCAGTAGTTGCGGCACAAGGGGCCTCTAGTTGTGGCACGTGGGTTTAGTAGCTACAGCATGCAGGCTTAGTTGCCCCGTGGCATGTGGGATCTTAGTTCCCTGACCAGGGATTGAACCTGCGTCCCCTGCATTAGAAGGAGGATTCTCAACCACTGGACCACCAGGGAAGTCCCGGAACATGTTTTGTTTTTTTTTTTTTTTGGCTGCCTTGGGTCTTCATTGCTGCGCGCAGGCTTTCTTTAGTTGCAGTGAGTGGGGGCTACTCTTCGTTGCGCTGCGTGGACTTCTCATTGCGGTGGCTTCTCTTGTTGCGGAGCATGGGCTCTAGGTGCACAGGCTTCAGTAGCTGTGGCGCCCGGACTTGGTAGTTGTGGCACACGGGCTTAGTTGCTCTGCGGCATGTGCAATCTTCCTGGACCAGGGATCGAACCCATGTCCACTGCATCGGCAGCAGATTCTTAACCACTGCACCACCGGGGAAGTCCCTGGAACATTTTAAATTACTTTTGTGGTTCACATTATATTTCTAGTGAGCAAGACTCTTCCGGACTATAGATTTCCTGAATAGTGAATGTTTATTCAATTATGCATCTGTTTATCTCCCTAACTAAGCAACACACTAGCTTGTCCATAGTAAATATTGTTTTAAATTCATTGCCATTCTCTAAAGTATTTTTTAAAAGTACTTTGCAATTTTAGTACACTACCTACTTTCCATTCGAGATGTGTAGCCACAACTCCACAGTGAGAATAATGGGTGGGGAGGGGGACAGATTTGCCCCTTGGCCCTGAGAAGGTTAATGTACAGAACACATGTGGTGTGACCATGGCAAACACAGTGGGCCATGACAGCTGATTCAGAAGGTTTCTCTGTTTCCAAAACAAGAACTTTTATTGCAGTGTGTGGAAGGAGCATTAAGACAAGAGGATCCTTGTGGTTTCTCGCTGTATCTGTGGAAAAAACCTGCGGTTAAGGTTTAAATTAAACTGACGTTAAAAGAGCCTTTGTAGTTACTATGCGTATTTTAACATCTGTTGCTATAGCTATACTGACACTGAGTATTGTGAACGATGATTTAGGAGTGATGGAATAATATGTGGTTTCCTGCCTATGATTTTCTAAGGTTGACTCGGTCTTCTTTAATGATGAGACATAGACCAAGGAAAATTATTAAGGGCATAGAAAACATAACAGAAAGAAAAAATTATTAAGATACCAAGTACTTCTGGTATAAGAAAAAAAGTAGGACTTCCCAGTACCACATCTGTAATTTTATGGATTCTTTTGTTTTGGCCAGTTTCAGGTTTAGAGCAATTTTCAGGTTTAGGTTCATGGAGGCTCCCCCATGGCAACCCTGCATACACATTCTCCTCTTTGTTAAGGGACCTTTGAGCATGAACCAAACATATTTTTCTTCATAAAATATTTTGGAACACCTCTTAGCCAACTTGAAAAACCAATTGCAAGGATATTATGTTTTATGCCTGGATAAAATGTTTCATTTTAGACTAGTTTTGGTTCAATCAATTGTGGTCAATATGACAAAACCTCATTATTGGGTTTTCCTCAGAAGGAGCAGAGAGTGTGGCCGAGCTAGTAAACGCTAGTAAACTAGTAAACGCTCTCTAATATACCATGTGTTATATGTATTTATGTGAATGTTGTTTCTGTTTATTTCTCAGTAAATTTGGGTAAGCTCAAAGAACTTTTGCTGGAAATAATTTAATTATGCCAAACATACTGTATATGACAAGTGCTAGGATAAAAATGTGTTTGTATATTTATTGTTGTGGTCCAGCACATTCTGTGGAGAAGCAGCAGGAGGTAGTAGATAGGACTCTGAAAAAAAGTCAGACCTGGATTCTGCATCTTACTTGCTGTGTGACTTTAGGCAAGTCAAGTGACTTCTCTGAGCCTCAGTATTTTCTATCTATAAATTAGTGATGATGTTGGCCTTGTGGGATATTATGCATAAGAGGTGACAATTGCACAGTGCCTGAGACACAATAGTCCTTCAATAAGAGAAAGCTGCTTTTAGTGTATTGGGGCATTATTGACGGAATCCTTGGTAGAAATTTGACATCATTTTTACTGTAGTAGAGTTCTTATTTTACTGAATGCTGAACATTTACAAATCTAGAATGGGGAAGAAACATCAGACTCAGGTTCTGTAACCTCAGATATTATATCACTCATAAATCATTATATTTTAAATAGTCATTGATAATACATGGCAGCCAAAATTCAATGAAAACAAACAAAAACAACCTCTCAGTTCAATCATTTGGATTTTAGTGTATTTGATAGCCAGTGTGACAGTCTTACGGCCTTCAAAAATGTTCAAACATATAAGGAATGAATTTGCAATGATAATATAGCACAATGTCTCAGATGAACCCTAAATTGGAAATCGGGATTGATCTATAGAATTGGGTGCCCAATATCTCTTTATACTAAATGACATGCATGTGTGCTTTTAGTTTTTGGAAGAAGAAGGCACTATACAGGGACAGGAGAGTAGTTGTGGCATACAGGCCCTTGAGAATGGAGAAGGTGAAGTTTGAAAGACTTGTATAGTATCTGTTTCCCTGCCCACATCAAGGGACGGGTTTGAGTAGTGGTGGGGAAGGGATGTCAAGACTAGATGCTGAAGGGCCGTGTTCTCCAGTGGCTTTGAAACTCTGAGCACACATTATGCCACTTGGGCCTCTGGTGATGGTCGAATGAGACAGAAAACTGGGCAGGGGGGCATTTTCCACCCCATAAACACCTGCCCCCGTCCTTGAACTCTCATGCCAGCATCACATCGACACACAGGGGCTGAGGCATCACAGGAATGGGAGGCAGTCACCAACAAAGCTGTCTGTGCAGAGCCAAGACAACACAAGCACAACTGGAGGCCCAGATGAGGTTAAAGAACACACACACACACCTGGATTTCCTTCTGAGGACACTCTGAGGGGAGACTAAGACACATAATTTGGCCATTACCTTTAAACTGACCTCATTTGCACCCAAAGGCTCCTGAGGGCTAGGACACATTCAACTGAGCTATTCAGATTAGTAAACATTTAGAAAATACTGACAACTTGGCCTTGTGGCAAAGAGATAAGATGGGTTTTCATGGTGAAGAAAGAAAGGATACCTGGGCTGCAAAAACTCCTCCTTGATTTGAAGGAGGAGGGCAAAAGCAGGGACCTGGGAAATCCTGGAGCTGTGGTTTTCAAAGTGGGATCCCCGGAACGGCAGCATCCGCTTCTCCTGGGAACTTGATAGAAATGCAGATCCTGGTCCTCAGCCTCAATCTACTGAATCAGAAACTCTGGAGATGGGGTCCAGGGAACTGTGGTTTAATTAGCCCTCCGTGTGATTCTGATGCAGGCTTAAATTTGAGAACCTCTGGCCTTGTGGAAGTTGAGAAAACTGGGGGGTAGCCTATGAGGTGGGAGGAAGCCCTGGCATCTGCCCTGCCCCTAGGTGGGTCCCGTTTACCTAATGCCTCTGCCACTGGCCTTGTGTCATTGTCCCTCCTGTCACCCCCAACAAAGTGTATGGAGTCCAGTCCCACACCCCCCAGAGCACTGCCCCAGGTAAGCCACACCCCTCTAGGCCACTCCCCAGAGCCCACCTGGGGCTTCCTTTACAAAAGGCCACGAGCCCTCTTTCAGTGCCCGCTCTCCTAAGGGGGACCCTGTGCATGCGCTGTATAGGGGAAGGGGGGCAGGGTTGGGGGTGAAGCTTGAGCCCCGGGCAGTGGGGTGGAGTCAGACGGCTTGGCTGGAGCCTCAGGCAGTCCCAGGCCCTGTCACCAACATCTACGTGAGTGCCTAGGACAATCACCTGCTCACCGTTTTATCTAGGGGCAACCTAAGTGACCCCAGTTCAAATTATTGACCTGAGGAGAAGAAATAAGACCATCAGTTTTTTTTCTCTCAGAGATCTAGTCTCTAAGAGGAAAACAAGAAACTTACAAAAAGTAACTCTGATGTACTTTAGAAAAAAGTTGGCAGTCCAACTTTTTTCCCTGGCAGTCCAGTGGTTAGGATGCCGTGCTTCCATTGCAGGGGGCACAGGTTCCATCCCTGGTCAGGGAACTAAGATCCGCAAGCCGCGTGGCATGACCAAAAGAAAGAAAGAAAGAGAGAGAGAGGGAGGGAAAGAAAGAAAGAAAGAAAGAAAGAGAGATAGAGAGAGAGAGAGGAAGGAAGGAAGGAAGGAAGGAAGGAAGGAAGGAAGGAAGGAAGGAAGGAAGGAAGGAAGGAAGGGAGGAAGAAAGAAAGGAACAGTTATTTTTCTGCTTGCCTATTTCTATGCGGTAACCTAAATTAGTCATTTAATCACTATTCTGAGATGATGCTTTCTTTACCAGGCTACTACTATATGTAGAATTCTGAAATAAGTTCTGAACACCTAGGTTAACTAGAAAATTAATATCAATTGAACATGAATTTTAGAATAACTTCAAACTCCAAGTGAATGAACTTTTCTTCTAGTCAAGGTCAAATATAAAGTCAAAATATAAAAATATTTTTTTCATCATCTGCCAGATCTGGAAATTTTTAAATATGTCTGTTAAAAATGTCTTCATTTCCAGGAAAATGAGAGAGAGCAAATAATTAAGAGCACTATGGAGATTTTAGGAACTGAAAAATAGTAGTGAAAAATATATTCAAGGGCTTCCCTGGTGGCACAGTGGTTGAGAATCTGCCTGCCAATGCAGGGAACACGGGTTCGAGCCCTGGTCTGGGAAGATCCCACATGCCTCGGAGCAACTAGGCCCGTGAGCCACAACTACTGAGCCTGTGCGTCTGGAGCTTGTGCTCCGCAACAAGAGAGGCCGCGATAGTGAGAGGCCCGCGCACCGCGATGAAGAGTGGCCCCTGCTCGCCACAACTAGAGAAAGCCCACGCACAGAAACGAAAACCCAACACAGCCAAAAATAAATAAATAAATAAAATAAAATAAAAAAAAAAACGAAACAATTCTTTAAAAAAAAAATATATATTCAATTCTAAGATTTATTATTTCTCTTCCGATCAATATAAAATAATACCTTTCCCTTTTTAGAAATTCATTTTTAAAATATTTCCAAGTCTACATTCTATTGAATTAATATAATTGTATATAATTTAATGAAATAAAAGAGAACAGAAACAAGATTATGTTAACCACTACCAGAACACATACAATATCCTTCAAGGTAACTGGACACAGAGACTTAAAACAGGCATAATTTCCATCTAAGAACTAATGATTATAGTTAAAAGGTGTCTCATTTTAAATGAGGAAATCCATTATATTCATCTCCAGTGGTAAGGGATCATTATTATATTGTAATTATATTTTATATTGGCTCCATATTTCAGCTAAAGTTGCTGAAAAGTAGAAAAAATAATTATAGCAAGCAGTTCTATGAAGTGCACCTCAGGGAACGTAAAGCTCAGGGGAAAAGTCCTCCATGAGCATGGCTTGCATGATGGCACCAGGGCTGGGTGCACAGGGCACACTTTAAATATGTGTTTTGCAGGCAGTGTTGGCTGATTTCTAAGTCACCTCCTAGCTTTGACCTTGTTCTAAGCATTAGAACATTATAATGTCATTTGTGCATTGCAAAAAATAGCCTTTATAAAAAATTCAGTTCTTGACTCTATGCTTATCTAGCATAGAATTTGTTTTTCTGGCTACAGTCTCGCAGAAAAATTGTATGTTGCTAAAGCCATTTGGCTGAGAGATGCCACCTAGTTTGGTAAGAAAAACCCTGCTGTTAATTTTATAAGCTTGCTAACCTTCTCCAAGTCCTGATCTGTTACAGAATGGTTGGACGACTTCAGAAAAGCATCAGTTTTATATTCTGCAAAATTAGAACCATGTGAGAAGCTTTACTCAGTGGATGAATATGCAGCTAGGAGCTTTGAGCTTAATACAATGGTCCACAAATTAGAAATATTGTTTAATGAACCACAGAAAAGTCCGTCCAGGAAGAATAGTTATAAGAGCAAATAAAATTTCAAAGAGTAATAAAAGAGCTGTAACAAAGGGACTCATTTAATGTTTAGAACCAAAAAAAAAAAAAGCCTTATTTGGGCACTTCATTTCACAGAATAAAAGATTGGTCAGATTTCTTCTTCGATGTGCCCTCTGACAGGCAGCTGCCTTCTTTAAGAGAAAGCCCCATTTAACTTCTGTTATATGGAAAGCCCACATATGCCTTGCTGTTACCTCCATCCATTGGTTCATCTTTCACACAATAGCTATTCAAATACTGGGAAACTGTAGTCATGGCCTTCCTAAGTTTTTCATCTCCATCTTTTTTATTTGGTCTCTGAATCAGGGCTCTCCAGTGAAACAGACCGTTAGGAGATATAGATGAAGAAAGTTATTTCAATGAATTGGCTCATGCGATTGTGGAAATAGCAAGTTTGAAATGTATAGTGCAGGCTGGAAGGTTGATGCAATCTTGAGGCAGAATTTCTTCTTTCTGAGGGAAATCTGTTTTGCTCTTAAGGCCTTTCAGCTGATTGAATGAGGCCCACCCAGATTATCAAAGATAAACCTTTTAGTTAAAGTCAATTGATTGTACATATTGATAACATCCACAAAATCCCTTTACAGCAAACCATAGATTAGTGTTTAATTTAATAACCAGGTACTATAGCCTAGCCAAGTTTATACATATAACTAACCATCACAATCTCCTTCCCCATTTTACCTGTTCTTATTTGGGTGTTCCCTAGTTTGTCAATACCCCTATTAAAATCAGAAAACCAAGTCTAGAACCAGTACTCCTGATTTGATTTAGCAGGTTAGAGGTCAGTGTATCACCTCCCTTGTTCTAATCTCAATGTTTCTACTGATATAGCTTCATTCCAATAGTCCAGAAGATGGATTTGGTGATTCTTATAAGGTTTAGTGTGAACTAAAATCCCTAGGACTTTTTCTACTTGAACTGCTTTTAAGCCAGTCTCTCTTATTCTACAATTAGAAGGAAAATAGTGAATTTACCTGTCATAGCTCAAGTGTAAGAAAGCTCAAGTACATACTTAAACTTTATTAACATGTGAGTGACTTTCTCAGTACAAGTTATATGTGGGGTTATAGTATGTCAGCATTGAACAAGGTCATGAACATCTTGACTTCCCTCTGCCCCTACTTGCCAAGTGCCTGCAACTTTCTCTGAAGTAACTCTAGTGACTTCCTGTCTTTTCTGAGAGCCAGTTTCATCTTTGGAAAGCTCACTGTGAATAATTACAAAATTAATTATCCTTATACATGTATATTCATTTCACATACTCACAGAGGGCTCAGATGCCTTCCTGCTACTACCACCTGCTTGTCTTCTAATTTGCACCACTTTTTAGATAAGTATGATCATTACCTCTTTTTTTTTTTTTTTAATTATTTTATTTATTTATTTATTTATTTATTTATTTTTGGCTGTGTTGGGTCTTCGTTTCTGTGCAAGGGCTTTCTCTAGTTGCGGCAAGTGGGGGCCACTCTTCATCGCGGTGCACGGGCCTCTCACTATCGCGGCCTCTCTTGTTGTGGAGCACAGGCTCCAGACGCGCAGGCTCAGTAATTGTGGCTCACGGGCCTAGTTGCTCCGCGGTATGTGGGATCTTCCCAGACCAGGGCTCGAACCCCTGTCTCCTGCATTGGCAGGCGGATTCTCAACCACTGAGCCACCAGGGAAGCCCCACTACCTCTTAATGGATGAGAAAATACTCAGAGTTTTAGTTGCTCAAAATCACACCTCTAATAAGTTCAAGAAACAACACTTGAAATCAGACCTTCTAACAGTACTAAGATAGTTAGATAAACATCAAAACAGACAAAAGCTAAAACTATGAATGGATAGGTGGATGAAAAAGTTGGATCAGGACCTTAAAATTATGGTTATGGTCTAGAGTCAAGGAAGCTGGAACAGAGAATAAGACCATGAAATTTCCAAAGATTGGGTCTGCTACTTCATTCAGACCCCATGGGTGACAGGTAGTTACTTAGCAACAAATAAAGCAAATATTTGCTGAACTTGATCCATGCAAGACACTGCCTGGGGTGACAAGTGACACAAAGATGTCTAAGGTGAAAACTTTATCCTTAAAAAATTTACCATCTAGTAAAGGACACAAATTAAGAAGTTAAATTGCCACTATAAGGCATCTATTTATTCCTTTACCCATCTCTTCATCTACAAATACTTAGGAATTTCTGTGTGCCCTCAAGACAGTCATGAACAAGATATAAGTAATAAAATGATAATAGGAAGTATCCTCTACAGGGTAGAGGTACCCTTCTACAGAGAAAGGCCACTGGAAGATTGAATGAGACTGGGAGAAATTCTTCACCCAGGAGAGGAAAATGATGAACAAAGTTGAGGATTCCTTGTAAAATGAGTCAAGCACTCCTACCCCAAACCTTCTCATGTTGGCCCTTGCATGTTTCCAAGGGAAAATGACCAGGTGGGGAATGGCTATAATGAGACCAGTGATTTTTCAAGAAAGTGATAAGTAAAAATATAAAGCTTGATAGAATCAGAGAAGCAAAATTAATACCCATGCATAGAAAGGTGAAAAGCACCTGGTGATGAAATTTTAAGTAAATCATTGACCACTATCCAAGTCAAATAAATGTCAAAATCAGTGGAAATCATTGGTCTAAGGACATGTTAGAAATTATATAGTAGCCCTCAAAGTCTCATACAGCCCCTTAGGAAAAGGAATAGCAACAGTATTGGCAAAGAAATTAGTCTTACAGACTGAATCCTCAGGGGAATTCTCAGAGTATAAATGAAGTCCTCCAATTTCATATACACATGATAAGTTATTTTCTCCTAACCCTTCTAGCATGACATTATGGCAAAAAAATTCTTCTATATTTCTTATAATCCCAGGAGGGGAATATACCTCATGGTAATTATCCATGAAAATAAATACTAGCTGGAATCTTTAAAGAGTGCATGAATCACGGTGCTATACAATATGATGGATTCACATGAGAAGTTTGAAGTAAAAATGGGGGGTTCAGGGAGGAAGATACTTCATGAAGTTGTAATAAGCCTTCATGAAGATGCTTTTAGAGCCAGGTTTTCAAGTTTGGCTAAGATTTGACCCAGCAAAACTGAGATGAGATGAAGAATAAAAGTCACTCCTATTGACAAGGACACATAAGAATCCAGAAACTCAATGATCAAAACATGAAGGATTTGTTAGGAAAAAAACAAATAATCTGTTTTGGCTGGTGTATGGCACAAAAGCAGGTGAATCATGGGGAATTGGATGGTAAATAGTGTCAGGGCCAGAGCATGGAGAGATTCCAGGTAAACGCTAAACAAAGTGGCTTGGCCCTTATTCAGCAGAAAATAAAAAGTCATTGAAGGTACTAAGCAAGGAAGTAATATAATCAAAACTATGTTTTGGGAAGATGGCTCTAGTAGGGAAGTGCAGGGTAGATTGGAAGGGGGCAAAGGAGAAAGGGAAATGAGTAGGCTGCTGTGATGGTGTTTAATCACCACTTAACCTGTGACTCTTGGGTTCCTAAAGAACGTTCCCTATGGGACTGAGGAAAGAAAATGAACTATTGAGCTCGTTGTCTGCTGACCGCAGTTTGTATTACAATCAACAGTGTTTCCTTAATACTCAGTTCACTAGAGACAGGCCTGGAATTCAAATGCCTTGTTTTCATATACTCTAAATTTTTGTTTTGTTTTGTTTTAGTGGATTTATTAGCCAAAGTACCCACCAAAGTCCTTTTTTTTTAATTTTATTTCATGTTTTTGGAAAATTCTTTCCTATTTTTTTGATTAGTTAGGATTAGTTTCCCTTATGCTCAGAATATTTGCCCTATATTTCTTTATGAAATGTAAGTACTCACCTTATTTAACCTTGGACATGGACAAAAGACATTTTTAACACTTTTTATTATCTTCTGGCACTTGGTGGAGGGCTCAGAGACAGCTGGATTGTGGAAAGAAATGAAATTTTGGTCATTATCAATTTGGGATGTAAAAGAAGACCATAAAATCCAAACTGTAAGAACAATTTGAGTTCAAGCAATTGGACAGTTTTTATGCTACGTACAACCTTCATCACACAGTCTACTCTGTCATTTCCAGAGAATAACCACAATTCCATTTCCTCTTTTCCCAAACAAGGGCTGATGTTCAGTTGACATGCATGGTAAGCCATACTGATTTTGAAATGTTGAAATATTTCTATAAGGGTTAGTAAATAGCCACTGTCCAGAACTTTCTGAGTGTCCCCTCCCTCCAACCAACCTAGCTGTTCCTGCCTGTCCCAAAGGACTCTTCAAGAACTCTCCACAATCTAATAAGCAGAGGCGTGAAATTGGGACAGTAGGAGCCCTAAGCGATCCTGCCTGGGTCCTACAGACAATGTCTGTGCTCTGTGCCCCTGCTGTTCAACGGGTGAAATATTTTGAATTATGTCTACCTAAAAGCAACTTTCTTTTCCTGGAGAGCTGTATTCCTTGCATCTAATTACACCAATATGGTCCACATTAAAAAAATGCTTACTTTTTCTGGAATCTGGATATGTGTCTCTGCCTTTCAGTTCTGCCTCTCACTAGGTAGATTATTATCTCAGCCTTTTCCACATGACAAGAGAGAGGCTGCCGGTATTTCCTCGGGACACATTCCTAGGGTCTGCAATACAAAAAGAAGAAAACTCTACCTCCCAGCTTCAGTATGAAAAGATTGCAGAGAAGGATTCTGATTAGTTCTGATTTGGGTCGCAGGCCAACTCTTGGACCGATCACCATGGCCAGAGGCATAAGGTCTTACAATTGCCTTTGCCTGAATGTTATGTATGAAGCCCTCCCCATAAAGCTGAAAGGTTTGCTATTTCCTTTTGGGGTTTAATGAGGACCATATTAATGTATTGCATTAAATATGTGTTTCTGGATTATATACTCCATTTTCATTTACTCATTTTTCCTTTAACGCGTCAGCTCATGCTGCCCAGTATTGCTATCCATTGGCAGATTGCACCGTTTCTGGAGGATGTAGGATCACCAGGGATAATGTTGCTTGCTAAGCTCTTTCTCTGATTCTAATTCTTTAGTTTTAATATTATTATTAGTTTTTTTTTTCACATCCCAAAAGTGCATCTGTCCTGAAAAATATCTTTTTGTCCTTCTCCACTTACACAGATTCATAGTAATGGTAATTTTCCTCTGGCTCAATTGTTCTGAGGTCATAGTGAGTTTTCCGATTTCAGCAGTTTCCATAGGATTTTCAAACATCTGCAATTCATTCTGAATTCCTTCTGCCATCTCCCACATTTTTAGTACCTCAAAATTCTTGGACATAGTAGAGACTTAATAAATATCTATTTATTAGCTTTGACTTCCTTCTTGTTTTCAGGGAACAATTAAATCTTACCATTTTCTTTATAAAACATGAAGTGAGGGGGAAAAAATAGAATACTGAAATAGAAACCATTACCAATACAGCACAAGCATCGTCTGGAGGAAAATTGTTTTTGCATAAAATTGAAACTGACTGTGCTGTGCAACTTCTGTGATAAGAAGACTCGAGGAAGGAACAAAAACAACAGGGAGTAGTAATAAGCCCCCATTTTGGATGTAAGTCATCGTCCCTTTCATTTAGCACTTTCAGTTTAATTAAGAAATGTACACTGTTCAAATAATGAGACTTTCATCAGTCTGCATCATTGCAATTTAAATGGATTTTCTAACAACTGCCCTTAATACCATAAGATTATTCTAAGAGCCTTGTGGGTTTTTTTCCGTTTATCTAATGGAGGTAATACATAGTTATGGAAGAATGTAACTGGCTTGGTAAGCAAGGAGAAAATGTAGTGGGTAAAGCAAATGTTATTTGATCATTTGTTCGTTCAGCAGACCTGTGCTGAACACAGCACACCGTAGAAGTAGGGGTTCCAAATTATCTTAGTAGAACCCAGTGAAGAAATAGCCTTGAATCTGTGACGTGGCTGCAAGGGATTGTGGGGTTTACCCACACCGAGCCCTTCATTTCACAGATAAGGGCAGTGAAGCTCAAACAGGTTAAGTGACTTGCTCAAGGTGGTTGCACAGCTGGAACAAGAATCCAGTTCTCATAAGCCAGTTCATTCATTTCTGTAGAAAATCATTTTTACATTTTACATGGGTTTTTGTTTTGTTTTGTTAAAATTTATTTATTTTATTTATTTATTTTTGGCTGTGTTGGGTCTTCGTTGCTGTGCGGGCTTTCTCTAGCTGCGGTGAGCGGGGGCTACTCTTCTCTTCGTCGTGGGGCACAGGCTTCTCATTGCGGTGGCTTCTCTGGTTGTGGAGCACGGGCTCTAGGCACATGGGCTTCAGTAGTTGTGGCACACGGGCTCAGAAGTTGTGGCTCGTGGACTCTAGAGCACAGGCTCAGTAGTTGTGGCACACAGGCTCAGTAGTTGTGGCATGCGGGCTCTAGAGCACAGGCTCAGTAGTTGTGGTGCATGGGCTTAGTTGCTCTGCGGCATGTGGGATCTTCCCGGAACAGGGATCGAACCGGTGTTCCCTGCATTGGCAGGCGGATTCTTAACCACTGCACCACCAGGGAAGTCTTACATGTTTTTTAAATTGTGAGAAAACCCAAATCACTTGTAAACTGACTGTTTCACCCCAGAATAACATAAAAGCAATATTATACTTGCTGTTTAGTAACCTTTCATGTGCCACACCTGACCCTACCCTTAACCATAAGAATCTATTAAATTCATAATATACCTTGATTATTAAGGAATTTAGCAGTTGTATGAAATAATAAACCTCTGACACTATATTAGATTCAGTGGGGGTGGGAAGGGAGGAAGAAGGGAAGGAGATGGTCTTTGAAGGATGATAAGGTAGCACTCCAACAGGAGCTGCAGAATGGCGCTTAAGCTTCCACTTGCATTATACTCAGGGTAACCCCTCCCAGTGCCCGCTCCTGGGTCTGTCCAGTAACCTCCTGCCCATCCTACCTGACCCCCTAACCTCCAAGGCCCCACTCTTTTCATGCTTCATTCAGTCTTCCCTGACCTTCATCCAGTCACACAGAGCTTGAAAGTAAAAGTTAAAAATTTTTAGAAGAAACTGATTTACCTTCATTTTTTAAAAAGCTCCCCTAGGTTTAGAAACGCATGTAGGAGATGCGCTTTCTCGGGTTTCCCTGGTGGTTCCGTGGTTAAGAATCCGCCTGCCAATGCAGCGGGCACGGGTTCGAGCCCTGGTCTGGGAAGATCCCTCATGCCACGGAGCAACTAAGCCCGGGCGCCACAACTACTGAGCCCATGTGCCACAACTACTGAGCCCATGTGCCACAACTACTGAAGCCCGCGCACCTAGAGCCGGTGCTCCGCAACAAGAGAAGCCACCGCAATGAAAAGCCCGTGAACCGCAGTGAAGAGTAGCCCCCGCTCGCCGCAGCTAGAGAAAGCCCTTGCGCAGCAAGAAAGACCAAATGCAGCCAAAAATAAGTAAATTAAATAAATAAATTTTAAAAAAAAGAAGATGTGCTTTCTCGAGACCCCCGTCTCTACCCAGTGCTTGTTCCTCTAGTCTAGGCTGCCTTTCCCCTGGACGTGTTCTAATTCATCCAGAGTACGGCAAATCTAATCACTGGAAAGTTTAAAACCCTTAAGTTTTCCCTCCCTGGGAGTGAAGGATAACATTCCATCATTCAGGCGGTCAAGTCCCTTTGATAGCTGACGCCCTTCCCTCTTTGGCTTTCTGTCTTGCCCTATACATGCTCACCCCCAAGGGCGGCTCCAGCCAAGCCCATCACGCTATCCTCTCTATCCAAAACCCACCCCCATCACGGCCCTGTCCTAGTTGTTCCCAAGGATGAACTCAAACTAGCTTTAACACTGTTTTACAACTGTTGATTTCCTTGTTGATTCTTAAGGACAATTGCCTCTTATTTTTTATTTCCTGTACCTTGAATAATATCTGGCTTTAAGCCAATCAACAAATATTTCTTTATCGCTTACTGTATGCTGGGAGCTGCGCTCAGTGGGTATAATAGTGAGCCTCTTTCCTTGGGATCTTCAGCTCAAAGTCAAGGCAGACAGGAAATGGGGAGAGGATGGGCTAGGAAGAGAGAACACACAAAAGAAACTTTGTAAATGTCCCTTTAATGAATAAATGAGAGAAAATAATGTCTTCCTCCTTGTGAAACTCAAATTCTAATAGGGAAAATAGACAAGTAAATCAGAGTGAATGTGAGTTCCCATTTGAACAAATAAATACCTTAATGGGTTAAGGGGTAGTGAGAAGACAGACAATGGTAGACTGTCCCTAGTGTGTGACACTTAGCAAGAGTTCCCAGATTGACAGGTGGGTCAGAGGGAACAGTTTGTATACAATCAAAGACTTAGGAGACCAGGCTTTAAGACAACTGAAAATTAAATATGGTGGAGGCTCTGGATGCACCGGGGGCACAATGGGAAAGGAGAATCCAGATCCTAGGGGAATTGGTATCCCAGGCCAAGGAGTTTAGACTTTACCATTTTACCTTTTTTTTTTTTTTTTTTTGGTCATGCCGCGGAGCATGCGGGATCTTAGTTACCTGACCAGAGATCAAACGCAGGCCCCCTGCAGTGGCAGCACGGAGTCCTAACCACTGGACCTCCAGGGAATTTCCCTAGACTTTACCATTTAGATGAGTGTTCTTCAATTTGTGTGTCAGCTATTAGTGGGTCATGAAATCAAATTAGTGGGTTGTAATAAGCATTTTAAAGGAGTAGATTAGAATAGAAAATGTCAGTGCATTTCATGAAAAAAGAATAAATTTGGAGGTAGACCAATTTTTCCTGTTATATCTCTCTGTATCATTACAAATGTGCATAAATGAGTATATGTGCAGGACTTTTTTTTTACCTGGCCACACCGTGTGGCTTGCGGGACCTCAGTTCCCCAGCCAGGGATTGAACCCTGACCACGGCCGTGAAAGCCTGGAATCCTAACCACTAGGCCACCAGGGAACTCCCTGCACAGGACTTTCTTACGGCACATCCATCCTTACCAAACAGATTTGAAAGCCACTGCTGCCATTGACGGGAAACCACTGAAGAGTTTAAAGCTGGGACAAGATCAGCTTTTCCATTTGGAAAGATGCAGTGGTTTCAGTGAGAATGGATTAAAGGGTCAAGGCCATTTAGGGCTTGGCTTTAAGAATCCAGATAAAAGACAATAAAACAGTGATTCTCGAATGAATATAGACTTGAGAGCTCCAGGATAGATAGATTTGCTGATTCATTCCTCCTTTCCACCTCCACTGCTGCTATTCTTTTTTGGCTCTTATCATTTCTTTTATAATCAGACTCCTGACTCATCTAGCTACTTGTGTTCTTGATCAACTTAAATCCATCCATCATACTGCATTAAAGACACATCTGACCATCCCACTCTCCTGCTTTAAACACTTCAGTGACCACTCATCACCCCACAACCCAACTTTTGTATCCAGCTTCAGTTCTTTCTTCTCCTGTATGGGCTTATTTTCTATACATCACATGCAGATTTTTGCCTCTGTAATTTGGTTCCTGTCATCCTCTCTGCTGGCAGTGTCTTTCCCATCTCGATTCACCTGGCTTCCTTTAACTCAACGTTTAAGCCTCAGTTTAACCATCACTTCCTCCAGGAAGCCTTCCCTGATTTCTCCCAACTGGGCCAAATACCTCCCACTTTTTCTGCCATGGCACTTTGTATAAAACTCTCTCATGCTTGGAACCATAACTATAATAGCAAATATTAACCAAGTGTTCACCCAGGGCCAAGTGCTGAGTTTACTTGCATTGTCTCATTTAGGCCTCATAAAACCCCGATGAGGTTGGTATTATCATTACTTTTATTTCACAAGTGTAAAAACAGATTTGGGAAGGCTCAGTCAGTTACCTAAGCAGTGATGCTAGGTTTTGCAGCCAAGCAGTGTGGTTCTAGAGCTTATGCTTTTAACTATTTGCTACATGAACACTTACTATGATGTGAAAACCCACAGGCTCGTGGAGCAGTCTCCTCTGAAATGCAAGCAATCTCACTCAAAGGTCACTCAAGCAATTTTATTTCTTTGTGTCTTCACTACCCAGCATAATGCCAGGCAGAGACTTTTCGAACTTTTGTTGAAACCTTTAAATGCTGCAGAGTATGCAAGCCAGGTTAAGTAGTGAGAAGGGTCCATTGGATTTGGAAATGAGGTTTATTGACATCTCAGTAAAAACTTGTTTCAGTGGAGTGAGACTCTTTTTGTCATGTTCTTCCCTTTAGTCCCAGAAAATATTAGGTGATCCATAATATTTGTTTAATGGATAATTGCAATGGGCTGAGGAGTAAATGTGAGGTGAAGAAATGGAGATCATGTTTTCATGAAGCTTAGCTAAGAAGGAAAAGGGCTGGGGTGGTGGTGAAAGAGGGTTTCTGGAACCAGGAAATTTGTGGGTGAAAAGGGGGTGTTATGTGTTCAGTTAGTTTGCTGGCTTTTTAGAGATATTTCAGATATTTCAATGTGTTGAATACGCCAGGGGACAGTAGCCAAGAGAGAAGAAGTTAAAGCTCCTGGAACAAGGGATTATTGGAGGAGCCAGAAGAGGAAGCTTCCAAAGCGTGTGTGGGTGGATTAGCTGTGGACGGGCCAGCCAGGTTCTTTCCCGGGGATCAGCCCAGCCTTGCCATTTTCCCTGAGCCTTATTTTTCAATTCCAAAAGCAAATAGTACATACTGCCCCCTAAGAGATATTACCTGAAAGAATTCTCTCCTACTTCCTCTTTCTTCCTTCTTTTTTTTTTTTTTTACTGTCACCATTATTTTATTCATCCATTCACTCAACAAATATTTACTGATACCTACTTTGTGCCCAGCACAAAAGAAGCCTTTCATTTTTTTTTTTAAAGGGCCATTTAAACACTAAAAAAGCCAAAGGTACGATTCCAGAATGCCAGACAATCCATTAAATCGAACATGTGGGCTTCCCTGGTGGCGCAGTGGTTGAGAATCTGCCTGCTGATTCAGGGGACACGGGTTCGAGCCCTGGTCTGGGAAGATCCCACATGCCAAGGAGCAGCTAGGCCCGTGAGCCACAACTACTGAGCCTGCGCATCTGGAGCTTGTGCCCCGCAACGGGAGGTGCCACGATAGTGAGAGGCCCGCGCACCGCGATGAAGAGTGGCCCCCGCTTGCCCCAGCTAGAGAAAGCCCTCGCACAGAAACGAAGACCCAACACAGCCAAAAATAAATAAATAAATAATAAAAATAAAGGAATTCCTTTAAAAAAAAAAAAAATCGAACATGTTTGGTTTTAAGCATAACTTTTTCTGTTGTCCTCACCGTTCCCATCCTGCCAAGGGCTGTTCCTCTTTTTTCTTTTTCTTTTTTTTTTAATTTTCTAGATCCAGGAAAGACGAATTCAAGCTAAAAGCCTCAGTCCCAGAACTTAAAGGACTGAGAAAAACTCTTCTTCCATTTCCAAAGAAAGACTTATGTCAGTGAATTCTGAGCTTTTTCTGTTTAAAGCTTTGTGGGGTGGGATGGGGTGAGGCGGGTACCTAAACGAGGAGGAAGAAGAAGGGGATTTACAGCACTGAAGTACAAGGACCGGGTCTGGTGTTGAATCCTCACTGCCTCATGCTGGTAAAACAGGGAGGGCTGGCAGCTGTAACAGGAGATGCAGCTGAAGGTGCAGGTAGCAGCATAGAAAAGGATGAAGATATGTGGACCCTCTCATTCCTGCCTCTTCCCCCTAGCCCTCCTCACCACCCCATCCCCCAGACGAGGCCTGGGGAAACACAGGGTTAGACCCTGAGAACCTAGAACAGGATGCAATTACCTTGGCCAATGCTGAGAAGAAAGGACTGGGAAATCCCAAGGGCAGTGGCATGAAAGGATGGGGAATTCCAAAAGCCACTCTGTCTTCTCAGGGTGTCTGCTCTGAGGAGCTATTGCTGTGTGAAAGAAATCGTTATGCAGAACATATTTATTACCTTGATAGAGGATGACAGCCAAGTGTGTTAAGATCTATAAATGAGGGCTTCCCTGGTGGTGCAGTGGTTAAGAATCCGCCTGCCAATGCAGGGGACACGGGTTCGATCCCTGGTCCAGAAAGATCCCACATGCCATGGAGCAACTAAGCCTGTGCACCACAACTACTGAGCCTGTGCTCCAGAGCCCGCGAGCCACAACTACTGAGCCAGTGTGCCACAACTACTGAAGCCCGTGCACCTAGAGCCCGTGCTCCACAAGAGAAGCCACCGCAATGAGAAGCCCGTGCACCACAAGGAAGAGTAGCCCCCACTCGCCGCAACTAGAGAAAGCTTGCATGCAGCAACAAAGACCCAACGCAGCCAAAAAAAAAAAAGATTTATAAATGAATAAATATAGTTATTGTCAAAAATAGTCAAGCAATTCCTATTTTTATTGCCTACTATTTGTAAGGCCTAATGCTAGCCTCCAGGGAATTAAAAAAAAAACCTAAGATGCTGTCCTCACCCTTATGTTCCAGTTGGAGAGATGACATAGCATAACAGCCGGTGAGCATCAAAGTCCCACGGTTTTATATAAGCAATACACACTGCAGATGTTCAGAGAAAAGAAAGTTAGATGATGACCATGAATAGCTAAAGTGAAGAAATCAGATTAATATCACTGACCTTGTATCATAGCACTGTTATATTTTAGGAACCGTGCTATGAAGCAGCCCCGGGCACCAAGGTAAGAGGAACTTGCTTCCAGGAGCCTTCTCCTGAATTATGTTAATGGCATAACCAGCCTGCTGGCAGGCACCCCTCTGGAAAAAGGAATAGGTGTGGAGGTCTCTCTTTATGATCAATTGAATTATTCAAATCACTTTACTAGAAAACTTGCTTGACTATATCTGAATTGAAAGTTATGGTGGCATCATATAAACAAAATCAGTTTTGTATAATAAAAAACGCCCCTCTGGAAATTGCCAAAGTTGTGTCCAACATCACGTTCGCTTGGATTTTAAGGGAACACAGCTCTTCAGTCCCAGAAAACAAAAGGAGTGATGAGACCAGCAGGTGCTGCCTTGTGAATTCACAGATAAGTACCTGAACCCTCTATAATTTTTCTGTATCAGTGGACATCATTATCAGCTTAAACGTATAAGATTAGGAGTAATATATGTTTCCTATTTTTAATAGGAAAAGAAAACCACTAGTGGAAAATCCCTCGAAGCTGGCCAATCTTTTTAATCACATCTGGTGATTTTCTAGTCTGCGGGATTATTGCTTTTGGAGATTTTTTTTCAAATCTATTCAAATAGAGAAACTAATAAAACCAGGGCAGACTGATTTAGCAAAGAGATTGGCTTAATATTTTGCATACACACCGTTCAGTAAGAGTAGCTGTGAGGTTAAAAGAAAGGCCTTACTCTTTGACCTGTGGCTGGAGAAGTAATTCCTTCTTTAAAAGTCTGATGCAGTTTGGAGAACAGGCTTCTAGAAAGCCCAAGTGAGGGAGCTTTTGATTTATTCGGGGCGAGGAAGATGCCTCGCCCCAGTCCGTGTTTGTTTACAATGCTCTCCACAAACGGGTGTGTGGCTTTGAATAAAACCCGGCCCAGGTGGCCCAGCAGCCAGGGCAGCAGCCGTATCCGGGCATTCATCTTTCTCACACACGCAGCTGCTACGGTTTTCCGAGAGCCATTGTGACAGGTCTCTGAGGGGCTCCCAAAGCCACTCGCTGTCAGCAACTCCCACAATAGGCCGGTTGTAGCTTGAATTCCCTCAGGGCCAAGGGAGTGGTCCTGCACTCAGCAGCTTTGGAGGGCACCTTGCCTGCCGGAGTCCAAGGCCAGAGGGAGAGCCCTTGTACTCACGCCCTGTCCAGCCACTCTCTCAAGTTCAAGTACACATCGTCAACCCTGTCATGAATCAGGCCAATAAAAACCACTTGGAAGGCTCCAAAGCAGTGAAATGTGCAAAGGAGTAGTGGGGCAAGGGACAGACTGAAGCCAGTAAGAGGACTTAGCCGGAGGAGATACAGCAGTTCGAGCCAAAGCAGGCGATGAATGCCAGCCACAGTCCTTGCACAAAATGTATTACTATATCTATTTTTATAACACCTTTCTCCCTGATGCTTCTGGAGAAATGGAATATTTCTAAATTTCCCTCGCCACGTTTTCTGTGGAAAGAGAGGGAGGATCCTCGTCCCATGTCTGTAAGGATCCGAATGGGTTAATTCGTTGAAGGTTATTTGGAATCAGGGACCTTTCTAATGAAATGTCACCCCACCCACTCCCAGCCCCCCCGGTGGGAGGTGTGAAGGCACAAAACACAAAACACTCACTCTTAGAAGACTTGAGTAAGTCATGTTATTCAGTAAGTTTACGTGAGATATAATAGATTCTAATAACCAAATCCCCAGAAATATGACACATACTTCACAAGTAGATCTTGGCAAGTCATTGGGTTTTTTTCCCTGGAAGACTTCAGTAGAATATGGCTATTTGTTTCAAGTCTTCAACTCATATTTGCAGCTTCAATCTTTCTCCCGAAATCTCATAAAATTAAAATTGAACCTTCCCACCCCCACTGAGACTGATCACTCATCCCTGCTTTACTTCCCCCCTTATTATTTATTTAAATACATACATAAATAAATAATTTATTCCCTTAGTCATAAGTCAAGCTCCACGAGGGCAGGTTTTGGGGGATCTGACTTGTAAACTGAATTCTCAATGCCTAGATTATGCCTGACACGTAGCTGGTCTTCGATAATAAGTGATGAATGCATGAATGAAAGTTAAAATGTTGAAAGCATTGGATTTTTTTTTAAGTTAGAAGATAGCAAATCATTTTATTTCTACTTCATAGAATTCTACTTCATACTTATTCTACTTGCTAGAATAGCTTCAAGGGTCAAGCAGTGACTCTTGAAGGTGTAGGGTATGTTTGACTAGGGTTTTATTTGGCCAGCATTGTTTGCTTGGGGGGTTTATGTGTTTGTTTGTTCATTTTTTCATTTAAATTTAAAATCTCTTGGCAAGCATGCGCTCCTAGTTTGCCACAATCTCTACCACTCCCTATTTTTATATCCTGGTCATAGGGCTTTACACATTTCCTGTTCTTGCCAGCCTCTGAAGACACTGAGTTTGCCAGCTTATACCCTAGTAGAAACTAGTTGACTGATTTGCTTAAACTAAGAGGTGTAGTTTTTCCCACATAATAATTTACATTGTGACTTTGGGCAAATTACTAACATCTTTGGGTCTCTTTCAACTCTCAAATTCTATAAAAGCATCTATGCATTGTTTGACAGCCTATGCTCAAAGTCATCTGAACTATTTTGGGAATTCTTAGCTGATATCAAATAAAATGACAATTCCGTATGTGATTCTTTTTTTTTAATTAATTTATTTATTTATTTTTGGTTGAGTTGGGTCTTTGTTGCTGCGCGCGGGCTTTCTCTAGCTGTGGTGAGCGGGGGTCTACTCTTCGTTGCGGTGCCCGGGCTTCTTTCTCATCGCGGTGGCTTCTCTTGCTGCGAAGCGCCGGCTCCAGATACGCAGGCTCCAGGCACGCAGGCTCAGTAGTTGTGACTGGCGGGCTTTAGAGCGCAGGCTCAGTGGTTGTCAAGCACGGGCTTAGTTGCTCTGCGGCATGTGGGATCCTCCCGGACCAGGGCTCGAACCCGTGTCCCTTGCATTGGCAGGCGGAATCTCAACCACTGCGCCACCAGGGAAGCCCCAAATAGACACTTTGAATGCAGCTACTAACATGCTTATGGGGCCCCAGCGTGCAAGAAATACTGATGGAACCCTCCCAAATGTTAACATTAGAATAGTAAACGCAAAAAGATTATTTTAAATGACGTTAAAAAGAGTACCTATACATAAAGCAAGTAAAAGACACATATGCAACCAAAGAAAGAAATATGATGATTTTAATTGCTTAAGATTCTTATAAACTTTAAATTATTCTTTAAAAAAATTAAAGCACAGGACACTGTAAAAAGAGGGAGAACTAAGACATCCATGATCCTAACAAGAAATGCAAGTTTCTATTTTGCCTGTTACTTTCTTGTTTTGTCTATAGATAGTACATATATTTTTACATTTGCAATTATAGTGATTGAGCAATTCTGTATTTGGCTTTTTTTCGTATAATTACATTCTAAACATTTTCCATGTTGCCACAGAGTCTTCACAATATTTATTTTTAGTGATGGCATAATATTCCATCAAATTGCTTAAACATTCTTATGCTATTGCAATTTTAGTTTATTCTCAGTATATTTTTTAAAAATCTAATTGTCAGCATTACTAACTAAAATTCAGTACTGTGATTTTATTTTTTCATCCTTTCAATATACACTAATTTCACCAATTGGTTAACTATAAAAAGAATCCTCAGGAGTTTCAAAGAGCATGGAAAAGACATATTAAATCAGGATGAATTTCAAGCATTTGATGACAAGTCATAAAGCACTCCAACACTTGCTAAAACTGCATGCTTGTAAAGCAGTAGACACTGGATTCAAAGTGCCTGCGTCCTGCCTTTGCTTGACACCAGTATTGTGCCTTGGGGAAACTTGCTTTATTTCTCTGTGCCTCTGTCTTCTCATCCGCAAAATGGGATTAGTAATAGTGCCTATCATGTAAGACTGTTCTGAGGATTAAACAAAAAAAACGTTGCATGTTAAACACTTAGAACAGTGCCCTTCATATTGAAAGTGCTATATAAATGTTATCCTTTTAATGTTAGAATACCTTTACATTTTTTTCTACTTTACAAGAATTCTACATGCAAGCAAGACAAGTGGTGAGTTTTAAAACTTTAAGGAAAAAAAAAAAACAAAGTGAGATAATTTCTTAGCCAGGAGCAACTTCTTTTATAACCAAGTTTTTACAGTAGTGAAATATATGTTAATTCATTTAGCAGCAGTTAGATACTAAGCTATGGCATTAGTGTTTTATCTGATTACAATTCACCTTAGACATTTGTGAACTATCATTCTGTCAGCATAATCATAATAGTAAGAGTTGAAGTAAAATAAGCACCATCTACTCAATATTATGTGCCAGGCAAAACACTTGGACATTTTAAAATACTTTAAAATCTGCATAACAACCTGGGAAGAAATATTACTACCCCAGTCTTACAGATGGGGAGACAGACTCAGCGAAATGAAATGACCAGCCAAAAAACACGAGCTGCTGGAAAATGAGTGGCCAGCACTGACCAGTTCAGGTTATGTTAAGATTTGATAGGTAGAGAAGTTGTGAGACTCCTTTCATGAGTGTCCATCCCACCAACTTTCCCATCAAAGCCTCATTAGACATCAAAGGAGGTAAAACGCATTTTTTCTTTTCTTCTGCTCACTGTAGGTACGAAGATGGATCAAGAGTCCGATGGTCAGCGTGGACAAGCATCAGAGTCCCAGCCTGAAGTACACGGGCCCCTCAGTGGTGTACATGCCACCAGGGGAGCCAGACTTCGAGCCTTCGTTGTGTCAGACGTGCCTGGGAGACCAAGCTTTCCAAAGAGGGGTTCTCCCTCAGGAGAACGAGTCAAGCTCATGGGAAACTCAATCCGGGTGCGAAGTAAGTTTGCTCCGGATCCATTCTTCTGAAAGGATTCTAGGCCTTTGTTTTTCTTGTATCCATGCCATGGTACGCCCCCAAAATTTATTTTTTTTAATGCACATTTATAAAGCTTCTGAGGAGGACATAGAATTGTGGCCTCTGTTAGCCCATTGTACTAATTATTTTTTAAATAGACTTTACTTCTTAGAGTGATTTTCAGATCACAGCAAAATTGAGAAGAAAATATAGAAATTCATATACATTCCCTACCCCTAGATATGCATAGTCTCTCCCACTATCAACATCCCCACCAGAGTGGAACCTTCCTTACAATTGATGTGCCTACATTGACACATCATCACCCAAAGTCCATAGTTTACATAAGGGTTCACTCTTGGTGTTGTATATTCTATGGGTTTGGACAAATGTATAATGACATGTATCCATCTTTATAATCTCATACAGAATAGTTTCACTGTCCTAAAAACCCTCGGTGTTTCACCTATTCATCCCTCTCTTCCCCCAACCCCCGGCAACCACAGATATTTTACTGTCTCCATAGTTTTGCCTTTTCCAGATGCGGTTAGAATCATACACTATTGTCCTAATTTTTTATGCTGTTCCAAGGCAGCAATGTTTTGGTCAACTAGAAACTCCTCCTGAGTTTTTTTTTTTAACTATATTTTTCTTCCCTCTCTTTGTTTTGCCAAGTGCTATTTTAAATTTATTTATTTTTTTTATTTATGGCTGTGTTGGGTCTTCATTTCTGTGCAAGGACTTTCTCTAGTTGTGGCAAGTGGGGGCCACTCTTCATCGCGGTGCGCGGGCCTCTCACTGTCGCGGCCTCTCTTGTTGTGGAGCACAGGCTCCAGACGCACAGGCTCAGTAATTGTGGCTCACGGGCCCAGTTGCTCCGCGGCATGTGGGATCTTCCCAGACCAGAGCTCGAACCCGTGTCCCCTGCACTGGCAGGCAGATCCTCAACCACTGCGCCACCAGGGAAGCCCCACCTCCTGAGTTGTTTGATCACACAGAAATCAATTCTTGTATGATGTAAGAAAGATAATAGTCATCTAAATTTGTAGCCACCACTGAAATATTTATCTCAACTTGATTTGACCCATAACATAGAACTATGTCAAGCTTTCACTATTTTCCCATATATACTCATATTTTTCATATATACTTATATTTTTCCTGACATTTTTCTCTGTTACTCCAAGACTTTTGGGGATTTTTTTTGTTTGTTTGTTTTTTAATTTTGCTAATTCAAGAAAGCCAGATAACTGACTTATCTTGTAGGTTCTAACATTTCAAAAATTTAAGGTTGTATTTTTAACTTATAACTCAATTAGGCTTATTTATTTTGATTTTTTAAACCATCAGATTACATGTTTATATTTTTTTTATTACCAATTTATTGACATAAAAATACAACAGTAAGAAGATAGGACATGTTATTACAAAGTACAATTAATTGCAAGTGATCTTCCAATATATTATTTCAAATCAGTGCATCATAAGATGATAAATGTTAATAACTTCTCCTTCTTTTTTTTTTAAAATCAGCATTTTCCAGAGATACAGGAATCATTTTAGCTGCTAAAAGATAAAAACACTTGAATCTGAATTCCTTTTAACCCTGAGATATGCAATGTCTCAGAAACTGTTACCTCATGAAAAAGTAATACCTGCTGCCTACTTTCTAGGGTTATTGGAAATATCAAGTAAGATATACATGAAATATTTCATAATCTATAAAGTGCCATGCAAATATAAATCATCAGTACTTATGTTTGCTGATGTACATATTAACTAAGCCTGTAACTAAACTAGACTTCCATGACTAGGTTAGCAGTTTGCTGATCTATGAACATTTGTCATAGGGCATTTGTTGTTTAGCTAGACACTGGCTCAACCCCACATTAGTCATAAAAGGTAATAAATAGATTTTAAATGCAAGGATTGGAAAACTTTTTCTGTAAAAGGCCAAATAGCAAATATTTTAGGCTTTGCAGGCCATACAGTCTCTGTCACTTCGATTTAGCTCTGCCCTTGTAGGGAAACCAGCCACAGATAACATACAAATGAATGGGCCTGACTGTGTTTGAATAAAACTTATATTTATAAAAACACGTGGCTGGTCCACCAGCCATAGTTTGCAGACTCTTGGACTCTTAAAAGTCTAAAAGAATTTGCCAACTCCTTAGAGTCTAAAGAACTATTCATGACTCCGAGGCAGAGAGAGGGCTCTGCAAATCCTATACAGGGCACAAATGCCTAGTCCTAAATATTTACTGGAGGGCCTACTATATGCCAAGCTGTTGGGAACAGAGCTAGATTAATGAATAAATGGAATTCCACTCAAGAGGAAACAATAAAGAAAGAGCTGGAAGGAATTTAAAGCAACATCGTGATTCATCCTTTTACTTTATCCAGGATTATAGGTGAATCAGTCTCCAATTTACAATGGATTACCTGGTTCTGATTTAGCTGGGTTTTTTTAAGATCACCACAAACCAAAAAGACGCTTATATTTTAACAATTTAAAAATGAATCTAGAAACTTCCCTGGTGGTCTAGTAGTTAAGACTCCACGCTTCCACTTCAAGGAGCACGGCTTCAATCCCTAGTTGGGGAAGTAAGATCCCGCATGCTGCGTGGCACGGCCAAAAAATAAAAATGAATCTATACTTTGTATCCTTTAGGGATTAAACCATGAAATAGTTCCTTGAGAAGGCACCTCTGTCCTTTTAGGAAGTGGAGTTGTGTGCTAAGTAGATGGAGAGGCTGTTAGATGTAGACCAGGCCTCGTGGCAAAGACCTCAAGTTGTCCCCTTGACAACTCTTGATGTGGATTATTTTAAGCAAGTCATTAATTCATCCTTCCTGCTCAATATTCCCTCCTATGAAAACTGAGATTATTCATGCCATCGAGTTTCTTCCTAGGAGTTTTTTGGTACTTTGCAGATGAGATGGGATTTTAAAAATCTTTTGTAAATGTAAATTTATGTGTAGTGTTCTGGAGTCAGGCAACCCACATTCTGGTGCCAGCTCTGTCCCAAGGTCAATATATGAACTTGAGGATGTCACAAAAGCTCTTCAACATCATGTGATGGGCCTAACCTAATTAACTCTAAAGCCCTTTTTAGTCTGAAATCCTGTGGTTGGAATTTGATGACCTATAAATGAGAAAAAACTCTCTATTTGATGTATAAAGATAAAGCATAGAAAATGAGGTGAGAATGTTTCAAATAAAATAAGAAAGCAAAGAAAGCACAAGTCCTTTATGAATAATTGTGAGTTTTTTTTTTTCTTGACTTTAAAAATAGTACAGTCTAAATGCTACTTTTAATGGCCAAAAATTTGCTAAGAGGTATAGTGTAGTTAGTTTGTGCCATGCCTTGCCAATTATCTGGTTAGTAGCTTTTAAACATGTTTCTCCTATGGAAGAAACTGGGATATATGTATTGCTAATAAATCATCCAGAAGAATAGCAAAATTGTGATGTTATTAGTAGTGCTGTCTAAAAAGGGACTGTTTATTAAACAGATCTTTCTGGGAATGAGATGGGAAGAGGATAACATAGAGCTGTGTAAGCTGTTACTGAATAATGCATGCCAGTGGAACTCAAGTTGAAGTCAACTTTTAGTTCCTAAAGAGATGGAAAACCGTATTAGTTTTTCGATGGGTGCATGTTGATTAAACATATTCAAACTCTGTTCTGCAGCATATCTCTCACAGCACCTCCAATATCCAGATAGACCTAGCTGGAAGGACAGGAAAGGAATGTTTTGGAGTGGCAGTGGGAAAGGAAATTTGGTGTGAGGGAAAGCATAGGATCGGATCAAGATGGCAGCCTGAACATTTAACGTCATCTCTTCTTCTTGCCTTAAATAATAGAAAACACACACACATTTTAATTTATAGTAGTGTTAGAAAACAAGGTATGTCATTGTATGGATAAGGAATAATTAAGACTCTCTGAAAAACAGAAGGCAGGTAGGATTACGAAGTTGATGAGAAAACTACAGTCCAAAATGATCACATCAAAGACAGATCAAACAGAGGGGTACACTGCAAGCTTATCTATTCAAAAGAATCCAGTAAGTTGGAAAATAAAGATGTTCCAGGCAAGACTTAATAAAAGGAAAGCAGTGTTAAGAATATAAATGTCAGAAAAAATACAATGTAAGACAAAGAATTTGAAAGGAACAAAGAGGAATATTTCACATTGATGAAAGATAGCTGCTAAGAAGATAAAACATTCACCAACCTTTATGAGCTTAGCAACATAACATGGAAATAGTGAAAGCAACAAATAATAGAAATACAAAGAAAAATTGAAAATTCATGTGACAGAAGAACATTTTTGTCATACTTCTCCCAGGAATTGCCAGTTCAAGAAGACTGACAATGTGTGAGGATAGAGGATTTTATTTTATTTATTTTTTAAAATTAATCAATTAATTTATTTATTTATTTATTTATTTTTGGCTGTGTTGGGTCTTTGTTGCTGTGTGAGGGCTTTCTCTAGTTGTGGTGAGCGGGGGCTACTCTTCGTTGTGGTGCGCAGGCTTCTCATGGTCATGGCTTCTCTTGTTGTGGAGCACACGCTCTAGGTGTACAGGCTTCAGTAGTTATGGCACACGGGCTCAGTAGTTGTGCTGCACGGGCTTAGCTGCTCCGCAGCATGTGGGATGTTCCCGGGCCAGGGCTCAAACCTGTGTCCCTTGCATCGGCAGACAGATTCTTAACCACTGCGCCACCAGGGAAGTCCCATTAGAGGATTTTAATAAAACAATTAACCAAATCTGATTTATGCTGAGATTTGTATATAATAAAGAATATACTTTATTTTAAGCACACATGGAACAGTTACAAAAACTGACCAAGAATTAGATCATGAAGCATATCTCATCAAATCCCAAAAAACAGGAATCACACAGGCCATACCAGCTAATTACAATTTGATAAAATTAGAAACTAAAAACAATATGAGAGCCAACCGCCATCCTCAGCCAATCCATCCACCTGGAATTCACATACATTCTTCCTATAACTCTGGGCTTACAGAGGAAATAAAAAAAGAAAAGTAAATACTATTTTAAGTGTCTACCGCACCACCAGGAAAATGCAAACTGAAACAATGAAATCCATTTGTTTTTAATCCATCAGATTGTCAATGGTTGAAAAGATTGATAATGTCATGGTAAAAGTATAGGCCAAAACACTACTGGTGGAAGGATTTTTTTGGCAGTGTTCCCTTATTAAAAATTTTTAAAACTCATGCCTTTTAACTTAGCAAATCTATGTCTCTACCTCTACTTTAGATATGTACTTGCTTATGCTGACAATGGGGACAGGTACAGTGATATTCAGTTAGAAAAGCAGATCGAAGATGAATATATGTATAGCATCATCACATTTTTTTTTTTTTAATTCGGTATTTCTCTTTTCATGTCTGTGTATGTGTATGTGTGTGTGTATCTATGAGTATATGTGTGTGCCTGTGTAAATGCAAACAAAAAGATCTGGAAGTATATACATCAAACTGAAATAGTGATTACAACTTTCCTGTGATTCAAATGGAGAGATGATGAGGTGTGGGAGAGTAATCAAGAAGGACTTTAGCTTTGTCTATATCGGTTGAACCTCTCAAGACCTTATTGAAGTATTACCTGTGAGTTTGGGGAAAATATTATGCCCACCAGGAAACTCACTTGTAGAAAGGAAGTTATAACTCAGTCTCATTGGTTAAAAGTCAGGCACCATCACAAAGATGGTTTCACAACATGAGACTATCCCATCACTACACTACAAAGAAAGGCACCTAGAGGAAAATGGAAACACACAGTGCTTGTGCTCCCAAAGTGCCTTGCTGATCCTTCTGTCTGTCAATCATTTTACCCTGTCCTGTGTGGTGTTTGTTGGTATGCACATCCATTCATTCTCTCAGTTCCCCCTAGTTTTTAAATCTAACATGTTCATTTTCCTATATCCTCCCTGGACCTTGCCTACATGCTAAAAATTAATGTGCTCTTTGTTTTTCTCTTTGCCTTTATTAGCTGAAATGGAAATTTTGTTGATGCAATTTTTTTTTTTTTTAACATGAAAAGGAGAGACTAAGAAAACTCTGCAGCCCATGCTGGTTATAAATCACTTAACATTTCAGAGGCGCTGCATGCCAAAGGCTCATGACTGATTCTCATTAACTTTGCCCTCTCATACGGGTTAGATTTGGCTGAGTGAGGACATCCTCAGACTCCTCTGTCTGTGTTTCAATTGAAGACAGCTCAAAAGGTGCTTAGTCAGCGGCCAACAAATGAAGCCAGGGCACTGCACGTGGATTTTAAGGCCTGGTGAAGTCAGTCCCCTGGAAAGAGCTGCCAACTTGAAGAAATTATTAACCACATTACTAACCCAAGAATTACTGTTGAGCCTTTGACATGATTAAATATAAGGTCACTGCCTCTTCTTCTTCCTCAGCAAATCACCACAGACAATAATAGAAGGCACTTTTAATTAAGCTTACTTGACACAGTTCTGGGAGAGCATCTGCCCCACGTGGCTTGTTCAGCATCTGGGATGCCTTCCCTCCGTTAGGCTATCATGGCTCAAGGAGGTGCACCGTTACCTTTATATTTCTTCTCAGAACTGTTGAGCTGTCCCTTTGAAGCCCAGGAAGCTTGGTAGTAAGATGGTGAGAGCTGAGGGACGGTTTCCATCCTGATTTACTTTCACATCATCTTGAGTTTTTCTGATCTTTCTTAAGAAAAGTCTATAAAAGATTTAAATCAACCAGATGGCTTTATAGACTTCTGGTTTCTTTCAATTACATAGTAAAAATGAGTTTTTATGAAGGCTTATAGGGAATAAAATAATAGTCTTTCCAATTGCCTTCTTCCCCAGTTTTCTGCTCTTAGTATGATGTATCATGGTCTCTGGGGGATGTCGGGTGATTTCTAAGCTTATCATCCACAATAGTCCTTGTTCTGCACCAAATTTTAAGCTATTTCATCTTTGAGAAGGCATTTATCACATGAAACAAAAAATTAGACAACTAAGGCAGGGAAAAGAAAATACCCTATACTTAGGATGTGACAGAGTGGATGAAATTCTGTCCAGAACCAGAAAACCTGGGTTCAAAGTCCAGCTCTACCACTGGTGGGTCATGTGAACATCCACATGCTACGTGATCTCCAGAGGCTGACCTGCAAACCCTGAAGAATAAAACAGCGCTGCGTACCTTACCCAGCTGATGAGACGATGGGGATCAAATGACAGAGCGTGTGTGGAAACTCCTAAAGAAAAAAACCCATAAACAGCACTTGAAATATTATTAGTTGGCAAATACACTGAAGGGTAATAAAAGCTGAAAAGACTTTAAAGGAAGTAAATCAGTCTTAAGCAAAACATTCATCACATTTCCAAACTTTCCTAATAATAATAATAACAGCAACAACAAAGAATACTACCTGGAAAGTAATACGTCTTGGGAGACATTAAAAATGACTTAGTCGGGGACTTCCCTGGTGGCACAGTGGGTAAACATCTGCCTGCCAATGCAGGGGACACGGGTTCCCGGGAAGATCCCACATGCCTCGGAGCAACTAAGCCCGTGCAGCACAACTACTGAAGCCCACGTGCCTAGAGCCCGTGCTCTTCATCAAGAGAAGCCACCGCAGTGAGAAGCCCGCGCACCAAAATGAAGAGTAGCCCTCCCTCGCCACAACTAGAGAAAGCCCGCACACAGCAAGAAGGACCCAAAACGCAGCCAAAAATAAATAAAATTTTAAAAAATGACTTAGTTGCCCTCTTAGGAGAATGAAAACCCCAATACTCACTATTGCCAATATTTATCTGAATATTATTATTCTAAGACTGAGGCAGAATTGGAAAATAATTAGTTTCTTTCCCCAAAAAACTTGGAATATTTTTTCCTAGAAAGGTAGCATAAAAAAAAAAAAAGGCAGGGGTAAGAAAATAGAAGAGGGCTTCCCTGGTGGCGCAGTGGTTGAGAATCTGCCTGCCAATGCAGGGCACACGGGTTCGAGCCCTGGTCTGGGAAGATCCCACATGCCACGGAGCAACTGGGCCCGTGAGCCACAACTACTGAGCCTGAGCGTCTGGAGCCTCTGCTCCGCAACAAGAGAGGCCGCGATAGTGAGAGGCCCGCGCACCGCGATGAAGAGTGGCCCCCACTCGCCGCAACTGGAGAAAGCCCTCGCACAGAAATGAAGACCCAACACAGCCAAAAATAAAAATAATAAATAAATAATAAATTAAAAAAAAAAAAAAAAAAAAAAAAGAAAATAGAAGAAACTCTATTGGTTCCTCTTGGAGGATTTCAATGTTTTTTCCTTTGTTCTACAATAATTTGAAGTGTCCTAAGTGACTTACAACTCAAGCATTTCTCTTTGGCTAAGAACCAAAGGAAAGATTACCTTGTTATCCCGTAGCTCTTGCTAAGAGCTACTAGTTAGATGAAATTTCCATTTTTAGATTTCATATGTCTTTTACTATAAATCTATCTCCTTTCTGACTTTTCCCCATGATTTTCAAAAATTATGTAAGAATTATCATAACAGCATTATTGAGATGTTTAAAAATAATTCCATTTTCTTTGTATGCCAACTGTTTTTATTTTTTTGTGTTCTCTTTCAGTTTCCCCCCTGTGTACCTAGTTTGTCCATGATTGTTGTCATAGTGTATATGTGATAGTGAAGCTGCCTTTTTTCCACTTAACATTTATTGGAAACATTCATATGTTGTAACATAAATTTCATATTTATTATGGTTAATATTGCATCAAATTGATGTCGTTTAATGTAACCATAGACCTACCGTTAGCCCTTTCATTTTCTTAATTTTTTTTCTCTTTTTCATAAGGCTGCAAATGATTTTTTCCCTCTCAATTTGAATAACCTTAGAATAAATTGAACCTTAGTATGAATTCCCAGTAATGGAGTAGAGTTTAAAAATAATTATGTTTCTTGTCAAAATACTTTCAAGACCAATTTAGAAAGAATCAAATAAATAAAAATGGCACCAGCACTACGTGAATAAACCTACTCCACTAGTCCTTTATCCCTTGAAGGTAGTGGTATGTTTTAATTTTTGTTCATTTAATGAAATGACACTTCAGTGATGTGATATGCATCTCTTTGATTACCAACAAATTTAAGAGAATTTTCTGTTTTTTAAGTCATTACTTGTAAGTCTTCATGAGAATTGTTTTGTTCTATCCTTGCCTCTTTATTTGTCAGAATTTTGCATTTATTTTTGTCAATTTAAATGAATTATTTCTATGTAGTTGACATTCTCTTTCAACTTCTTTCAAGTCTGTCTGTGGCAGATTTTTTTCCCACTCTACGTCTTGGTTATTATAGCCACAGAAATGAACCAGGTCTGCTTTTTGTACTACTAGAGAGAGGATACCTACGTTTAAAGCTAAAATAAGCACACACTCTTGCACCCAAAAAGGCACAGAGCAAAGCCCTAGTGCAACAGAAGGGCTGCACTTGAAAGAATGCTAGGTCCTGGGTGATTATGGCTTTCTGTCTGTGCCACAGGCACATTTTGTATCTGGCCAGACAGCTTGATACCCAGGACACTGGTTCCTCCTCTTCCAGGAGTACATCTGTGTTTCCAGGGCTCTTAGAGCCAGGAAGCCATCTCCATCTACTTGGTGCTGCCCTTCTCTTCCAGAGACGAGGGCCAGGAATCTGGAGGGGCATTCTGCCAGGGTCAGGGCACAGGAGGAGGTAGCATGGTGTCCAGGTCACCCCCTCACCACCAGGCACTGACCAAAGGGTTGCTTGCTCCACAACCTGGCACACACTTCTGCTGTATTTAAAGACATGATTTAAGTCACAGGACTTACATGTGAGAGTCAGACTTTGGAATAAAACAAGTTTATGCTTGCATCCAGAGCTCACTTCATTTTGATTACCTAAGCTCTCCTATGAGGTCCATCACACCAGTATGCCTCCTTCCCAGGAGATAAGTCTGGAAAGGGATAAGGGAATCCATCCAGGCTATTTAGGACATAAAATATTCCAGGAAAGTTACTCCCTGTCCTCTCTAGAAATCTCTAGCCAGTGGTTACACTTACCCTTGGGTTGGAGCATATTTCGTTGGCTCTTGTTGTACGTAACCAAATCTATCCTGCTTCTAATTAAACTTATTCCTTTTAGTATAATCCTTCCCAGAAACCATACGGCTAGTTTCCACTATAATAATACCCCTTCTTAGTAGTTTTGAGACTTTAAAAATTTTATAAGAAGGTTTTTTACAAACTACTAAAAGTCTACAAGCAAGAACAGAATTTAAGTGATAAAGCAAGTTTAATTGTATGCCATTTGATATTTTTGGTCATTATTTCTCTTTTTTTCCTCAAAGTTTATGATTATATTTTTTTCTTGGATTGTTTTTTGAAATAATAGAATTTAATCTACCAAGAAGCATCCCTATAGTGTAAATTATAAAGAACAAGTTAAACAAAAATGTGAAGAATTTTGAGAAAGACAATGATAATTTCTTAAAACGGTATAACTTAACTCTAAACTTAACTTTTGGGGACTTGAAAAGACTCTTCTTATAAACATTCTAAAGACAAAGGAAATAAAAATGATTAATATCACCTTGATATTTCCTATTCACACAAAGTAAATTGCTTCTGGTTCATTCTGCTTACACAGAGAGACTTGGATAAACACCTAAATGTGCCAAGACACACATTTGTCCATGGTGTTCATGATAAATAAGACATTCTATTTTCACTTGTCTTTGTGAGCCCATAAATAAATCAATCTATTTCTAGGCAAGATTCTAGCAAAGCTCAATTTGGTGACATCATCTCTTTAGAGAATCATCACAACCAGTAGAAGTACACCGATATTATGTGACTCAGCTGTGTTCCATAAGAAGATTAAACTTTTCTTATTGACCTTGAGTAACAGACATTGGCATAAGGGCATATTAAAAATCCCTTTGAAGTCAAGCCAAACTTTACAGCTTGCTATCTATAATTTTAGTGTACTTTTCCGATGTCCATCAGCCTTGATAACTATAAATACACAATTCGATCCTCAATTCACTTTTCTCTCTTGTGCTGCTAGGTGGTTTTCCTTTTGAGTTGATTTTAAAATGACCTTTCAAGAGATTCATCTAGATTTCTACTTGAGGGAAAAATCCAAGAATTCAACACCTCTGGCTGAGTTAGATAAGTAGCAGACAGGTGGCTCCCTAGTTAAGTAACACAGGGAGCAGGGGTTATAGATCTTTGTAGATTAGAAAATGCTAAATGCATTAACTTGGTCGTACCAAAAGAAAAAGAAAAGAGAGAAATGACCATTACAGTGCTCTTCTTGGCTTAGCATTGCAGTATCAGCAGCACTGGCTTATTTTTAAAACAAGTAATCTAATATTAGCACGAAGGCAGACCTGTCCTGTAGTGACCACATATGCAAAATGCTAAGAGGGACATCAGAATGTGGAATCGCCTCCGAGCCACGATTGGTTTGTTCTCTCAACTAGTGTTTATTGAGAATTTCTATTACAGGCCAGGCAGTAAGTAGTAGCTCATGCAGTGCTTCCAGGAGAAGGGAAAATACTGATAATTAACCAGGCAGTTATAATACAGTGATACATGCTACCAAAGGGGAAAGTACTTAAGAGGGTCCCATAGCCCACTACTGAGGATCGATGAAGTCTTCAGCAGAATAGAAATCTAAACTAAATAGTGAAGGATGATGTACCCCAGTGTTCAGAGCAGCATTATTTACAATAGCCGACACATGGAAGTAACCTAAATGTCCATTGACAGAGGAATGGATAAAGAAGATGTGGTATACCTGTATATATATATATATACACACACACATCATACACACACACACACACATATATATACACATATATACAAACACAAACACACACCATACACACACACACACACACATATATATATATATATATATATATATATATATATATACCAGTCATATATACTACTCAGCCATAAAAAAGAATGAAATAGTGCCATCTGCAGCAACATGGATGGACCTAGAGATTATCATACTAAGTTAAGTAAGTCAGACAGAGAAAGACAAATATATGATATCACTTATATGTGGAATCTAAGAAAATAATACAAATAAACTTATTTACAAAACAGAAATAGACTCACAGACATAGAAAACAAATTTACGGTTACCAAAGGGGAAAGGTGGAGGAGAACAAATTAGGAATTTGGGATTAACAGATACCACACTACTATATATAAAAGAGATAAAAAAAGACCTACTATATAGCACAGGGAACTATATTCAATATCTTGTAATAATCTATAATGGAAAAGAATCTGAAAAAGAATGTGTATATATATATATATATATATATATACATACAAACATATATATGTGTATATATATATGTGTGTGTGTGTATGTGTATATATATATATATATATATAACTGAATCACTTTGCAGTACACCTGAAACTAACACAACATTGTAAATCATCTACACTTCAATTTAAAAAAAAAAAAAGTGAAGGATGCGTAAATTAGTGAGGTAAGGAAAGGTGAGGAAGGAGAAACACAGGCAGATGGGACAAATAACCAAAAGCCTGGAGAACTCAAATGAGAAAGTAAATTTGGAGCAAGGGAAATGAAGCTGAACTGGGACACAAAGAGTTTAGATCATTAAGGCTTTTCACAAGGCATTTTAAATAATTTATAACTATCCTCAGGAAACAAAGATCCATTGAAATGTTTCCATCACAACAGTGTTATCATTAGGCATAAAGAATGGATAGGAGAGAGTCAAATTCCAGAAATTCTTCCATTGGAGATTTATGGCTTTGGATTAAGGTTTATGGCTCTGACCCTGCTGAGGGTAAATATGCTTGAGATTTAATACAATAAGCTTGATTCTCGTTTCGCAAAGAAAAACAAGGATTCCAGATTTGGAAAAGGGTAACATTAACCAAATACTAAAAATTCCCTCATTATTAAAATGGGGGGTTGGGAGGGAGGATGAAAAAGAAGAGTCTGAAACCATGTACAAACTTTGTCATTTGCCAACTTTGTTGTTATTTAGTGACTGAAAAAAAAAGGTAAAATTAAGATGTGGGAGAATTGAAAAGTTTCAGAGAGGATTGTAGTTGGAGGGAGAAGGAGAGGATGCGTGTGATCACATGCTCTACGCCATTTTGTGTTTGACTTGAGGAATCCAACTGTGTCTTGCAGAGGCAGAGCCTACGCGGATCAGAGTCAAGGAGTTCTCTCTGTTGGGGCTGATTGTACATGAGTAAGCAAAAAGCTGTAAAAGGCCAAGGAGAGTGGATGTTTGTAAAATGCGTCTGCACCAGTGTCATCAGTCTTTGTATGGGAAGATGATACCACTGACCTTGTATCAACGTTGAGTGTGGTCCCTAGCATTAAAAACTGGATTTGTACTGATCTGTTCATACTCTGTTGCCTAATCTCACAGAAGACTAATAGAACAAATTTTCAGTAGACTTGGAGGGTTAATCTGATGGACCTTCCCTCGGCTTAAACAAGGGGCCTTGGTCTTTTAGCACAATGCTCTAATCAGCTACACTAATCAGATCCATGGTTTGCAATACACACAAGGAGAAGAAAATAACAGCATTTGGAGAATTGGGGAGGTTTTCTGTGATTTTTAGCCACTGAAGGATGAGAAAGTTCCAATTTTCTTCATAACTGAAATCATAACAGCTGTGAGCACTCAGCTGTTTATCAAAGATACAAGGAGGAGTCATGAGGCTTTATTTCATGGATTAAGTCTAAAAGCTGTATGTACTTTCGTGAAGTCTCAGAATGGATTGGTAATGGTTATTAAGGATGATAATATTTATTTCGACAAGTCAGAAATACGAAGTACAAAAGATGTTTAAAGCACAAATGGCATAGACTGTTTCGCAAATGCATAGGTTGAAATTATCTATAATTTCAGTCACTGGCACAAATTGTATGACATAAAGTTGGCTCTGGCTTTCATTTTCATGGTAAGGACAGCTTGTAAATCAGTGACATGACTCATGGGTCTCGGGGATGGTGCATCAACCCAGCACCTGCTTTCCCAATCAGTCAAGTTACATTCGTATCCAAACACAAATAACCGTAGTCTTATTAACCTCAGCCATGAAAATTAATATTTCAGTGTTGAGAGGATGTGCAAGTTTAAGCTCAGAGGGTTCATTTCCTCCTGGTGGCATACACTATACACTTAATTCATAAGAAACCTGCTATTTCTTTCTGTGGAGCTTCTCAGGGGTGAATGCCATTTTGGGTTCCATGTCTGTGGCTTTGCATGGGCCATATATAGGTAAATTTTACAAAAGGCCACAGCAGATGTTACTTTGAGCTGAGGCCATGTGACAAGCAGCAGCGTGCCACCCTAACCTCACTTTGGGGAAATCCAAGCTTCGCAGTTGCCACACAGGATGTCTCATCAAAAGAGGGATTTTCCCCTCTGCTCTGGAACACGTTACTTCCTTCCCCTTCTTCAGTTCTACAGTACAAAAATACTCTCAAGACAGTTAATGATTTTCCCTGTCATGAGTGACTGTATTGGGGGAGACTGTAAGGGGGTAGGGGTAGGGAACGAGGGGGGGTGTTCGAGGGCTGGGGTGTAGAAGAAGCAATAAGAATAAGATGCCCTGAGCACTCTGGTCAGCCCACCATGTCTATGGGCATGCTATTGATAGTGACCAATACTAAAAATAATAATAATAATTATCTCTGACCCATGTATGTATCAAGCATGGTTTTGGTGTCAGATTTCAGTTCAAAGCCCAGCACTGACACTTACCAGCTGCATCCTTGAGTTTCCCCACCTACAAAATGGATAATAATACAAACTAAACAGGGTTGCTGTACGGTTTCAAGGAGAAAACGTATAGACATTGACTACATTTCTCTCTGCCTCCATCTTCCCTCAAACCTCTTCCTAGTTCCCCAAGCCTAAAAGAAGTCAAACAGATCTAACAGTGAGAGTCATATGGTGATTCTGAACTAGTGTCACGAGCCCAATGTACTACTTCTATTTACTTTGTAATTTGTGTCCATAGGATACTACACTTATTAATCACAAGCTTGTGTCCCATGTCTTTTCGTTCAGCAAAAAGAGAATTAAAATAGGAAGTGAAAGTTGCAAAACAAGTACATTATTAAACAAGCTTGTGTCAGTGTCGCTTTTTTAAAACAAGTGAGCTTTTGACCAGTCAAGGTATTCTGTCAACTTATTTCTAGTCTCATTTCCAAATCTCTTGAATGAAACTAGTGGGAAAACTGGAGGAAAAATATTCGAGTTTGCTTTTCTCTAGGGCAAAATTTTTAGTATTCCTACCCCCAATTCTGAAGGCTAGCTCTCTCCTGAATACCTATTATGGACAAAACCACACAGATTATTTGCTCAACCCACACTGCGACCTGAAATGTTCTCACAGAAAAATAATTCCACTGACACTTTTTTCCCATTGAACTGCAGGTCCTTCTGGAAAGTCAGATTCTCTATATAATCTCAAGATCATCCCAAGCAGGTGTGTCTTTATCTTTAATTCTAGGAAATAATTGCTGCCTGGAAGATTAAACTATTAGGGCCTAAAACATAAATAAAACCAGAACTCCTAGAGTTTTTTTTATTGTTGTTTAGAGTTTTCTCAATTTTAATCTCATCAAGAATTTTTCTTCACCTATAAAGAAAAAAATGCAATAGGATTTTTACAACGTAAATAATAATTATCTATAAATTAATGAGCAGCATCTTAAGCTTTCTGAGAACAAGCCAGACAGTAGAATTCCTTCGTGCAAGGTTAATGAATAATACAGATTAGAAAACCACTAGCAATTTAGTTCTATCAATGATGGCACTTTAAAACTATAAATTAGAATGAAAATAGCAAGACCATAACTTGGTATATGATGAATTGCCTCAATTATACTTCTGTAATTTACTTTTAATTTGCCTCCATTCAGGCAATTTAGAACTAAAATTTAATCATTAGTATATTAAAGATGGCATATATTCTTTATTCTTATCATATTCATCCATTCTTATTGATTCTACATTTCCTATAACAGAAGGCAAAAGCTAAATAGGGAAATGTATTGATAACAATGCCTTTAAGTATTTTTTTTACTTGGAAGATTTGAGAATCTTTTTAACGATTTTTTATCACTAGTTGAAATACTTATTCAGCCTGTCACTGTGTAATCTAGTTCATACTCAAGGACAGATTACTGTTTCGAAGAGAAAAAACATTCTAAATGTTGGAAGGGTTATAAAGCAACATTGGGTAAATTTCACATGTTCAAAATAGCTCCACCACTGGCCCAGACCACCTATCTCCTTCACTCTTATCTCTTATTTCAAAGTTCCATTTCAACACTGAGTCGGAGAGACATCTGGATCAGCAATCCATCCTCCTGCGACCACGGTCCTCTAGCTGCTCTCCTCCTTCAACTCAGCGATGCCTGAGTCCCCGCCTCACAGCAAGCACCCTAGCACATTCAATCCCCATCACAGTTTTCATCCCCCTCATCTCTGGTCTGCTGTTTTTCTCACTCAGCAACGCCATTAACCCCCTCACTTTCCCTTTCTACAGCATCCTCTGGGACTGTTGTCAGTAAACGCCATTAAATCATTCAACTTTTCCTCAAAACCCTCCCTCTGCCCTCTCACTTTGTTATGCAAGATGGCAATATGGGCCCTACATTAAACAGGGTTTGTCACCAATTGTGTTTTGAAAAAGCCAGGTTAGATTTCTCAGTGCCTCCGTTAGGGTAATGTGCCCTGTGAATCCCCAACAGGGAAGAGCCTGAGCATTACCCAGATGCATTGGACCCAAAATTTTCCTATAAAGAAACATCTTTAGGAGACCACTGCCTTAGTTGAGACTTGGCTCTCTATTGAAGATGGCACTGCTTCTCCTGCACCCTCGAGTAGAAATGGCCTCTTTTCCAGCCTCCTTTACCTGGAGGTCAAGAGCTTGGCTCTAACATAGCCTCTGAGATCTTCACTACCTTTGCTCAACCACAGTCTTTACTGGCACCTTCTACTAACCTCCAAGACACTTCTTCCTATTCTTTAATCACTTTGGTGGTTGATGTCATAATTTTCTCTACTCTTTCACAAGCAGTCATTCTGGGCAAATCCAATATTCACACTCACGATTCAGCTAATAATAACAATAGTAGTAGTAATAATGACAAGTAATAGATTATTTTTGAATGTCTACTGTGCGCCAATAAGTATCTTTAACACTTGACATGTATTATCTCATTTAATGTCCACAAGCACTATAAGTAAGAGATATCATCACTTTCAATTCACTGATGAGGATCATGACATTATTTAACAAGTCCAAGTTTACACAGAACATTAAGTGGCAGAACCAGGATTCAGAGCCATACTTCGCTGATCTACCATATGGGACTGTTGTCAGTCTAGTTTCCCGCTTTATAGCTATTCAAACTCTTTCATCAGACCTCTGTATTGCCATTCCACGTCATCCTACAGGCATGGCCATTTGTTGGATCTTATGATTACCCTAAGCTGTTCCTTCTCCAAGTTTTTATACTCTGCAGTTCCCTCTTGACTAAGGCTCTCTGCCCCCCATCTCCTCCCTTACTTTCACTGCTTGCCCTTCTCCTCCATGCCCTCCAATCATTTCCCTTGTACGCCTGCTCTTCATCACGGAGACCTCATCTTTATCTGCTGAAGTGGCAAGTCCTCTCTCCATCTACCAGAGATTCCTACAGTGTGTTAAATGTGGGGACGACCCAACAAGCTGGGCATAGTTTGTAGGCAGTTTAGAGCAAAGACGACACTGACAGGATTATAAAACACATCTATCAGGACTTCCCTGGTGGTGCAGTGGTTAAGAATCCGTCTGCCAATGCAGGGGACACAGGTTCAAGCCCTAGTCCAGGAAGATCCCACATGCCGCAGAGCAACTAAGCCCATGCACCACAACTACTGAGCCTGTGCTCTAGAGCCCGTGAGCCATAACTACTGAGCCCGCGTGCCACAGCTACTGAAGCCTGCGTGCCTAGAGCCCATGCTCCGCAACAAGAGAAGCCACCACAATGAGAAGACCGCTCACCGCAACAGAGTAGCCCCCGCTCACCGCAACTAGAGAAAGCCTGCGTGCAGTAAAGAAGACCCAATGCAGCCAAAACATAAATAAAATAAATAAATAAATTTATTTTTTAAAAAATTAAAAAACAAAAACCAAACACATCTATCATCATTTGAGAGGTCATCTTTGAGTATCGCCTTCTTCCCCAACGATCTGGTACCGTCAGGAGCTATGGTCTCCCAGAGCGAGCTTCACATGTTTGCTGTCATTCCTTATTCCTCCATAGTCCTTTCTCTCTGTGCCCGGAGTATATTCTGTGAAATCACAAACTGATGGGATGTTGAGATTAGAAGGGGCCATAAAGTTCATATAGCCCAATACCTTCATTTTACAGATAAAGAACTGGAGGCCTGAGGAAGCCCATAAACAGACATTATCAAAAGAAATGGCTGAAAGATTAGATAAAGGTAACAGAATCTGCTGATGTCCTTTCAAAAAGAGATTTATTTCACCAATATATCCCTGACTACTTCTTATCTGCCATGCTGTCATAGTTTTAGATCTAAGCCTCTTAGTGAACCCCCTGTTCATAAATATTTCTCTTACTCGCTGGTTGAGAAGCTCGTGTGTTATCAGAGGGGAGGAGGGCCCACTGCTTTTCACAGCAGCACAATGAGGCTCTTTCTGTTGGGTGGGACACTTGGTCTAGATTTCCTTTGCACCAGATGGCTGTCCCCCAAAGGCCCCAGAGCTCCTGGGATCATTAGGATTCCAGATGTGCTTGCTACCGTTGATCTGCGGTAATGTGACCCCAGCTCTCTTCTTGCCAAGTATGTATTCAACTGTTAGACTGTATTCAGATACATTGTTTGGCATGCTCCTAATATATGTGATCATTTTCATTTTCCATTTTGATCCTCAAAATAGGCATTATTCAGTATTTAAAGATATTTAGAGTTTAAGTAGTTAAAAAAAAAAAACCTGCTGTATGAATCGTGTGTTCTAGAAATGTATTAGTGAACAGCTGAGACAATCTAATTCCCAGGTCCCAGAGTTCCAAGGCGTCTCCGTTCTTAGTACATTGATGTTCTGAATTCAATTATGCTCTTTCCAATTTGCAAAATAACTCATTTTGTATGTTCATCAGTAGGATGTACTCTGATATTAGAAAAAGTTTTTACTTTAATGTGCTCCAGATTGAAGACCCTTATTAAGGCTGGTCTGCCTTATTTCCCAGTAGTACTAATTAAAAGTACTAATTATTTCCATGCTAGTATCTCAGGACCATCTTTCGATGCATGAAAGTTTTGAAGGAATTAATAAAAAAAAAAACAAAAAACCTGACTGATGTTGGGAATCATATGAGAGAATTGATATTCTTTAGTCCCAATTAAAAAAATGTTTTTACGTCAGTCCATTTGACTTTCGTTCTTACTTCTTCGGTTTCAGGTCTATTCTGGATTTCTGCCATGTGGGAAGTAGTTGCCAGAATCCTCTTTCTTTATATAGCAGTTAGTGTCATAATGCTGAAGGGGACTTCCTCAACTCCTGAAGCTAATAGGCTCTCAAAAGCAGTTTTCATGCCTAATTCTTATCATTTATGAAGGATTTAAACAGATCCCAAGATCCTTCTTACATTTAAAGTCAATGATTCTCTTAGACCTTAGGGTCATTTTCCTAATTCTTAATCAACCCGTTTGTTCCTCTCATGAGAAATAATCCAGGTGTGCTTAGGCAGGAGGTCGGTTATTTACTTTTCTATGCAAAAGTTGGGAGAATGGAAGAAAGATTATCTTTCCAGCTGGAAGGCAATCCTTTCCCAGAGATACATATAATCCCTTTAAAATGTTTTTAGATTCCAGAACAATTATACTCTAAATAATTATTAAGTCACATAAACTGAGGGAACCTTTATATTGGGGAGTAAGATTTCTATTCACACATTTACAGGTACAAAATTTTGTGAGTTATGTGAATTATCTACAGTATACTATTCTCAATGGCAAGTTTATTCTATTTTCATTTATAAATAATACAGCAGCATTGGAGATGCTTGCTGTGGGTGCTTTTCTGTTCAACTCTAATGCTGTAGGAGGGTTAGGGAAACAAAATAGCAGCAATGGCATCTACCTGAATCCCATTAGCATTTGGAGTTATATCCTGATTTTTGAGAGTGAATTGGAACTCAAAAGGTAGCAAACCATTCCATTCTGCAATTATTATAATTATCTCAAAAAACTTTAATATTCATGGGACTTCCCTGGTGGCACAGTGGTTGGGAATCCGCCTGCCAATGCAGGGGACACAGGTTCAAGCCCTGGTTCAGGAAGATCCCACACGCCGCGGAGCAACTAAGCCCGTGCGCCACAACTACTGAGCCTGCGTGCCACAACTACTGAGACCCGTGTGCCTAGAGCCCGTGAAGAAAAAGAAAAAAAAAAAAAACCTTTCTTTAACCTTTAATACTTAGAAAACGCTATTTCAGATATTTTGAGTTGCTGGCAAACTACCCCAAAATAGTCATTTCTTAATGATTTTTAAAAAATCACTTTTCTAGGACTATTGATAGAAACAACAAACTCTGGGGATGAAGCATAGAAGCTATTATAGGAGGAGAAAGTACCCAATAGTATGTAAAATATGTTGGAACTGAGTCATATGTAAATTTTTTTTTTTAACTTCTTCACTCTTAAATTCTAGTTCCTGGAATCCCTCCTTCATAACTGACTCACAGTCTATTTTGGGACAAACCTGCCAGTACTACAACCCTTTCACTGTATATTACAATCCATACAGAAAAGTCAGAGACTAATGGAATGATCGAATAAGACTGACTAAGGAGCCTTTCATACCTGTAGCCCTATGTTAACACTGAGCCCTGGCTTCCAAGTCAAGGCTGACCTAAACGCTCAGTGTTTTGAAGTTATGCTTCCTGATGCTGTGTTTGGAAAAACGAGTTGATTAGAAATACTAAGTTTAAAACAAACAAACAAACAAAAAACAACTAATACTAAACTTTCTTTGGGTTATTTGTATGGAAATATGTTAATATAAATGTTTCAGACATTAAAAAAAAAAAAAAAAGAAAGAAAGATATAAAATAGCCTAAGCCTTACTGATTACATTTTCCCACACTGATGTCCAAAATTCTCTCCAGTCGATTTGGGAGAAGCTATTGTAAATAAAGCTCTGTAATGTGCTGAAAAAAAAAAAAAAAAAAAAGAAATACTAAGTTTATAATTTAGGTGAAACACTTGATCTTGTTCTTATTTAAAAGTTATTTTTTCCTACTTCCTTCCTGTCAAAACCTCTGAAACCTTTTAATAATGAATTTCATCATTTTTAAATAATCCCTTTTCTTTTTTCTAAAAAAAAAGCTACATTTTCATCTTCATCTTAGTTGCTTTCTCCCCTTTTGTTTACCATGTTCAGCTAATTTGTTTTCAGAGTGTATATTAACTCCCTGGCTTTAAGAAGATTCTCTCCAGGGAACTGAATCTTAGGCCTAGAAGGGACATGAGCACCTCCCTCCCCTTCAGAAAGAGCCACCCAAAGAAGATACCATACAATAATTATTTTTTATGGCTCTAGAGAAGATTGCACAACCCCAACCTGCATCTCATTTCGACATAGAAATACTCTTATTCTGCTTAAACGAAACCTTTGTGCTTCAACCCCAGCCAGTTTTCTTTTGTTTTACACATAATGCAGATAGCCCACCACCTCTTTATAAAATGCTCTTCATACACTCAAAGAATGTATTCAATTGCCATCTGGACCTCTCTTCAAGAAAACGAATAACTGTCCTGTTTACTCTTCTTCCTGGTCTTATTTTCCAACACTTGAATCATTTTGCCATTTTCCTGGTTATTTTTTAAACAGTTTCCAAGTTCTCCAATCAAGTCTCCAAACATAGACTCCAGGAGTTCACCTTTTGGAGCAATAATAAGTTGAGACCATCTAACAGCTCCTTCACGTCATACTCTCATTCTACATTTATTTCTTTTTATATTGGTCTTTTTAAGTGTTTTATTATACAAAACAATTTTTTGAATCTAGATTTAGATTTTTTTTTAATGCAACTGATTGGTTTAAATAAGTGTGTCTATATAGAGTAGGTGTTTTTTTGTTTTTTTTTTTTTTGATTTATTTATTTATGGTTGTGTTGGATCTTCGCTTCTGTGCGAGGGCTTTCTCTAGTTGTGGTGAGCGGGGGCCACTCTTCATCTCGGTGCGCAGGCCTCTCACTCTCGCGGCCTCTCTTGTTGCGGAACACAGGCTCCAGACGCGCAGGCTCAGTAATTGTGGCTCACGGGCCTAGTTGCTCTGCAGCATGTGGGATCTTCCCAGACCGGGGCTCGAACCCGTGTTCCCTGCATTGGCAGGCAGACTCTCAACCACTGCGCCACCAGGGAAGCCCTGGAGTAGGTGTTTTAATGCAACACTGATAACATACATAAAGTTTCTCCAAGAAACATCCATAGAAATTATAACTACAGTTAAAAAAGCTTTACAGTTTCTCTATTTAATTTTTATTTCTGATATTTTTCCTCTATTTAATCTTGGATGAATTTTCCAGTTCTATGTTTTTCCAGTAAGTTTCTGCCTAAAAAAAAAAAAAAAAAATCAGAAACTAGCTGCATCATACTAGTACTAGGCCAACTTAGTTTGGCATCAGTGTGATTATGAACAAATTTAGAGCCTTTAAGAATGTTTTGAGCTATTTCTGCATGAATTATATTTAAATCTCAGGTTTATTGTTTTCCTTTTTTGGAAATCAGGCTGAAAATGATTACAGTAGATTCAGGTATGCAGATTGTAGTTCATTAATTTCATTAATCCCTCTGAAGTTTCAGACCTTCAGAAATGGTAACCTTGACTGGCGCTGGCATATTCAGTATGGGTCTTTGGGAAGTTCAATAAAGTGCTGACCTGGCATGTGGATTTTCATTCACCTTGGGTGAGAACCAGGTCCATGGGGAAAGTAGGCAATGGAAATAATGATTGAGGCCCTAGAACTTAAAGGAAAATCTTCACGGGGGAACTTTGATACTCCCTGTCTCCCTTTTCCCGATGACACAAAATGAACCTGTCATGGATTGGTGCTAGAGGGCCTTATCTTTGCACAAGTCCAGAGAAACTCGAGAACACCAAACTATAAGAGAAGACTGGAGGTAGGGTACACATGCATTCACGTTCATCAATAATTCTGTGCTGAAGGAAGCATGAGATTATAGCTCAAAATGAATATAATTTTGTTTGTTGTTTTTATAGTAACGCTTTATATCAGGGCTTTTTCCAATCATTAGGACATTCATTCCTATACTCCATTTCCTAGATATGGACAAAGCAGTTCTGTTTGCATTAAGATAGATAGACAGATGATAGATAGATAGATAGAATTACAGACATAGATGTTACATAATTTTTAAATTATGAAGATAATATAAAATATTACTAAAAAGCAAAGAAATAAGAAACAAAAGAAAAGCATAATCCCACTACAGTAAAACAACAAACATTGCTTCATGCATTGACTTGTTTGTCCTTCATGCATTGACTTGTTTGTCCTTCTATACACAATTGAAATACAGTTTTATGTTGTGATTTCTTTTATTTAACATAATATGAGTAACATTTCTCTATACCAACAAAAACATTTCAGAGGCACCATGTGAATAGTGGCTATCTTTCTTTACTCAATCATTTCCCCATTAAATGTTAGGTTGCTTCCAGTGTTTTGTAATTATGAACAATGTTAATTCAGCTTTATGCATGTAGATTTATGAATTATTTATTTAGGATAAATTACCTAAAATGAAATAAATAAAAGTATTGAGAATCTTTTTTTTTTGTTTAACTTTTATTTATTTATTTATTTATTTTTGGCTGAGTTGGGTCTTCGTTGCTGCGTGCTTTCTCTAGCTGCAGCGAGCGGGGGCTACTCTTCGTTGCGGTGCGCGGGCTTCTCACTGCGGTGGCTTCTCTTGTTGCGGAGCATGGGCTCTAGGCGCGAGGGCTTCAGTAGTTGTGGTGCATGGGCTTAGTTGTTCCACGGCCTGTGGGATCTTCCCGGACTAGGGCTGGAACCCGTGTCCCTGGCACTGGCAGGCGGATTCTTAACCACCGCACCACCAGGGAAGCCCCTAAAAGTACTGAGAATCTTAAAGGTCTTAAAATACATTACAATAGCTTTCAGAAAATGTTTTGAAAATTAAAATACAATGAACAACCTATGAGAATACCAGGTTTCCTAAACCTTTGCCAGCATTGAATATTGCCGTTAAAAAAATTAGTTCTGTATATTATTATGAATATAATTTTCTTTTCAAACATGAATATTCTAACCAAATACCATCATTGCTAACCTTGTCTTTTTATATGGGGAAGAGTCAAATACATATTATTGAAAATATATGAGCAGGCATTTTCCACTAAGGTTTCCAATGAGTAGCTTGAATTATTTGAGGAATGTAAACCAGTGCATGGTCTTCAGTTATAACCTACCTAAGTAAAATCCTTGAGACAGATTTTCCATAACATCGAAGGCTAAAGTCTAACCCATCCTGAGGAGAGTTACATAAACTGTTGTGTTCTGAACTGCTTTCCTCCAGCCTTATTCAGCAGCTCAGATCCTGTTAATTATCACATCAAACTCTCATGCCCTGAACTAAATACCTTTTTGCATACAGACTTTTTAGTGGCTTAAACTGGGGAACAAGGTATTGGTAAAAGAAGTGTTGAGTTCAGGAAAGAAATTACAAAGACTCTAAGCAAGACTTTTCCTTTTCTTTTTACCTGATTTACCCATTTCTGACCCTGAGGCCCCATTCTTGCTCTTCTCTACAGAGAGCAAAGTTCAGAGATGTATGTGTAAGCATGCACGTACACACACACACGCACACACACACACACAGAGGAAATCACTGCATATATATATTTGTGTCTATGTGCATGGGCCTTTTCTGGAAGATCCATGAGAAACTATTGGTGGTGATTACTGGGGTGTGGGATTGGGGACAGATAATCAGGAATAACCTTTCCCCTTAATAATCAATTTAGTGAAGAAATGGATTACTTCCATGAATGCTCAGAAAAGATATTCTTCTATCTCCTTTAAAAAACTAACCATATTTGACCAATATAAATGGAATTGGTACTTTTGTGGTTATAGAACAAATGTAACAGGATGGAGTGACGTTAGCAGATGTTGATGTAATAGACTGTTCAGATTCATTTTCCTGTATACTCTTGAATGCTACAGGTTTACTCTTGTTGGGTTAAAATACTCTATGGAAAGAGCAAGGGAGGTTTTGGGGACCAAGTAGAAGTAACTAACAAGCACAGTATACTTGAGGACAAAGCCTTGCCATAAATCTACCCCCAGTATCTCTCTTGTGTGACCCCAGTGATTTGTAGCAACCAACCACAGCAAGTACAAGACCTGAATTTTCATTCTCTTTGTAAAGAGTATTTGGAACTCCCCATGGGAGGACCTTGGGATACATAGAAAACAAAGTAACAAAAGCAATCATCTATATCTGTTTGCCTAGGACACCACTTCTGTTTTGAGCAGAATTGAGTAGTAAGATACAGATAAAAGTAAAATCATGGTTTTACCATTCATTTATATACCAAGTATCTATTGATTGACTACTGAGGTTAATGCTAGCTAGTATGCTTACTATGCTAAGGCACTGGAAATTGACTGGTGAATAATTCAGAACAGAGTCCTTTTTCTACAAAGTTTATAGTCTAGGAAGATCTAAATTATAAGTAATAAGCAATAGAAAAACTTTGTTTTATTCAGGAAGTATACTTTTGTGCCTTTTTTTTTGCTTCCTCTCTTTTCCTTTTTTAACTTCTGTTTCCTGGAAATGGAGGAATTGTCCTTAATTAATTTTTTAGCATTTACTTTGTGAAAAGGTATCCTATTTAATCATCTTTATTCCCCACAACCAAACTAATAATTTAAATAGTAATATATTTTACACCATCTTTGAAGAAAGTGAACACTGATGTTATTGAGAATGAATTCCATTTATTCTTCTCTTTCAAACAGGTTTAAAAGGCAGATATACGCCCTAACATTCAAAAGAATAAATTTCAAATAAAATTTTCAAATAAGATTTTATTAATATACTCATGTATAATAGTTATAATCTAAGTCATTTGATTTCAAGTATGTTTGTATTTGGAGGCAGTGTTGTATAGAGATTAAAATCCTGGGCTTGCTAGCTAGCTGCATTTACTTTTTCCAAGGTACCTCAGTTTCCTCATCTGTAAAATGGGGATAATGATCATAGTACCTTTCTCAGAGGGATGCTGTGAGCATAAGGTGAGTTAGTTAATGCGAAGCACATAAAACATAATGTGTTTCCTGTTTGGGTTTAATTGTAGTCTTTTGCCCTAGAAGGCTGCAGCTTATTTATCTCCTTACAAGGTTTTCCAGCAGTGCCCGCTGCTTTTCTGGCCTGGGTGAGAGATGATCTCCTTGCTTCAGTACTTAGGTAGCTCACAGACAGACTCAAAGGGACATACACTCAGGGACATACCCTCTGGGACCAGGAACTAAGAATGCAGGTTGGGGGGATAGGCGGAGGGCTGGCTCTTCAAGATTGTCACTAAGCTGGGGGGGGGGGGTACAGACAACTAAGAACATTGCAAAGCTTTCCTACAGTTTTTAGATTTCCCCTTCCCCTCTTTTATTCTGCCTTCACTTGGTTACTGTAAACCTTTGACTGTTTTCCAGAGTTTTAACAAATTTAGTTGACAATTTTTGCTTGCTTTTTGATGTTTCTGTCAGGGTACAGGAGCTTGGAGGGGCGTACTCTGTCATTTGGCTGATGTCACCCCCCTGGATAAGATTTTAAAGGTTAACTTGTCCATACTTCCTTTCTCCCCCAAAAGGAGACAACCAGAGTACCCAGAGGTTGTTCTGAGGATAAACTGAGCAATGAGATAATTAATGTGCCTGGCCCATTGTAACATTCCATTAAAAATTTTTAGTAATTATTATGCTAAAATATAGTGTGACTTGAAATGCATGATATTCTAAGTCTAGGAAAACTTCAATACCAGATTGCAGTGACCTTTACTTCCTTTTTAAGACAGCTAAGGGTAGCACCATTTCTTCCTCAATAGTAGTCTCCTGCTTTTAACTATCTGGGATGTCTATTTGATCCTTGGCCAAACTCTGGATCCACAATTATATTTCATATATATTACAGGATCTCTATAAGGAATGATAAAATACAAAATTCATGTAAGGATTTCCTAGAACCCACTGAAAAATAAATAGGAAAGAAAATATATACAGAAAGAAAAGGCAAAAGACTTCCCTGGTGGTCCAGAGGTTAAGGCTCCACGCTTCCAATGCAGGGGGTGCGGGTTTGATCCCTGGTCAGGGAATTAAGATCCCACGTGCCATACGGCGCGGCCAAAAAATAAAATAAAAAGAAAGAAAAGGCAAAAGTAAAGCTGCATATGGAAAATACCTGCAAAGGGAAACAGCTCATGCAGGATCTTCTTGGAATACGCACAAACTCACATTGTTATTCTGCTTACTTCCCAGAAGTTAAGAGCTCAAGTGATCTGGCTGGGATCAGAACCTGCACCCCTTAAAGTTGAAATTTAGTACTTAATAAAACTATCCACTTCTCCACAAGTTATATAGATGTTTTTCATTCCCTGGACATTCTCCCACTTATTTCTCCATGGGCCTAATGACCTACCCACTGAATACCAAAAAGATGTTGGATAAAGAATCATTGTCAAGATGTATGATTAACTTGGCTAAATGCTAACACAGTTTCGCAATGAAAACCTTAATCTCTGCCATTCAAAACTTTGCAAAAGATGTATGCACGGTGGTTTTGCTTATGCAAAAAATGCATTTCATAATTGTCATGTATTGTTTTTAACATATGTTTCATATCAGATACAAGAAAGGTCAAATGAGAGCTAAAAAACTGTTGGCCGGATTTGCTATGCGTGAGTCTTCCAGCACATCTGGGAACCTCTGTAGAAAATTAACTCAACATTCTGGACTCTTGGGATGGCCAGATTATTAACTGTTTTTGCAGAAGCACTCTGTGCAAGCCAAGGCATATAAGAAATATTTTTAGACCTGTAGACCATTCAACACTGTACAGTTAGCTTCCTGCATGAGAAAAACAGCGGGTACTTAAATGGAGACGTCTAGTTCCATTCACAAAGGGAAAAATAAACCATGCATTTGTTGGCAATGGCATTGGACAATTTAGACTCTATGGTTAAAGTGTTACTGGAAAATTGAATATCAGACTTTTTTATTAAAATAAAATTAAACATTAAGAATTATAGCACAGAGTAAATTATAATTGTATTGGCCTTGAATCTGATATAGCTTCTGCATAGGTAAGCAGTGGAAATATTTTTCCTAGAACCTCATACAAAATCTAGATCCAGATTTCTCCTTTTTTTTCTCCTCCTGTCAAATACCTTTTTGGAGGTAAGCTCAAGGAGAAAAATACTAAGAAATATACTGTCATTTGCAATGAGAGATTCAAAACATTTCTCTTTTGCCCAGAAAGCCTAGGAGTGGATGTTTGTTCATCATTTAACTTAGGCCTGGGAATCATTCTTTATATTACCTTTAGACGGTACAGTGACCCTGAAATAGCCATATTTAGTCTCTTCCCTGTACGCGGTAGATAAATACCGCTTAATCCCTGTTACTTCTGTGTGGCAGAAGTTGGTTTAAGCATGTTAGAGATTCCTGGGGAGCTTGAAAATATACTGACTCCCCAATCTCTTCTCTTCTTGTGTTGGGCCCGGACACTGGTATGTATTTTTTAAGTTCCTCATTGTAGTGTGTTGTCATGATTGAAAACCAGTGGAGAGCAACGTGTCTTAGATGAAGGAAAGAAAAATCTAATCATGGACTAGACATGGATCAGTCATGGACAAATCCAAATGATTTATTGAATGAAGTCTGAATCTATGCAAAGAGTTTTGAAGATTATCTTTTCCCAGCCACATGGTGTGTTAGTCAGACAATAACCTGAAAAATGAAAAGCCAATCATTAATAATTTTTCCAATAAATATACTTAATAGCAGAGTATAGCCGAAACAATTTTCTACATCTTTATGCAAAGAAAAAAAATGGTTTGAATGATAATGTCAGGAGCTAAATATCAGGTCAGGTCCCAGCCTTACTGCTGGGCTGGGGAGAAGTTTCTTTCACTCCAAATCATTTACAGAAGCATCAGCTACTCTGAGCTGACCCCACTCTAAATCACTTCAGGCCCCCAACACCAGGAATTTAGAAGGGTTAAAACACTAGAGGAAATAAAGACACATGTTTTAAACCACTACATTTTGCCATAATGACTATCCCTTTCACTCAAATAGCTTAAGTTGAGTGGGATTTATAGTCTTCATTTTTAATTGTTTAGAGATTAATAATTCAATCATACAGCAAGTGTTGGTTGAATGCCTACTATGTGCCAAGCACCCCTTTAGGACTCATGAAATTTACAAGAGACCATTAAAAAAAACACAATTATATATGAACACAATTATATAATTATATAAGAACACAATTATATATGAGATGGTGTTAAGTGCCATAGAGAAATATAAAGCAGGAAGGGGAAAGAAGTTTCCATTTTAAACAGGGTGTTGGGAAAGGCTTCCCTGAGGAGCTGACGTGTGAGCAGATATCTGAAAGAGATGAAAGTTATGCAGATGTCCAAGCAAAGAAAGTTCCAGTCTGAGTGCTCAGCAAGCACAATGCCTAGAAAGAAGTCTTTTTACTTTTGCCAATATTATTTGCACATAGATAATTCAGTTAACACAGTAAACTTTTTCTACCAAAAGACTCTCTCTTCCAGCCTCCATTCTAAGTCATGATACTCCTGTTAACATGTATGACTATATAATCATGGATAATAATAACTCCTACCAATGACTGAACCCTAGAAGAAGCTAAATCTAACCTTAAATCTAACTGTAACTTTGCCAGTTTTTCCAGTAAGGAGACTGAGCCTAAGAGAGATTATGTAACTTGCCCAGGGTCACATGCATAGTCAAGTGTGGGGCTGCCATATTTTATTCCACGTCTGTCTGACTCCAAAGCCCATGCTCTAAACAGCTATATCTTATTATTTCTATCAACTTTGATCTAAAATAAACAATAAATGCAAGGAAGTTTCTCTTAACCACGGTGGATGTATTATAAACAATATAAATAACTTCTGTATCTCCTTCTGTAGGTCACTTTACCTCCTCCTTCAGAATCCATTTTCCCATCCATTAAATAAGGAGCTGAACTAAGTCATTTGTTAAATCTGTTCTACCCACAAAATACTGTGATTCTATGATATATTCACTTTGGCCACTTTAACATCTTTTGAGTCCTACCAAATCAATGACATAGTCAGTAAACATGCATTGATTGCCTTTTCTGAGCCAGGCACAATCTACAAACTCCATGACCCCAAATAATTTTTACTTAAGAATTTAACTATATGCTTTGGTATAGAATTTATAAAGGTTTGACCTGGATTCCAGTCAAACCAACTCCATGTGCCTGCTTTGCTTTGTGTTTTAACTTACAAATGCAGATGTGTATTGTTGATTTGGCAATATTATTGAAGAAATATGTAAGAAGGTGGACTACTTTAAAGCATCTAAAATGACCATATATTGCCCCACTCCCTACTCATGTCACCCTATTTGTTGCCTCCATCATGCTCATCTCAATCACCAGCGTTAGAAAATAAGTTCCATGGGGTCAGGGACACATCCATCTGCTTCCCATCTATGCATGTGGCTCCTAGTACTGTACCTACTATACCATAGGTTATCCACTAATATTTACTGCATGAAATGTATAATTAAATTACTTTCAAAATTGAGGATAAACCCAAGTTTTAAGAAACCAATATCAGCTCTCAACTGACATCTTGAAATGTAACAGTGGAGACTTGGACTCTATAATCACTAACTTAAGCTACATTACTCTCTAGTCCTCAGTTTCCTCGCCCATAAAGTAAGCAAGAAGGGGAGAAACAGTGTCTTCCAGCCCCCCAAGTCGCTGATCCTCTGAACTCTACCACTGGTGTAGAATATAGAAAACATCTAATTTAATAGAGGTTTAACCTGGATATCTTGACTTTATGAAACTGAAACACTTGCTGGGCCAGGCAGGAGACATAAATAAACAAAATGGGTGGGGTGGTAAATTGCCTTTAGCAATTCACAATCACAAGGGCTAAACTGAAAAATATAAAATCCCAGTAAGGACACAAGTGAATTAAAGCCACAAAAGGAAGAACAGTTGTCTAGTTGCTTAGAATCACTGTATCTTCAGGGGCCAAGAATAGTCCCTATGCTCCATGTTATATGGATGTAATTATCCTTAAGCAACTGAATGAGGATGAGTCAGTAGCTTGTGGAGACCTGCATGATAAGACTTGTGATCTCTGATGGGATTCCTCGACTAAGCTCGTGATCAGACTTCTGCTGTCCTTGTCCAAACCATCATCTTCATGAGGATGGAGGTTAGTGATACTAGATCTGCAGACTGTGGGATGTTTGCTCTAGTGAAATAGTGTGGGTGGATTCTCATCCTGCCCTGTGTGCGGTGGAAGGTTGTAGCCCGAAGGTGGAGGCCAGAGAAGCCTACCTGCACATGACTGTGTAAGTGAAACCTCACCACTAGGCACCCAAAGGGGATCTGGTCCGAGCAGGTTAGAGATGAGCAAGTGCTCCTAGGAGGACTGAAGACCTAGCACATGAACAGGGGACCACATGTGCTTGGAAAGCCCGCCACGCTAGCTTAAACACAATACAGAATCGTCCCTTTAGCTGCCAGCAACTGTGGACTGCTGGGACCACACACCAAGTTCCAAAGTTCTGAAGTATTTTGGACTCCTCCATCTTCCCTCATGTTCTGCCATTTATCAAGTCTTCCCAAATCATTCCAGCTGCGCTTCACCTCCATCCCTTCCTTCCCGCAGTCACGGTTCCCACGCCCATCCTCCTCTCATCCACTACGTTCTGAGGGTACAGCAGCCTCCTAATCTCCTCCGTTTGGGTCTTTTCTGACTCTGGCCTCTCACACAAACTGCCAGGGCTCTTGAATTTCCTCACAGTGAAGCACTCATTGACTTTCAAAGCCATCCACTATCCGGCTTCCACCTAGTTTCCAATCATTTCTCCCAGGAGCCTTCTACTCCCATGAAATTGTTCAACCAACAGTTGCTTAAATACACCTTGCTAGGTTTTGCTCCCACACCTTTATTTGTATTGTTCCACCCACTTTGGATACTTTTCTACTGGCTGCTCACCAATCCAAGCGTTGCCAGTATTTTTTTTCTTTGGCTGCGCGCCACGCAGCATAAGGGATCTTAGTTCCCCGACCAAGGATGGAACCCACGCCCCCTGCAGTGGAAGCGCAGAGTCGTAACCACTGGACCACCAGGGAAGTCCCGCCAGTATTTTGAAAACCTGTCAAATCCTGCCTCTTCCGTGAAGCCTTGCTTAACAGCTTTGCCTACACTATTGATTCTTCCTTTAAACCCTGACCAAAATTAATAACCATACCCTTTCTTCACATTGGGTTTGGAGGTACTTTTTTTTTTTTAATTTATTTTTATTTATTTATTCTTTGGGTCTTTGTTGCTGCACGTGGGCTTTCTCTAGTTGCGGTAAGCAGGGGCTACTCTTTGTTGCGGTACACTTCTCATTGCAGTGGCTTCTCTTGTTGCAGAGCACGGGCTCTAGGCGTGCAGGCTTCAGTAGTTGTGGCACACAGGCTCAGTAGTTGTGGCACACGGGCTTAGTTGCTCCGCAGCACGTGGAATCTTCCCAGACCAGGGCTCGAACCCGTAGCCCCTGCGTTGGCAGGTGGATTCTTAACCACTGCGCCACCAGGGAAGTCCCTGGAGGTACTTAGTATCAGGCTGCATTATGGCTTTGTGGATGTCTATGTGCTGTTCCCAAATCACAATATAAAGTCCAAATGATCAATTTTCCTTTGTGTCCTTATAAAAACCAGGGTAGCATCTTAAACAAATGCTTAATAAATACATTTTGGATGTAATAAACCCATCCAAGAGAAAAAAATCAAGGAAGTCTTTTCTTCCTCCCAGATACACAGAACTGAATTCAAAATTAATGTTTGCAGGATGGTTTTACATCCCGTGATAGTGTCCAAGGGACATTTCTAAAGCCTTACTAGAGCAATTTGAGAAGCAAAATTTCATTTCTCTAAAGTGTTCTTGCTTACTTTTGAACATCATGGAACCTGAGATGGGAAAGAAGGAAAAAACCAAAGAGCTCACTGTGGATTTCGTGAAGGGTCTTGTGAAGGGTCTTGTGAAGCCACTTGTGAAGGGTCTTGTGATGACTCAGCAGGACTGACATCTGATATAGACTTTTCTTACTTCTGTGAAGTACCTGAAACTGTGGGAGTGAGTTTTAGGGCATTGCTTACAAACAGTTGCAGTATATATAATTATGAATGAATTTGCATAAATTTGTGCTAAAAATATACGCCATGAGCTCTATAGATAACTTGCCATGGGTAATTTGGTGCTTGGGAATCATGAAAAAAACAGCATGATAATAATACTTCCATGATAATAACACAATGAGCAAGAAGTCATTCTGATGACTCTGAATTTAACAGGAACAACTTCAACAATGTAGAAGATTTTTCCAACAAATAGTGATAAAGAATTATTCATAAGTAAGTGAGATTTGGAGGAATGATGTTTATTTGACACAAATGCCACAAAAACACAAGATAATTAGAGCTGAATGCAGGAAGAATGCTCATACATGGCAAATTTCCCAAATGGGTCCATAGTTATAAAATCAACTAGGACTTTCCAAATAAAAAAGTGTGGATAAATAACAATGAATTTTTTACTTTCACTCTGTTAGATTTATAGGTTCTTAGAAACATTTTAATTACTCACATCTGGAAATAATGCTTGTAGTCCTTCCCTAGTTGTTCCTCAAAACCGATTCCTTATTTCAAGGGCTATTATCTGGCCCTGACCTGGAAGCTCCTAGGTGATTAGCTCACAGGTCAGAGAGGATGTCTTCTGGGGTACAGTGATCTCAATAAAGAGACTTAAAACCATTTCATGAGGAACAATGGAAGGGAAGAGGGCCAGCTAACCTGGGAATGGAAGACTGAGGTGAGACATAACAGCTACTTTCTAATATTCTAGGTATTATTTTATTAAAGAGAAAGTAGATCTCTTCTATGTAACTCAGGAGCGAGCTAGAACCAGTGAGGAAAGTTTCAAGGATCCAAACTTCTGTTCAACTTGCAAAGAATTTTCTAACAAAGGGAGTAATACTTAGTGGAAGAGGTAATTCCTTTGAAGGAATTTAGACTGGGGCTGCTTAGTGAAATTTGAGGGGTGTTTTTGCTTTGCCACTCAAAATGGTATTCACGGAATGGGGCTGGTCTACACCTTCTTTTTTTTTTTTTTCTCCTGGAGATTTATATTTTAATGATATTTTTTTATCACAGTTTGACTCCTAAAATGATGGTTCCTATCAATTAAAACAAACTACATTACCAGGAAATCCATTAATAAAATGTAGACCACTTACATATTTATGTGTGAAATATTTCATGTGTGTATCTGATATACTAACAGACATAGGATGATGATCTATTCCTAGATGTTCTTGTTGGGGGAGGGGAGGTAAGAACACAATATGAAATCTAACTTCTTAACAAATGTTTGTGTGCAATACAGTAATGTTAACTATAGGCACATGTTGCTAGGCAGATCTCTAGAACTTAATCTTCTTACATAACTGCAACTTTATATTCAATGTATGGCAACTCCCCATTTCCCTTTCCCCCAGCTCCTGCCAACCACCACTCTGCTTTCTGCTTTTACATGTTTCACTAACTTAGATGCCTCTTATAAGTAGTATTATGCAGTATTTGTTCTTCTGTGTCTGGCTTATTTCACTTAGCATAATGTCTTCAAGCTTCATTTGTGTGGTTGCATATGACAGGATTTCCTTCTAAGTCAGAATAATATTTCATTGTATGTTTATACTACATTTTCTTTATCCATTCATCTGTCCATAAGCATTTAGGTTGTTTCTACCTCTTGGCTATTGTGAATCATGCTGCAATGAACATAGGGGTGCAAAGAACCCTGTGAGATCTTGATTTCTACACGTTCCTTGGTATTAGTTCAGGACAAGAGAAAGAGCTTGTGCCAGATTGTAAATGGACACACTGCTTCCTTCATCAGTAGAGATTTGTTATGGAAAGAAAATGTCAACAGAACTAAACAATGTACTTAGTGACATTCTTGCTGCAATGGAAGGAAGACTGAGTATTTTGAGTACTTTGACTATTGCTGCAATGGAAGGAATTTATCCATTAAATAGTAAAATACTAGAGAATTTTCACAGTAATCAAATTATCACACTACAAAATATATATAAATGGAACATCCATTTGAACACTAAGATTTATATTTCCCCAATTGAATATATGTTTGAAAGTCACACATCACAATTATAGAAAATTGCAAAAAAAAAAAAGGATCATTACCGTTCCCTGGTACTTATTGAAGGATTCTATTAGTTGGATGTGATGTGCACCAGGCAGAGTCTTTAGGTTGAATAAGTAATACATATTGCATATATGCATGTGCTACTATTTAAAAATAAAGATTCTGTTATAATTATAAAATAAGAATTCATATTAAAGTGCAACTGAATTATGTGTTTTCCCAAGCATATATACTAAAAGTACCATCTCGGCTACATAGAAGTCCAAAATGCTTTTTATTTTATTATTTTTATTTTTTTGCCCACGCCACACAGCGTGCGGGATCTTAGTTACCTGACTTAGTTCCCTGACCAGAGATGGAACCCATGCCACCTGCAGTGGAAGTGCAGATTCCTAACCACTGGACCACCAGGGAATTCCCCAAAATGCTTTTTTTTTTTAATTTAAATTTATTTATTTATTTATTTATGGCTGTGTTGGGTCTTCGTTTCTGTGTGAGGGCTTTCTCTAGTTGTGGCAAGCGGGGGCCACTCTTCATCGCGGTGCGCGGGCCTCTCACTATCGCGGCCTCTCTTGTTGCGGAGCACAGGCTCCAGTCGCGCAGGTTCAGTAGTTGTGGCTCACGGGCCCAGTTGCTCCGCGGCATGTGGGATCCTCCCAGACCAGGGCTCGAACCCATGTCCCCTGCCTTGGCAGGCAGATTCTCAACCACTGCACCACCAGGGAAGCCCCCCCAAAATGCTTTTTATGTGATGGATATTCTTACATGAAAACGCTTGCTAATCATGCAGGGCCTCTGCATCCAGCTGTGTAGTTTCTGTTATGCAAAAGGCACAGAATGAGGGAGCAAGTAAGAGGCTGAACTCCAGCCCCCATGAGCCCTGGCAGTGAAACCACATCAGGCGTAGGGTCACCATCCATCCCAGTTTGCCCAGGACTGAAGGGTTTCCCAGGATATGGGGCTTTCAGTGACACAACCAGCATAGTCCTGGACAAAGCAGGCATGGTTGATCACCCTAATCAGGTCACAGATGCACTTTATGTTCTAGTTTCAGCCTTGGAATCTTTTCTGTAGAACTGTAGGCCTGAAACAACTGAAACAGTGAAGCCATCTTTTCACATCATTTCTTTTCTCCTTTTGTTTTCAAGGTGAAAGAGCCATGTAATCATGCCAACATCCTGTCCAAGCCTGACCCAAGAACCTTCTGGACTAATGATGACTCAGGTATTATTGGAAAAATACATTCTGGCCCTGTGATATATAGAAAGCATGCGGCGGTAAAGCCCCACACAAAGGCAAGGTTTAGGGGAAATTTTTGGTTTTGCTTGTTTGTTTCTTTATACGTAGTCCAACACTTGAATGCACTTCACAGTCACTTTTTTATAAGTCCCTTTATTTTATCTTCTTTTTCAATTTCTAAAGCATGTATACCATTAAGTACAGCTTGATGAATTGTGAAGTATATTCAAGTGTTGGGGGAACAAAGCAATGAGTCTATTTCCTGGAGTGGAGGACAGAGAAATAAGATAAGGTGGGCAAATATACTGATCCAAGTGTCTCTTCCAAGGGAAGGAAGGGATTAAAAACCCTAAGGTGAGTCATATTCCAAATACTCAGTGGAGGGCAAGTATGACTTGCACTATCAATCCCAAAGTAGAAATCTAATCAGAATCAGAGGAATGCTACTTTCTGAGATCGGAGAATATGCTTCATGTGTGTAATTAAAAATTACACTCGGACCAAGGGTAGGTATGTTTTTATAGGAAACTGAAGACATAACATCTTTTCATTCTTTTTCACAAACACATTGAACCATGAGGCCTAATGACACCAAGTAAAGACACTAGAACTGAGAAGAGAAGGTTCAGTAAAAGAAACAAAATAATTAAGAGGGTGATTCTAGAGCTTTCACCTTCTCTAATTAAATAGGGTCTAATTAAGTGGAGAATTGTGGTGATACCTAATATTTGTATTAGGCCTCACGGTTTGTATATTTGTACAGATCTCAGTGTGTTCACAAAAACCTAATTTAGTGTTTGGGCCAACCCTATGAAATAGAAGGGCACACGTGAGAGATGAGATCAGATGCTGAAAGAGGGTAGCTGACATCCAAAGCTCATGAGCAGAGAATGTCAGGACTGGGAGGGGGATGGAGAACCTGTGTGCTCAGTTCTGTATCACTCTTCCTAGGAAGAAGCAGCTCTCCTCTGAGAAGCAGCAGGAGCTAAATTGGTGCTTTAATCTTTTCTTTATAAAAGAGAGTCAGAGACTATGCCTATTAGCAGAGGCAGGAGGGGTTGGAGAGAGAAAAGGACTCTGCTGCCTTTTTTTCAAAGACCAGGCTTACCGTAAACTTATTATCAATTTCATCCGTCAAAAAAATTGTTCTGTCTTGTTTTATGTCTTTTGAAGAAAGATGAAGAAACATGAAAGTGAATTGGCCTATTTATGCCATCATTGTGGTCCATTAGTAGCACAGCCACAAAATAAACAAGCTGTCCACCGGCTAATACTACTATTAAGATCTACAGCACGTATGCTGTGAAGGAGCCATGTAGAACAAAACATAACAATTAAAAAATGAGTTTTTTTTAGTTTTTTAAGGAACTTCCATACTGTTCTCCATAGTGGCTGTATCAATTTACATTCCCACCAACAGTGCAAGAGAGTTCCCTTTTCTCCATACCTTCTCCAGCATTTATTGCTTGTAAATTTTTTGTTGATGGCCATTCTGACCGGTGTGAGGTGATACCTCAATGTAGCTTTGATTTGTATTTCTAGGGAGACGCAAGAGGGAGGAGATATGGGGATGTATGTATATGTATAGCTGATTCACTCTGTTATACAGCAGAAACTAACACACCATTGTAAAGTGATTATACTCCAATAAAGATGTTTAAAAATAAATAAATAAATGATTCTTAAAGTTATGCAAAGAGAATGGAATTAGAAGGGAATCTGTACAGGCTAGATCCAGAAAATGCTGCTTAGGTACTTTTTGGAGCTGGAGAAATTATGTTACAAGAAAAACTACTGCAGAACGTGTATAGAAATAGTAAAAGGAATGCTCTGGATCTACTCATCTTACAAACTTTTTAAAAATTTTTATTGTATCTTCAATGGGGTTACAAAGATAGTATCCCTTCTGTAGTAGCAGCTCACTTAATAAAGATCCTCTCCAATAATCAATTCCTAGACTAAGGTCTATGTTTAGTGCTTTGGTGGGGAGAGGTAGTTGTTCAGTCAATGACTGAGACATGGGTATTAAAATCTCCACCTATGGTGGTAGAATTATCTTTTGCTTTTTAAAATTCAGTAAATTTTTACTTTATATATTTTGAAGCTCTGATATTAAGCACATACACTCTTATAATTGTTGTAAGTTCTTGATGAATTGTGTTCCTCTTTATCTCTGGTAAAAGTCTTCATTTGAAGTCTTTTTTTTTTTTTTTCTGATATTAATATAACTTAGCCAGCCTTCTGACACCTACTCTTCACGTGATATATCTTTTCTATCCATTTACTTTCAACCTATCTGTGTCTTATAGTTAAAGTGCTTGTCATATAGACCTCATATAGTTAGGTTTTCCTTTTAAAGACTATCTGACAATCTCTGCTTTTGCTTGGAATGTCTAGACAAATTACACTTAATGTAATTGTTAGATATAACTATACCATCTTGGTATTTGTTTTCCTCATGACCCTTCTCTTCGTTTGCTGTTCTTCCTTTTATGACTTCTCTGGAATTATTTGAGTATGTTTTAGAATTCAATATTAATTTATCTATTGGCTTAGTGGTGGATCTAAGGATTACAATTAATAACTAAGTTTTCACAGACCATTATAGAAAACTTCAAACAGTATAGGTCTATTTATCCCACTACTCCTCCCATGCTTTACATTATGGTTGTAATATATATCACTTCTACATATGAGATTAAACCAATGGTATAATGTATTTAAAGGAAAACCATCCTTTGTACTTTCTGAGATGTTTACCATTTCTGATGTTCTTCATTTCTTCTTGAAGATCCAATTTTCCCCAGAAATCATTTCCTTTTAGCCTGGAAAAACTTCTTTTAGTGTTTCTTATAATGCAGTGATTCTCTGGCAATGAGAATTTCTCAGTTTTCTTTTATCTTTATGATATGGCTTTATACATGAAAATATTTTTATTTAATCCTTGAAGGATATTTTTTTCTAGATATAAAATTCTAAGTTGATGATTTTTTTTTTTCTTTTATTGCTTTAGAGATGCTGGTCCATGGTCTTCTTGTCTCTATAGTTTCCGATGAGAAGTCAGTGATGATTTAAATTATTGTTACCCTGAATGTAATGTGCTGTCTTTCATCGGTTGCTTTAATTTTTTTTTTTAATCTTTGGTTTTTATCAGTTTGACTATGATGTATCTAGAATAGAATCAATGTTCTTTAAGATGTAGAACTCTGAGGTTTAGGAAGTTAAACACTCTTCTAGTCTATTAGTAGTTTTCTTAGAATTTGAATCTGAGGGATGCAATTGTTTCTGCTGTAGTTTCTACACTGCAGAGTGCCCTTTCTTCATCAGGACATCAGCACCCCAACTAAAACTTCTCCTAGATGCCTTCAATTCTGTTAAGTGTAAACACAAGCTAAAGCAACTCCACAGCCTTCTGCAACATGTAAATTTATAAGCCTGCAAATGGATTGTTTACGAATACAATATTCTAGTCATAGTATGAATTTTATTAGGGTAACTTTTCCCAGTTCCTGAAATAATTGTGTTAAAATGGTTCCATCATTTCCTCCAGCAAATATATTTCAGTGAATGGATTATTTCCATTCAAAGCCAGCCATCATCAGAGAGTATTTTACTTATTTAATCTAATGTATAGTCTCGATACACAGTTTAAGTAGAGTTCAATATTGGAGGTAACTAGTCAAGATTGCTTGATAGAAATAGAAGTTAAATTTAAAAATCTTTTGTTTTGAAGTAGGGAATTACTGAGGGTTAGCTCACCCTGAAATTCCACCCTGGTGGGATTGCCTAGATTTTCATACCCATTATCTTTTTTGCGTGACTACCAGAGGATGGGGCTGGCGTGCTCAGTTGTCATATGCAGATATGGTAGTTGGAGAAACAAAAGTAATTTTTTTTTTTTTACCATCTTTATTGGAGTATAATTGCTTTACAATGGTGTGTTAGTTTCTGCTTTATAACAAAGTGAATCAGTTATACATATACATATGTTCCCATATCTCTTCCCTCTTGCGTCTCCCTCCCAAAAGTAATTTTTTAAAAGCTTTTTTTAAAAACATAATATGAAAGTAGCATATGTTCATCATAGGAAAGAAATGGAAAATTAACCACCCATAATCCTCCCACCCACACTTTTTTTCATTGGACTTGACTCTCTTGTGCATTCCCAGCATTTGTTCTGACAATAAGCAAACAGGCTGCACAAGTTTAGGTTCTTTCCTATTATCTTTGTTTTTAGGCCTTAAAACCTGATTTGTTTGTTTTGGCACGCCTTTGTTTTTCAATTGCTGGTCCTTCAGTAGCCTGTAACATCCTCTTAAATGAGAATTTCAAGGTAAGATGAGTTTCCTCACACTTTCAGAATGTGTGTTTTTCCAGGTACTATGATTGGCAACACAGATAATTGTCTTTACTTAGAGGAAGTCAGATAATGAAGCAGTTAAACAATAAGGTTTCTTTTGCAAGGGCCATGATTTTAACTGGGCACCTGTTTTGCTAGGTAGGAAAATGTAGCTCCTTGATGTTCTCCCTGGGCTCTTACTTAGAGTCACCTTTTAACAAAATGCAATTCTACCCTTGGAATGTTCAAAATGTCTAGATTTCTTTCAAGCAAAAATTAGAGAGGAAGATTCATTATTGTGCAAATTTTTTCCAGAAGGAAAACTAAATTTTCCCTTATATTTTCAGGATTATCATTATTTCTTTATATTTTTTAATGATTCATCACATTTTAAAATTCAGCCCAAATTTCTGGGGATGTAGAAATCAATATAAAGAGGTATATTCATATTTATGTGGGAGCAGTAATTTTTGTACCAAATGTAGAAATGAAAAGATGCATAGTTTGAAAACATATGGACTACAGAAATATTTCAGTGTTTCAGAGAATACATAAAATCAGATCATTGCGTTAATATAAGGAGAGGGAGGACTTCATTCCATAGATCTTTCAAAGTGGAGAAAATATAACTTCTAGATCTTTTTCTTAAAAAGCAAAACACTCTCATATTTAATATCCAGAAAACTGTTGCTTCATTCCTCAAGATATGGAATTATCTAACCCCCTCACCCTGCAAAAAAAAAAAAAATGTGAGAAAAGTTAAACACAATCTGCTTACACAGAAACTTGCCATCTGATACTTGTTGGCCAGTGTAGACTTTGCCTCTTGCTATTAGAGATAAACCATTTGATAAAAATCTGTGGATACAAGAAGATCTCTTAAGTAGACTGACCTCATTACTCAGGTCTTAACTAAAAAAGGTAGCTATCTCAGTAATGAAAGCCACCTTACCCACAGTGAGAAACTCCAAATATCACATAATGCCACCCATGGGAGCAGAGATGGAGGTAGGCTTTGGAAAGAACAGGGGCACGATCATAAGAATTCTGCGCTCCTGGCTGTTTCTGACTTCCCCTACTTCTGCCGTTCAAATCTTTCAGAATCAAACTTGGTATTTACTCCCTCCATCTTAGATCAGGAAGCCACAATCATCTTCAGTTTTCTGAACCGCATCTCTTTCAGCCAACTGGACTCACATCAGTGCTGACCAGCAGACCATCTGGCCATGCTTCCCAGTGAGCCACGCATGGAGCTGCAGGAAACTGCTCAACAGTTTACTTTCTGCTGTGATTAGTGCTATGAGCTCTTGAGTAAGGCCGCCTGCCTGAGTTTGCCACCAAGTTCAATGCTTATTACCTGTGTGACTTTGCAGGAATGATTTCACCTTTCTGTGCTTCCATTTCTTTCACATGCAAAAATGGAATATTATAATAGATCATAGTTTTGTGAGGGCTAATTCAGGTAAAGGTACTTAGAACTCTGTCTAGCATATAGTTAGTGGTCAATTTATGACAGCTCTTTTTACTTGGAGAAAGAATTATGTCATTTATACAAACCTGAACCCTCATTCCCCTGCCATATATAAGGTCTACAATCTATGGGTTGAAAGAAGAATACATTTTATTTTGTCATTACTCTTACTATTTCATACTTTTCTGAACCCATAACTTGTTTTGTTTTTTTCTTCTCTCTGAACCAAGAAGCTCATCATTCACTGTCTTCTGTTATCTGGGTCCCCATACACAGCACTGATAAGCTTCCTGAAAATAAACATATGGCTGGACATAAAACCCTCAAACTGGAAAGAACCTTAGACATTGCCTATTCATTTAGATAAAATATTTCATTCTTAAGCAATGGTCTGTAAAGCAGAAACGCACTTAGTTTTGCATGACTTTAACCATTTACAATGGCTTAGAGGGTTCCCAGTTCAAGGACAGGTTGTTTATTCCAGTGAGTAGCAAAATGTCATTTCAAAACTTTTCTGTTTAAAGTTACTTAGAGTCACGCGCATCTAGCATTTAAGTTTGATAGCAAAACATTATCAGATCCGATCCTCATGATGGTCCTGCTGCCTAGTGTGTGAATGTGTAAATATGTGACTATAGACTCATCCAACTCAGCACAGAGAAGCCCCCTCCTTCTCCCTCGCATTGTGTCAATTAAGTTTTACAGTTGGAGCAAAGTCTGTTTCTCCCTTTGTTAAACTCACAACTTTCTCTTCCTCTTGATTATGACCAAAATTACTCGTTATTTCTGCTGTTTGGCTCAAAGCTAAACTAGCAGTTTTTTCACAATTTTATTTTTCTGATTCCCCAGCATTCTTTTTTTTTGGCCTCGCTGATTGGCATTCGGGATCTTATTTCCCTGACCAGGACTCGAACCCGTGTCCCCGGCATTGGCAGGCGAATTCTTAACCACTGCATCACCAGGGAAGCCCCATAAGTTTGTTTTTTATGTCTGTGGGTCTATTTCTGGAAGTTCATTTGTATCATTTGAAAAAAAGGGTTTTAGATCTTTGCCTTAATATCAGAAATATTTTATCTGGTCAAATATAAACGTAGTTTACAAAATTTGAAGAAAAATTATTTACAACTTTAAAATTGTATGTAATAAGGAGAATGGGCCAATGACATGAAAACAGGCTTTGCCTGGGATGAAATGGCCCACAGAGAGGGGTGGGTGCAGGATGGAGAGTGAGGGATTAGGAAGGGAGGGGTGGGATGGATGGGCTGGAGCCTAGTGAGAGGGAGGTTTGTGTGAATCCAGGATGCCCAGAGTTGAGAATAGAATTAAAATTTAGGCAGCAGTGAATCACCAGGAGATGAATAGATGAGGTGCGTTTTAGAAACCTTTCCCGATCACACGGTGTACCATCCTCTGGGTTTCCCATGCATGTTTTAGCTGTAGGAAGATTCCCTTGAACCTGGAGATTTGGGACCCATGGAATGGATACCACGCAGTATTACTTTAAAGGGTCTGCATTTGCTCACCCAACCTCACCAATCCTCTCAGCCCCAAGAGTGTCCAGCCTTATGTCTCATCCAGCTGTGGGTCTAGATGTGGTCAATCCAGGTTGCATCACAGCCCCTGAACGAATTTTGTAAGAATTTCTCTCTCTTTCACTGTCTTTGTTTTTTTGTGGTTTTTTTTGTAATTTATTTTTATAATGGGGTTTAGCTGATTTTCAATGCTGTGTTTATGCCGCTTTACACCCACTTGATTCACTAACAGAGAGATCTCAATAAATACTTTTTAAGATTAAAAAAAAAAAAAATTAGGGCAGGGAGCCCCGAGCAAACTCATTGGTAAAGTGAGAGTTGATTGAGGTCAATTGATTCTAAGATTCTTTCTTACTCTGAAACTCCTTTATTCTATGAAGGTGTAAATTGACAACAAAAAGAAAATGCAAAAGGATTTAGAAAAAAAAAATGGTTTAGGGTGGGCTGGGGCCTTTGGAATAGACTTCAATGAACAGTGTATCTCGGAGAACTCTGACCTTTTTTCCTCAGAAGCACGTGGCAATCAGCTCTTTCCACTGATTAAAATTTTGGCACTTAGAGGAAAATTTTACATTGATAGTTCAGCTGCACTGTTCTTATAGGTATTAAATTATATAACACACTTGAGTTTTCAAATTGTTCACCCATACCTAATCTCATCAGATCTTTCCAATCAAGCCCTGAGGGATTAACTAAATGGGTGTTAACCCTGAGGACACTTAAAGGAAGTTAAGTGGTTTGCCCAGAGCTAAATATTTAGTCATAAATTCTAAAACACAGAGCTGAAAACTCAAATCTCCTGGAAACTCTTCTGGTTCTCTTTCTACGGCTTCAAAAAGGTAAGAGGGGAGCTTTGTAATGAAAGTAGCTTGAATGTCGACACAAGTGTTTGGGGAAATAGCAGTAAGTCAAGGAGGAGATTCCAACTGACTTGTGATCTTGCCATTGGGTGAGGCAGTTGGGAAGAGGAGGAAATTAAGGTAGATACAAAGTTTGTTTTACAGAAATTAGATATAGTGTATCTCTTTCTGCCCTGCACTCTGCTAGGTTCTATGGACAAGGAAGCAACAGTTTTCTCCCTGGAAAGCTTAGGTAGACAAACTGGACAGACACAGGTGAACTTTGAATAAAATAGTGTAAATACAAGTTAAAATCATGATCGCTGCCTACAGATATGTAGGATTGGATTTTAAAGGATTGGTTTTTAAAACAGATAGAGAGGCAGATTATTTTAATGGTTAAAAGCAAAGCTTTTGGTATCAGAAAAACCTACACTTGCATTCTGTTGGGTTTTTAAAAATTTTTTTTATTGAAGTATAGTTGATTTACAATATGTAACTTACAATATGTAAGTTTCAGGTATATAGCACAGCAATTCAGTTTTATATATACACATTCTTTTTCAGATTCTTTTCCCTTATAGATTATGATATAATATTGAGTATAGTTCCCTCTGCTATACAGTAGGTCCTTGTGCATTCTGGTTTTGCCGTTGCTAGCTATGTGGCATCACACAACCAATGTTTATCTCTTTAAGCCTCAGATCTTAAGAATGTATAAGGGTATTGTAACAGTTTTGCATAGAGTCATTATGAGGATTAATTGAGAAATTGCATAAAAAGCACTAAAACATAGTGTCTGCCACTTAGTATAATCATTCAGTGTTGGCTATTATAATAGATGCCCTAAACTGTGGAAGTTACACAGAGGAACATGTTCATTTCTGCTTATCGGTATGTCCTTAGCATCACTGAAGTGCCTGGCTTTAGAACATGCAGGAGAGCCATTCCTTATAAAACGTTCATGAGGATATTTGAACATAGTCTAAGAAAGAACTTTACTGATCGATGCTGGTTGACAATGGTAGAGATAGCCGTGGAAGTAGAGGTGAGTCCAGTGAAAAATTAAAGTGAAAGCTCAATAAATGTTTATCAGGAATTCTGTAGGGACGTTCACAGTCCCTAAGATCCTTTTAACATCAATAGAATCTGTTCACAATAATATGAACAGCATGAAATGAGGCCGTCAGTGCTGTTCAAATAAAAACTCCAACTTTCATATATATATACAATAGTTTCAAACTTTAAAACAAAGAGAAAAGGAGCTTTTAGTGTGCTGGCTGTGACTTCTCCTGTCCTTCGCACACATGACACAAGAATACAGTAGAACTAAAGTGAGTAGTGGTTGGGTTATTTTTGGAAATGGCAATGGGTCTACAATGGTCCAAACACATGCCCTCACCCAGTCTCGTTGTGAAATAAATGATCAGAAAGCAGGCTGTGAAAATCAGAAAGAATTGCTCTGTGAGGAAAAATAATTCGCTCTTATAAGAAAGACAATGTTAGATCCAGCAGCACCATGTTCTGACAAGACTACTTGTGTTAGAAACTTTTACTATTATTCCTGCAAGTACTTTAGCTATGGCTGGTGTATTTGTTCCTCTCTGACGTCTTTATATAAATGTACTTTCTAGTATTTTTCAAATATTAAAATTTTAATATTTTAATAATATTAATGTGGTATATAATGTGTATTATATATAATGTGTATATATATACACAATGTGTGTAATATTACGTCTAACCCTCTATACTGTTTTAAGAAAAGAGATGGAAAAGGAATAGCAGTCTTGTCTTGGGGGAATCTTACAAAGTCCCTGTCAACCTTACAGAAACTGATGATCTTAAATAATGACAGTCCTAAGAAAAGAATATGGAAAGTGGAAAGAGACAGAAAGAAGGATGCAGAGAAGAGTGGCAAGTGGGGCTTAGACAGAAACTATGTACATTGGGCTTCTTACTGCTCTTTGGTTATTTGTTCCTATTATAAAAGGAAAAGTCAGAAGGCAGTGGGCCATCGGTGATGCTTACGAGAGCAGCTTGTAGATATAAAAGTACAGTATTTACAAGGTGGTAAAGAGAAAACAGAAAATGCTTTTGCTTTTTAAAAGTAAACTCAAGACTTGTTAAATAGAACTTGCCAAACTGGATTTATGTTGGTACATTAAAAGATATATAAACAACATGATTTGAAGAATGAATTTCAGATAGGTCTCTCATGATGATCTATGTTTGTATACTAAGGCTTTAGATTCTTAAGCAATAGTTTGTGAATTGTGAAACAGAATCATTGTAGATACTAACGATAGTAATTGTCTTATTTCTTTGGAATATTCATTTGCTCTAAATGAGGATAGAATACAAGGCAATTTTAAACATAGAGTTTTATAAACAAATAACATTATAGTAACTTCTCTAAGTGACCATATTTATTTAGCGTAGAAAGGGAGGTATTATTCATGATTCCTATCTTTTGCTCACATCTGTTTAGTTTCTTCTCTGTAATTTTCTTGTGGTCTTAAAAAAAGCTTATTTTTATTCTTTTAGCGGTCATTTATATTTTTTGTGAAATGGTGATTGTGAAACAAAATAGAAAAATAAATAACAGAAGTAGTTAATATATCTGAAACTTCTGACCAAACCATCAGCTCGTGTGTGTGTGTGTGTGTGTGTGTGTGTGTGTGTGTGTGTGACAACTAATCTTGTTAAAAGGATTCTATAATCCCAACTCAGAAACAAATAGTACTATGAAAAACGACTGATGGGATGACCATATGCTTTTAGAAAATTAGGCTCTAATGGCTAATCATAGAAGTTCTGATCAAGGAAATAATAATAAAAACAAAAATAAATTTACTCCTATTAACTAGTCTAGAATAAACATCTCCCACTGAAATGTGTCATCTGAGCAAAAGATCGAAGCTTTTAATGTTCATCTTAGGGTTTTAAGCTGAGAAATAAAAATAAGTAGGAGAAATTACAGTGGGCCCAGCAAAGAGATTTATTCATCGAATACACCCAATATTTATGGAATATCGATTAGAGCAAGGCGTATGTTAGGAAGTGAGGAAAGACAATTGCACAAAATAATCCTGCTTTTCAATGTCTCAAGTTACTAGAAAAATATAAACATGTGCACAGATTCCTAAAATCCCTGCTCAGCTGAAGGTGTTGTTGCTAGAGGTGACGAGACCAGTGAGGTTATTGGTGGTCTTCACTGTTGGGAATGAGCTTTCAAACTTCAAGAAAAGCTGTGGGGAAGTGGGATTGCTGCCATAGCTCCTGCAATTCTAAGAATAGCCAATTACAGAGGCATAATGGACACCTCCCAAAGTAGCATATTAAGAAGTCAGGGCTTTTTTAGGCATCAGAAGTCCTAAGGTGTCATATCCTGACATCTGGGGTATTTGGCTACTTCCTATCGTTGCCAAGTTGTGGTGCCACTGTGTGAAATATGAAATGTGCTTTAGGTGACCCTCTGAATTTCACACAAAAATTGTCTAGTGTCAAGACAATGCCTTCCGTACTTTTACACAATATTTTCAAATACATTAAGTGGATATCAGATAGTGTAGTTAGCGCTTCACAGTAATCTTTCTTTGAAGTTTTGCTTGGTAAACTGATGCAGTGCCTAACTTTCATTGGGTTACTAAGAATAGGTTGTAAATTATTAGCTAAAAAGAGAGTGGGAGGACTAGAAAATGACAGAACCCAAATATTAAAGCCAGCCAGGAATGTCCTAAAAATAATGAAACATACCCAAATCTACCAAGCACTAAGAAAAAAGCAAATGAAGATGTAGAATCCTCAGGAAATAAAAATGCAAGTGCTTAGTATCAAGTCTGTGGGTTCTTGCATTTTCATATCTCTGTGTGAGATGAAGCTGTGTGTCATACCCTCATGTGATAGATGACACCACAGAGTTACTGATGTAATCACTGAGTTCTCTGATATGATCACAGAAGTGGACAGCTGCAATATGATACCCCCTTTCTGGGACATAGCTGGAGGCCAGTAGTGAAGGAAAATCCTCTCCGTGTGCAGAACTTAAGAGCAGTGCACCTGGTTGCTCATTTTTGCTTGGAAGGAGGCATGGGATTATAATAATAATAACAATAATATATAATATATATATATAATAAAATTAATATATATAATAAAATAATATTATTTATTTATTTATTTATTATTTATTTATATAATAATATATAATAAAATAAAATTAATATATATAATAATAATTCATGGGCAAGAACAGTAGGCATCCTGCAAGGACTCTGCACCCTCTTCTAGGGAAAGGATTAGTAGGTTTTTGGTTGTAAGCAGGATAGTTGTATCATTTTAGGTGGAAGTATGACCTTGTCATTGTCCTTTTATGGAGATTAAGTGAGATTTAAGGAGATGCATTTGGGTCCAAATTGACAAGGGCTGGTCTTGTGATAGTTAATTTTATGTATCAATTTGACTGGGCCATAGTTTCCAGATATGTGGTCAAACACTTCTAGGTGTTTCTGTGAGAGTGTTTCTTGTGTGAGATTAACATTTAAATCAGCGGGCTTTGAGTAAATCAGATTGTCATCCAGAATGCTGGTGGGTCTCATCCAATCAGCTGAAAGCCTTAATAGAACAAAAACTGACCTCCCCCCAAGCAAGAAGGAATTCTGCAGCCAGCAGAGAGCCTTCGGGCTTGAACTAGAGCCACTGCTATTGCCTGAGTCTTCAGCCTGCTGACCCACCCTACAGATCTGCAGGTTTTGGACTTGACAGCCTCCATAATCTTGTGAGCCAATTACTGAAAATCAATCTCTCTCTCTCCCTCTCTCTGCCCATATACTATTGGTTCTCTTTCTCTGGTGAACTAATACACGTGTACTTGCATATAATCACAGAGGTATGACATTGCAATTTACCCACCGACTTGGTACTAAGCCTTTGCACCACTTGCGCACGGCAAGTGGCTCTTGCCACTTCTGACAACCTAGTGGTCATTCTGCTATGCCTTTAAAACTCCTTTGTCCAGGGTGGCACTGCACACTACGGGCCCTTTTATCAAGACTTTATCATTGTGTAGAGAAGGATATTTTATTTTATTTTATTTTATTTTTATTTTATTTTATTTTTTTTTTTTGAGAAGGATATTTTAAAAAGATATAGTGTAGAAGGGTTTTGGACTAAACGTTCATTCAGGTTTTCTGGCAATATGAAAGTTATGGAAAAACTTTATATATATGATTACAAGATAGAAAGAAAGGATTCTGTGAGGTGCCTGTGTTATCCTCCATGTTCTCAAGCTGGAAGTGAGGTTCTGGAGCTGTTGGAGAAAGTTGATTGAATGACAAAAGTCAAACGGGTTATGACGGCATTCTTTTCTATACACCAAATTCATGCGGTATCATTAATGAAGAGGGTTTTCCCTCCCTTTATTCCAACATATCTGCAGATACAGTGTGACATTTTGCTACCATCATCTACCGAGGGTACCTCTACTTTTAGAGATTATGCAGGGCAATCATAGAAGGCCAGGAAGAGACCCTGAGAGCACCACGCTGCCTCTCTGACTGGCCTATGCTTGTTATCTCTTTCTTTAAAGAACAGTTCTTAGTCAACTGCCAAGGCTCATGAATATGATCAGTACAGCCCCTAAAACACCTGGGGAGGTTCATAACGGGAACAGATCAGAAGGCTTTTAGATGACAACAGAAGTAAAGTATCATGAAACCTAATGCGACTCTCATTTGTAAATTCTATCTTTATAGACAGCAAAGAATTTTGGAGCAAAGGAGAATTTGAGGGGCAATGTAAGGAAAGAAAAAGGAGGATACATTTTTCTGACTCGTTGGAAGATTCATCTGTGGTCCTTGGAACACGAGGCTAAATTGACATTTTCCCAGCCTGGGCAGATGAAAACCTAGATGGCTACCCTCCCGATGGTTTGATTCTCTGAACTTGACAAACTATCCATTGAATGTTGTCTGTAGAAAAGGGCATCTACTTTAGTTCTCTTGAAAAATGGTTATTCAATATGCTTGTTTAATGATCCCATTGGGCCCAAAGCCTTGATTTCAAAATCTTCATGTACCTCATGTATAAAATCTAGTCCCTCAATTTTCTGAAGCAACTGAGTAGCATAATATAATATGTAATATAATAGTTAAGCCTGAGTGGGGGGTTGTTTGGTTTGATTTTGTCTTGCGTTTTACAGGGAGGTGTCAAGTGACTGCTGGGGAAACATATACCCTTGATTATTTGGTGAAGGGAAAAAAACCTAAATTTGGTTGAGAACAAATCTTATGCCCAACAATATATAAGGGGCATATTATTCAACCATTTCATTTATTAAGCATTTTCTATGGATCAGGTACTCTTTGGGGCACCAGGGATACTCTGGAGAATAAGATAGGTACTATCCCTGGCTCACAGAGACTACTTTTTAGTTGGGGGAGACAAACAACAAGCACTCAAAAAGTCAGCTAATAAAACTAATATGCAAATAACGGAAACCGAATAAGTGACACTGTGTAAGTGATGTTTGATTGGAGCCTGTTAGGCAGGAGAGAAACCGGAATTGTTTGTGTTATCTGGTCTTCAGGGAACTCAAGGTCCAGGGAGTCACCTGAGATTTAAAATAGTAGCACAAAGTCCCTGACAATGGAGGGAGGGGAGAGACATGCAAAGGATTAGCTGAATGTAGAGCATTATTATAGGAAGTCACCTGAGGGGCTTCTGGGCCTTCAGAAGTTCCTTTTCAGATTTATCTTTTCCCAGATATCACAGAACTGTACAATCAATATTAGAGCTGCAAGAGAACTTCTAGCACATTCACTTGAGAAATGAATAATCTAAAGGGTTCAACATGCCCAAGTCTGTATTTTAATGGCATTAAGGCATAGCAGGGCCTTAAGGAAAAGTAGAAATATCTGTAAGCTTACCTTTGCTTTTGGGAAAGCGCTGTTCAATTTAACAAAATAAATTCAGACTTTGCCCTCCCTGAGTTTAGCAACGCTGTCCATCTCGGGCATCCTTGTTAGACCCAGGACTTAGCACGGTGTCTGGCACAAAAAAGGTGCTCTGTGGAGGCCTGAAGGATTAAAAATAATAGGCCACCATCAGTTGGTGCTTGTACCTCTTTCTGTAACTGAAGGATAAGCTAAACGACCTAGAACAAGCATCTTCTGTGCTGCTGGCTTTCTCTGACCTGCTTTCAATGATTCTACCCTCTCAACAGGCCCATATTTACATTCTATTATTTCCCATTCACCTTGAGCAATTAAAAACTCCTCTGGTTTAGCTTTTGGCTTACTTTCTGCTTTTTCACCTTAAATTTAACTTTTACTTCAAACCCTTGGTAAACACGCACTTATTCTGTTATCATGGCATTTAGTTCTTTACTGCCTGTTCTGGAACATTGTCTGTGTGGAGACCAAGAGAGGAGGGGGGAGTCTGAAACACGAAGAGGATCACCTTTTCAGGCCTTTAAAGGAATTCCCATCCAACTAGTCTGACCTTGACCCAGCAGATTAAGTGGCCCACACTGTTTCTGCTCTTTAAACACAGCACATAACCGTTATTATTTTGATTTGTTGGAGTCCTTTGCATTACATGATGTGTTCTGTTTGTGGCTGTGATATGTGTGGAGTGGGTTAAGGAACATAGACACATTATATTTTCTTTTTTCTTCTTTTTTTTTTTTTTAAGATATGTCATATTTTCTATGTGAGATTCCAACTTGAGTCAGCACTTTAAATTCTTAATTTCAATTACTTTTCACAATTTACATTAAGTATTAGTATCCCCATTATACAGATTAAGAGATAAAGGTTTAGAGAATACCTTGTCTAAGTTCTCACAGGTAATGAGCCTCAGTTGTAGCTGACTTAAGTGTACTGCAAAGATCTCTATCCTCAGCACATTACTGTCACTGCCGAGCTTGCTGTGGGAGGTGACATAAAATTTTTTTTTAAAGTTGCTTTACATAAAAATGATGCCATTCAACCTTTTGCCAGCCACCCGTCCCTCCTGGTTTTCCCACTACTAGTTACTATGACGTTTATCTTATTTCGTTGCTGCAATTTGTAGGCAGGCTTTACAGGAAACAGTCCGTAAGGGTGGCCTGAGCTTCTGTTGCTTCTTGCTAAATTAATTATAGGGTTAGAAATGGAGTCGACTGGGGAGAGATTTATTTACCCTGAGTAGATGAAAGCTTTCGGGTTTCACTTTAGTTTGGCAAAAGATGTCCGCCGGAAATCCAGACTCCTTATTTACATATCGGCACTTTGTAAATAAAGTTGGGGTGAAAGAGAGCCCTTTATATTGTTTTCATGTCTGTTACAACTTTAATACGTGTGTCCCAAGACGAATTCGGCCTGCAAAGAAATTCCAAGCCCTGTGCTGCCTGAATTCTGAGCTGGGCTGCGAGGCACATCGGGAAAGTAGGTGCGTATGAGGGTTCATCCTGGGCAGAGAAAAGGGAGTAAAGCCCGAAGCCCTCTGACCTGATCCTTGCGACAACACCTGACATTTTATCATTACAAATTAATTTTTTAAATCAACCAAGGCCTTTTAAAATGCAAATGCCTAGCAATAAATGCCCAATAATAAAGCTATGTCAATAATATATAAGGCTCTCAGAAAGGACTGATAAAGTTAACCCTGTTCCCTCATCATCAGCCAATCAGAGAACTGTGCACGATCTCCTACCCTGCGACACGCGCCCCCCACCTGGCTTTTAAAAATGCTTTGCTGAAACCCTTCGAGGAGTTCGAGGCTTTTCAGGGCATGAGCCACCTCGTCTTCCTTGCATGACCTTGCAATAAACCTTTCTCTGCTCCAAAAAAAACCGAAGTAATAATAATAATAAAATATAAAGCTTTCAGTAAGGCCATAGTCCTCTTGAATTTAGAAAGTCACAGATAATATTGAATTTTGATTTCAAAAATTGTCCAATTTATTCCTGAATTATTTTTCATAATCATACAGAAAATACCTTGGATGTCATTTTCCAGGTCAATCCTGAGAGCCAAATATAAAGCTGTCAGATATGTGCTATTCCTTACCCTTCATACTGTATTCTAATTGACAGTCATTTTTTACTTTTATTTCTTGTTCATTGGATTATGCTACATCAGACATTGACAGCGTTATAAAGATGGGGATAAGGTGAGTTTTCAACCCAACATAGACCTGTTGGTTTGTTCTAGATTCCCATTCCTCCCATGTCAAGAGCTGCCACAGGCCTCCCTTCTTTAATTTATTCCCTGATTAAGATTAAAAATTTACTACAAAACCATGTCTGCATCCTACCACCAACTGCCCTGTGGCCTGACTTTCCAGAAGGGATAGGCATAGAACATGGTGTTATCACCTCTGACAGATCGCTAATCCCTATGCTGGATTAAAACTATGCTTGTCTAAACTTTTATCCATCTTCCAACTACATAAATTTCCCCATTCCAACTTCCAACATTTCCTTATGTGTTTGTGTGTGTAAATTTGTTCATTTTCAATGAGGTAGGGGTAGTGAAAAAAAAAAAAATGCAAATACCCTTTGAAGGAATCATAGCTGAGTGATCAATCACATTTGGTTTGAATTAACTTTTCAAAACACATTGGAATGTTTTCCTTCTTAAAAGGGATTTTCCTTGGTGGTTTTTAGATCTCTTCACAATAGGGCTCAGTCTACCTTTGTAGGTAATTCCCCACCTGCCTCTCACCAGGTGAGATCATGTTTACCACTGTATCTCCTGCATCTAGTGCCATGTCTGATGCATAGTTCTAGAAGAATCTGTGGATGAATGAATGAATGAGTTCCACCGTGCCTAGAGCTGTATCAGACACAGAGGTGCCTGTGCAGGCTAATAATCAGCAGTCCTTCAAACGGGTATGTTTTCTAAGACATTATTAATTCCATATTTATTGGGGTGGGGGGCAGTGAGAGGAAGAGAGGAGAGGCAGATTTGTGTCAGCTAAGATTTTTTTTTTTTAATATTTATTTATTTATTTATTTGTCTGTGTCGGGTCTTAGTTGTGGCATGCGGGATCTTTAGTTGCGGCGTGCTGACTTCTTAATTGAGGAACGTGGGATCTAGTTCCCTGACCAGGGATCAAACCCAGGCCCCCTGCATTGGGAGCACAGAGTCTTAGCCACCAGACCACCAGGGAAGTCCCTAAGATCTTTTTCATTTCACTTGAAAGTGCTGTTATCCACTTCAGCAGTAGCAGCAAGAGAGCTATGTACATTTGCTTGTGTGTAAGGTCTGAGTAAGGACCATATTTCCAAATTATTCCAGAGATACTACATAGCACCTTAAAATTTGGTGCTCATACTATTTCCTCTGCCTAGAATGACTTTCCCTCTTTTGTACCTAGCTGGCCTTTCCAGGATCAGGCCAAATATCTTTTGTGTGTGGAGACTTTCCTCAACAATTCCAAGTCTGGGGACTTCCCTGGTGGCACAGTGGATAAGACTCCATGCTCCCAATGCAGGGGGCCCAGGTTCAATCCCTGGTCATGGAACTAGATCCCACACGCATGCCACAACTAGGAGCCCACCGGTTGCAAATAAGACCCAGGGCAACCAAATAAAAAAATAAATATTAAAAAAAAATTCCAAGTCTGCTGCCTCTCCCCAGTAGAAAATTCCCCTCTCTGTTGTTCTATGGCAGATTGCTCAGACCTTTGTTTTAACACTCATCGTGTTGTACCATAATTCACGTGTGTGTCTCCCTACTTAGAATGAGTGCTTCTGTGAAGTCAGATAACCAGATTACTCATATTTGTGTCCTTTGATCTTAATATTTGTACTTACTTGGTAAATGCCTGTTAAATACTTGCACGAATGAATAAATGGAAGGGAGGGGAGGGAGTGGGGCAGGAAGGAAGGAGGGAAGGAATGAAGGATGTATCAGTTCAACATCTCCTGCGATGATTAGCTAACAGCAGGGCTTTGAGGCAGTTAGCATTAGTGGGAAGGAGGATGGGAGGCAATATTTCAGAGTTTGTGGGACCAGAGAGTATGCCACTGCTGTGGGTGGGAAGTGGCAGAGGCATAGGAGTCAACTTCAGTGACAAAGAAAGGTTACTTGAAGGAGATAAATCTGGTCCTAAAAGTAAGTTTTGTTACCTCACAATTTCGCCTATCATCTGTCCAACTCAGAAGAAAAATAACAATAATTGCTTAATCCTTAATAATGAAAAAATGCTGTTAGAGAAAACAACATAAGGTCTGCCGAGTAGACAGCTACATGTAGATTATTTAACAAAACCCTATTCCAAGATTCTTATAGTGTATAGTCTTGCTTATTCAACACAACTGCCTTGGGAAAAAAATAAGCCCTGTGTAAATAAAGCATGTTGTTTTGTGGGTTTTAATAACTCAACACTATTATTCTAGGTAATGTGTTCTCTTAGTTATCTGCTGTATCACATTCCTAACTCCTTTATGCATGTGAATTTTGACAATTATGAATAGGGAAGGTAATAGTCACTATAGAACCTGTGTTCTATAAATAGACATTTAACCACCATTGCTAGTTACTGATCTATAACAGCTATCCTGAATTAGCTCATTTATCATCATCATTTTCTATTTGATGAATACTGTAAAAAAAAAAACATGCACTTGGTGACAAACTTCAACAAAAGCTGATCCATTTTGTTGCTCTCTAGAGTAATAATTATGTTTTCTGGCATTTCTATGTACTTTCTTTGGACATGCCCCAGGGAAAAGATTTTCTATGCATTAACCAATAAAACAATAAGTATGGCAACCTAAACGGTGCAGCACAGGATTGTTATAGAATTTATGACAGTTTGAGCAATACAAAATAATCATATTGCCCTGTTATCAATGGAAGACATTTTATCTAAGGAATGAAGACTAACACAGCTGACACATTAAAAAAGTAGCCCAAGAGGGGAACTTAATTATTTTGCATGTTTGTCAATCGCAGATGTATTAAAATGGGGGAAAAAATACCATGATATTTTTTTTAAATCCCTAAGATTTATATGCTTTCATATTTAGGCTTCTGAAAAGAAGATAAATCATTTTAGAAATCGATGTTAATATTCTGAAACTTGCTTGTCAAACCCTGATCTCATTTTATATTGACATGAAAACATTTTAACAGTAAAAAAAAAAAAAAGTTAAGTCCTTATATTTTTCAAAATATTTTCTCTAATATGTTGAGAAGTACCAGGAATTTGTTTTCTGCGCCTTTAAAATTAAACGGAAAGAATCATATCTTAGTAAAGCTTTCAGGTGGTAGTATTTATAGTTCATCATTAAGGAAACATTTTATTTAATCACTAAGTAGAAAAGCTAAAATAATTTTCGTATTAAAATACACATACATTGGAAACTGTTTTGTTTCAGTGCAAACATTACATCTTGGTGAATAATTCCCATTTGAGAGTTTGATTGCGTTTTCCCAGTATGAGGAATAAATGAGACGATTGGCTTGGGGGAGTGGGGAACTAATTAGCGTATCTCATATCAAGCCGTCTACCTATTTTCTTTGCCCGCACAAGGTATTGTAGAGGAATTATCTGGAACTGATTAAACCCCAGGAGAGAAGTGGGGGAAAATCATAACATTCGGGAGTAGTTCTCCCGGAGAACGCGAGCGCCCTCTAGCTCGTATTTACAAGCAGATACTGGTGACGTAACTCGGGCCACTTCGCCACCAGGGTGTAGGAGGGAAGGGGCCGGATTTCTCCCGGTAGGAGCACTCTCTGAACCAAAGAAAGAGGCTGGCGACAGGAAGGAAGAACAGATCAAGCGTTTGAATAGCAGCCACAGGACAACCTAAAGCCTGTGAAGAGTTAGGCGCGCGTCACACACAGTTCCCCCGCGTACCTCCCCCCACCCCATACACCCGCCGCCGTGTGTCACCTTCCTGTTCGGAAGTCTTAGTAGGTTGCTGGGACAGAACAGGGGGCTCCTGCTCCACCCATCAGGTATCCGGTTGGAAGAAAAGCCAGTCTCAACAACTTGATTCTCTCCGTTAAATGATAAGTTTAGCAGAGCATCCGTCTCCAACGGCTGCACATTAGTGTAGGGGGAGGAGGGAGCACAGCAGACCATACTTTTCTGTTCCAACCACAAATCATATGGTTGTGCCTCTTCTCTGTTCCACTTAGAGCCCTCTAACTTAAATTCCACGTTCCTCCTGGAATGCGAGCAGAGCCTCTTTGAGAAAATGAACTCTGTGCATGTGTTTTGAATTTTTTCTGGACTGATTTGTGATGATAATCAGTCAAGTTACGTTTCTTGTGTGTCTTGCTGGGGGTGTAATAAACCCAGGGCACTGATGACTGTAATTTTCTAGATGATGTTGCAACGAAGGGAATAAATGGCCCAGTGTTGAACTTTGCAGCTTGCTCCCTTCCTGTATGTAAATTGCCTTTATATAAAGTGGGGTTCATAACAGAGCTGGGACAGCCGCCTCTGACTCGTGCTCCCTTGTCATCTCAGCTTCCAGCCCTATCAGGCACATAGCAGGGAGGCTACTCCAGCCATAACTAAGCTCTACCTCCAGCCTCCAGAAAGGAATCCCCAAGCTTCATATCCTAGGCAACCTGAAGAATGAAAGAGGAGGCTATAAAATCCCCTTTGAAAGGTTTGTCTGCTTTTATTAAGATAATTTGGATGAAATGGGTAAAACAAAAATGCTTCAGAGGATTTGGGGTTACTTGGCATGGGGAGGGCACAGGAGGTGAGTCGCTGGAGGTTTCTTAATCTAATGTTTAAAAAACAAACAGGCAGAAATCTTGGTGCAGTTTGGTGTTTCTGGTCATTCTTCAAAAATGTTGCTCTCTCAAAAGGGGAAGGAACCGGCTGGGAGCAGGGCTGGCCTAGGCTAGTTGAAGTGGAGCGTGGGATACGGGGGTACTGGCAATAACAAAGTCATGTTATATGAAGAATCCATGAAAGAGGAAGCAGAAATGGGCCAGTTACAGTGATTTGGAGTTTCCTAAACCTTGCTTTGGGTTGGAGTGTCAGTTTCAGGGAATAGTAAGTGCTTTTTAAAGAGTGGGTGCTGAGCAAACTTTCCCAGCCAGTCTCCAGCACAGAGGATGTGTGTTCTCTTCTGCCAGTTTGAGGCTGCTGTAAAGCAGTTGAGGCTACAGATCACGTTAAGGCAAATAAGGTGGTTGGTTTGCGAAACAAATTCCTGCCCAGCACCAAAGAAAAACCGCTTCACATGTATTCTTGGTTTGACAGGTAGTAGTTCGGAGTGTGTCAGATCCAGTAGGCAACCTTAAATGGCAGGGCCGCTGGCAGCAAGGGGTCATGGCAGGGCAGGCACCGCAGACATCCCTGACAAGCGCCAGGTACCCGGCCCTGCAAACTTAGTAACTTGCAGCCCTCTCCCCACTCCTGGCCCAGTGGGTGTGCTCGTGGCTTCCCCGCCGGCGCTGGCGCGAGTCCTCCCACCGGCGGTCAGACTGCAGCTCCCGGGCATCTCCCAGCGGCGGGGTTACTGGAAGGCACCGCTCCGCTGCTCTGCAGAGCTTCCCTCCCTCCCTCCCTTACTTTCTGGAACGGAGGAGGCTCCCGGCTAATCTTTCAGGAGTTAACGAGTCACAAGTTATCTGGGACTTGAGGGAAAGAGCGAGGTGGTAAACCTGTAAGAAGACTGCGGGGTCAGCCCTGAATTAAACCGGAGGAGGGGTAGGGAAGACGAGCACAAACTAAGAGATTTGAAGACAATGGGATGCGACCTTGCAGTTTTCAGGTCGGGGAGCGGGAGAGGGGACCTCGGGAGTCGACGATGCCTGGGATGCCGACTCCGCACCGCCCCAGGGTCACGCCAGGTCTGTCCCCTAACTTGCCACCTCCTCACGTGTTTTTGGCATGGCGGGGATTAAAAAGGCAAGGGGAAAAATGACATGCGGAAAGGACAGAATGTTCCCAAAGATTACTTTAGGGAAAAAAAAAAAAAGTGAAATGCAGATTTTTTTTTTTCCTTTAGTGCAGAGACGAATTTTATTTCCGCCCCCTCCCCTCCACATTCCTGACCTCTCTCCCTCCCCCTTCCCTCTTTCTTTCCTTCCTTCCTCCTCTTCCAAGTTCTGGGATTTTTCAGCCTTGCTTGGCTTGGGCCAAAAGCACAAAAAAGGCGTTTTCGGAAGCGGCTCGGCCGTGCACAAGGGCCATTTGTTTGTTTTGGGACTCGGGGCAGGAAATCTTGCCCGGCCTGAGTCACGGCGGCTCCTTCAAGGAAACGTCAGTGTTCTCTGGTCGCCCTTGCCCGCTGCGCGCCCGGCCGCCGCTGCCCATGGGGGAGATGCAGGGCGCGCTGGCCAGGGCCCGGCTCGAGTCCCTGCTCCGGCCCCGCCACAAAAAGAGGGCCGAGGCGCAGAAAAGGAGCGAGTCCTTCTTGCTGACCGGACTGGGTAAGCGCCGCTGCGGGCACGCGGGGGGCTTGTCTCACCAACTCCTCCACTAGTTGCTCGGATTGGGCGAGAGGGGCTGGGTATTTGGGGTAGTACCAAGGATGGAGAGATGGGGAAGGGGTAGGAGGGCGGCGGGAACCCGGGGACGCGCCGGGCGCTCTGGCCCCACGCTGGGGCCGGAGATAAGGGCGTGCGGGGCCGCCCTCCCCCGGCACTGCCGCCCTGCGCCCGAGAGATAACCTCAGCTGGTGGTGCGCGGCCGCCCGGCGAGGGCTGCGGAGGCTGCCTTGCGGATTAGGGGAGAGGGTCGGGGTCGGCGCCAGGGCCGGGAGTGAATCCGAGCTGAGAGTTTGAGAAGCCAGAGCGGGCACAGAGCCACCCCGATCGCCTCGCACCCGGCAGAAAGCGCTCTGATTTCCTGATGTGCCGCGACTCTGATTTCCTCGCAGGACGGAATAAATGAGAAAGGTGGAAAATTACCCCGGCCGCTCCCTCCCTCCCCACCCCCTCCGCCGGCGGTTTCCCCCTCTCCGGCCCGGGAGCCGAGCGAGGCCGACAACAGCCCTGCGCCGGGCCCTGCCGGGGCGGTCACCGCGCCCCCCGCGCCCCCCGCCCCCGCTCCGGGCTGGCCCCTCTCGCCGGGGGCAGAACCGCCCGCCGCCGGCCGCTTTGCCGCCGGGCAAGTCGCGCGGCAGCCGGGGGCGGGGTCGCGACGGGGCCGGGCAGTGCCGCCTCCTCCATGTCTTGTGGGTCCCGCCCTCGCGGCGGCAGAACGTATATAAAGCCGGCGGCGCGGCCGGAGCGCAGCGTTGGCTGAGCCGGTCTCCCGTGTCTGACGACTCCTCGTGCTCCCTCTGTGTGGTGATGACGGTGAAAACCGAGGCTGCTAGGGACACCCTCACTTACTCCAGGATGAGGGGCATGGTGGCAATTCTCATCGGTGAGTGTAGGAACACGACTGGACTTCTAGGTTACGCCAGGTGGAAAGTTTTGAAGGTCCCGGATCAGACTGGTGTGCGTGGCGTCGGATGTTACAAAGCCGTCTAAACGTTTCTCCTCTAATTCGCAGCTTTCATGAAACAGAGAAGGATGGGCCTGAACGACTTTATTCAGAAGATTGCCAATAACTCCTATGCATGCAAACAGTAAGTTTGGTGGGGCGACGTGGGGAAATAAAGATAAGTAGGGAAGTTTCCATTTACCAGCGGTAAAGACATCCTCATCAATATATTGATCAGGAAGCCTACGACTTACCGAGGCTGGGGATCCCTTTTCTCTTTAAGTTCTAATTATTTCAAACATTTAAAGCATTACAATGAATTTGCTGATTTGGCTTGTTCTGGAAATGCAAGATAAGATTTTCTTTTTTATACATTTGTTTATTTCTGGCTGCGTTGGGTCTTCGTTGCTGTGCCCATGCCTAGTTGTGGTGCGCGTGGGGTACTCTTTGCGGTGCGTGGGCTTCTCATTGCGGCGGCGTCTCTTGTTGCGGAGCACAAGGGCTCTAGGCGCGCGGGCTTCAGTAGTTGTGGCGCAGGGCTTAGCTGCTCCGCGGCATGTGGGATCTTCCCGGACCAGGGCTCGAACCCGTGTCCCCTACGGTAGCAGGGGGATTCTTAACCACTGCGCCACCAGGGAAGTCCCGATAAAATTTTCATGTTTGCCTAATTCACCCCCTCTCTCCTTGAAGAACAACCCTCTGTGTTTATCATTTTGGCTATTATTTTTTCTCACTGAGTAATTGATTTGGGTGTTTTTAAACACTGAGTTCTCTGGAAAGGTTGAGCCAGAAATTCACTATTGGTGTTGGTCTGCCCTCATGTGGCGAGTTAGGATGTTCAACGTTGTTCCTTTCTTCTCTGCAGCCCTGAAGTTCAGTCCATTTTGAAAATCTCCCAACCTCAGGAGCCTGAGCTCATGAATGCCAACCCTTCTCCTCCAGTAAGTGTTCTCTATTCGTGATGCATCAGTGGAGGAATCTTATAAATGAGTCAGTTAGTTTGCCTATGTTGATGAATTATAAAGTAGCAGTTAGTATCAAGGCAGGAATGCCTCGTTGGTTCATGGCAAACAAGTGACGTAAGCACTTAAGTATGAGTCAGTGGAGTATTTTAAAAGACATATTTCATAAAAGTTATCTGCTTAAGAACAACACGATTATATACAATTTCCATACTCTCATTTGAAATATTCGCATGTATGGATGAAAAGTAGTTTGGAATGTGTTTATAGATGTCTGAGCACCTGCCCCTGTCATTTGCAGATGTACCACCTTTTGCATTGCCTATACTTTATTAATCGCTATCTTCCTTTGAAGCAAGGATATTAAAAGAAAACCTTTTATTTTCCAGCCAAGTCCTTCTCAGCAAATTAACCTGGGCCCATCATCCAATCCTCATGCTAAACCATCTGACTTTCACTTCTTGAAAGTGATCGGGAAGGGCAGTTTTGGAAAGGTAATTTCGTATCTGAAGCTCTCATTATTTATAGTCTTTCATATGCTCATTTTACATCTCCCTGGATGTGAACAGGAAAATGATTTTGAATTTAAATTTCAGGTTCTCCTGGCAAGACACAAAGCCGAAGAAGCATTCTATGCAGTCAAAGTTTTACAAAAGAAAGCGATCCTGAAAAAGAAGGAGGTATGAGATGGCCTTGGAGATAGACATTCAGTAGACATTACCTTGCGATCTTGGCCCCACGTTAAAATTTGCCACTAAATCTTCATTGTCCTTTTTCTAGGAAAAGCATATTATGTCGGAGCGGAATGTCCTCCTGAAGAACGTGAAACACCCTTTTCTGGTGGGCCTTCACTTCTCTTTCCAGACGGCTGATAAACTGTACTTTGTCCTAGACTACATTAACGGTGGAGAGGTGAGCAGAGGGGATGGGAGCCGACCCCTGGCTGTCCGTGCATAGCCTGCTTTGTTTTAATTTGAGAGGAAAGTTTTTAAAAAGATAATTAGTGGGGGAAAAGTTACCAGATTTAGTATTTCCTTTAACCTGCCAGCTTTCAGATAGTTTATAAACTATTTAGGGCCACTTCCTGCAATTGTCCTCTTTAGCTATATATGTCAAGACAGATTCAATGCATTGTCCTGGGTTTTTGGCAACCCAGGCTAATTCTGCTCTATCTCCTACAGTTGTTCTACCATCTCCAGAGGGAGCGATGCTTCCTGGAACCACGGGCTCGGTTCTATGCTGCTGAAATAGCCAGTGCCTTGGGTTACCTGCACTCCCTGAACATCGTTTATAGGTGAGCCCAAGACCTCTGAAAGCTCCCTTCCTTGTGTAAAGGAGACATAGCCCGGCCTTTGACAGGGCCTTAACATAATTTGTGTTTAGGCACAACTTGGTCACCTAAAGCCAGGTCCCCAGCATGTGACCCATCTTTTGACTCCCTGCCACGAGGGAACTAGCCAATGAGGACTGTGCCTCATCCAGAATAGATGAACAGAACAAGGACTCCCTTTTAGATTCACTAACACAACTACAGTGAATGTAAAGTGCTCCTAGTAGCCCTAGTAATGATCTTTACGGAGGATTGCTAATGCGGTGAAATTAACTTATACGACTACTTTTCTATTCTTTTTTTTTTTTTTTTTTACAGAGACTTAAAGCCAGAGAATATCTTGCTGGATTCACAGGGACACATTGTCCTTACTGACTTCGGACTCTGCAAGGAGAACATTGAACACAATGGCACGACGTCTACCTTCTGCGGCACACCCGAGGTAGGCGAACTCTTGATTGGATGCCTGGTCCACCCCTTCCTCCAGGAAGGGATCACTGCAGTGACACTTTTAACTGCTGAAAAGAGTAAGCTGTTTTCGGAGATGTTTTAGTCCAGTTCAGTGCAAGTAAAATACACTGGCTGTCGGAGGCATGAGAAATTCCAAGGCCTCACGTTGCTTTAATTAAAGTGAGCTGTTTGTAAGATCCACACTATAAAAGGTTTCTAAACCCCTAAGTAAGATATCTTAGGAGGGCCCAATAGCTTTCAGAATATCAGGACATGTAAGTGGCCAGTCAGCCTCAAAGCCAGCAGTTTTATCAGGAAGTAGTTTAAAGAAATATATCCTCCAAGTGGACCCAGGGTCTCTCAGCCCTTTCAAAGTGCATGCCTGGTCTTGGGATTGCCTGGTTTCAGGGGCTCTAAACTCTCTTTTCCTGGTCTGTCTTTCAGTATCTTGCACCTGAGGTGCTTCATAAGCAGCCTTATGATAGGACCGTGGACTGGTGGTGTCTGGGGGCCGTCTTATATGAGATGCTGTATGGCCTGGTGAGTAGCCCATTGAAAATCGTGGAGTATTGCCCTGGGTTGATACACTTCTCCCTAGAATGTAGTTGTAAAGCTCCAGACTTATCTGGGCACACAAGCCCCATTGCAGACCTGATCATCACGTCTTGCCCTCTATCAGTAAGCTTATCAAATGCGGATGAAAGAGGCATATTGGTTAAGCTATAGGTATTTTAGGGTAAACCGTTACCTAGTGGATTTTTTCTTTTGTAAGTTCACATTTTACTAGGTGTGACCACACTTAACCTATGTGAGCGTGAAAAACATGGCTTATTAACATCTACCCCCTGATAAGGGTGGCAAAATATAGACACTTAAAAATCCAGGGTAAAGAAAACCTATCAAGTGATAGACTTTGTCAAAACCAGCTTCATATATTACGTTTAAGTCTTTCTTGGTAATGGATGCTCTCCAAAACTTCCAATTAAGTAGTAAGTAATCTTCCTGCTTCTTTCAGCCTCCCTTTTATAGCCGAAACACAGCTGAGATGTACGACAACATTCTGAACAAACCCCTCCAGCTGAAGCCAAATATTACAAATTCTGCAAGACACGTCCTGGAGGGCCTCCTGCAGAAGGACAGGACAAAGAGGCTTGGTGCCAAGGATGACTTTGTGAGTCATTTTTTCCTCTCCTCCTGGGCTGTATGAGTAGAGCACTAGACCTCACTGCCCTTCTTGAATTTCACTCTTCTAAATTTGTGCTTCTTTCTCAACAGATGGAGATTAAGAATCACGTCTTCTTCTCCCTAATTAACTGGGATGATCTCATTAATAAGAAGATTACTCCCCCTTTTAACCCAAATGTGGTGAGTATCTCTCTCGTGAGTGTGCACAGGCCCAAAGGGCATTTCTTTAAGTTAGAGTTGCTGTTGGTAGTGGTGGAAGGGGAAGAAGGGCCCTCAAGGAATAACTTGGCATTCGTAAGCCATTATTTTACCCACAGAAAAAAGTAGAACTGTTGTCCCTACAAAGCTCACATTATTTTTCAACACATTTTATAAATTGCAGTAGCAAAAGACAGAAAGTAAACATTATCCTCATAGTTTAAACTTCGTGTGGCCTTTGGGTTTTGTGCTGGAAATGGTTGATGATGGTGGAAGTTGCCGTATGGTGCCTGCATGAGCATTTCCCTTTCTTGCCTCCACTGTGAATTCTTGACATGGCGTCTGCTTTCTTCCCTTCCTGCGTCAGAGTGGGCCCAGCGACCTGCGGCACTTTGATCCCGAGTTTACCGAAGAGCCGGTCCCCAACTCCATCGGTCGGTCGCCCGACAGCATCCTCCTCACAGCCAGCGTCAAGGAAGCGGCCGAGGCCTTCCTGGGCTTTTCCTACGCACCTCCCGTGGACTCCTTCCTCTGAATGGTCTTAGGGTTGGTCGCGAAGGATTTTTACGGGCGTTTTTGAAATGTTTCAGTTAGCCTTTTGGCAGAGCTGCCAGCTGACAGGACATCTTAGAAGAGAATTTGCACATCCCTGGAAGCTTGCACATCTTGGCAATCTTATTGCACACTGTTCGCTGGAAGCTTTTCGAAGAGCACATCCTCCCCGGTGAGCTCGTGGGGTTTTCCTTATTCTTCCTTCCAATGTGGTGCTATCTCTGAAGTGAGCAGTAGAGGGCCGTCCCAGACAGGTGCAGTGGTCTCATTCGAAGGAGGACGCTTGTTCTGAGAAGGAGCTTCTGAAGGTCTGTCCCGGGCCGTGATGTAACGAATCTTATGAAACGTGCCTTTTCTGATGAGATCGTGTTAGCTCCAAAGTTCTTCCTGTTGCCGTGTGTTTCCATTCTGTTTTTCCTTGTGGACTTCCTGTGTGATGATCAGCCGTATGAGTGTGGTATGCTTGCTCACAGAAGGACTCAGTTATAAGCATCAATGTGACACTTGCAGGACACTACAACGTGGGACATTGTTTGTTTCTTCCATATTTGGAAGATAAATTTATGTGTAGGCTGTTTTTTTTGTGTGTGAGATATAGTTAATAACTAAAATTTATCGAAAATGGTCTTGCAATGACTTGTATCCAGATGCTTAAAGAAGCATTTGCTGCTACAAATATTTCTATTTTTAGAAAAGGTTTTTATGGACCAATGCCCCAGTTGTCAGTCAGAGCCTGGTGTTTTCATTGTTTAAAATATCACCTGTAAAATGGGCATTATTTATGTTTCTGTTTTTTTTGTTTCTTTTTTGCATTCCTGATAATTATATGTATTGTATAAAGAAAGTCTGTACATTGGGTTATAACACTAGTATATTTAAACTTACAGGCTTGTTTGTAATGTAAACCACCATTTTAATGTACTGTAATTAACATGGTTATAATAATGTACAATTCTTTCCCCCCTCCCTACCACACACCTTTTTGTGTGTGTGATAAACCAACTTTGGTTTGCAATAAAACCTTGAAAAATATTTGCAGAAATTGTGCCATGTGTGTTATTTTGTAAATTTCAGTGAAGGGGGCAATAGTAGATCTGTTTACAATTTAAAACCAGGGAAATGCTGCTGTAATTTACAACTCAGTGGCTTGATGCCTCCCATAGCATCAACTTCTGACTCTAGGAGGGAATAGGGTGGCCTTAAAGCCAATTATTACTTTTTTCCTTGGTGGGAGACTGCATTGCATGACTTGCAGGATCTTAGTTCCCAGACCAGGGAGAACCCAGGCCCCCTGCAGTGGAAGCACACAGAGTCCTAACCACTGGACCGCCAGGGGATTCTCTAAAGCCAATTTCTATTTTTGGGCTTCTCAGTAGCATTTTATGACGTCAGTCATTACCCATAAATCCATCCAAACAAATCCTTGTCAATTTAACTCTCTCAAGGACAGCCATGAAGTAATGTTCCCTATATTTATGGCCTGCCCTGTGAAGTTGGCTGTTTGTCTGACATTTGGCTTGCCTGAAGTAACAGGTAATTCTTTCAACAAATACTTGGTGCCTTCCCTGTGCCCAGGCTCTATTCTGAGTGCTGGGGATAAAGCAATGAGCAAAGCTGACAAATCTCTGCCCTTACAGATCCTGGTGGGAAAGACAGACTTTCAATGAAGCAGTTTGTCGAAATGGAAATCAAGATAACGGTCTGTAAGTATATGAGAATGCCACTGAAGAGGGTGAAGATGTTTGTCATAAATGGCTATGTTCCCAAAACGCTGAGCCGGCAGGACTCCTGGTTTGTGAGAGTAACCAGAGCGGAAACAAGTCCAGTGTCAGCTCAGAGAAGGACCCTGCAGAGGCACATCCCTGGTTTGGACCAGAAGCCACTGAAGCTGGTGTGCACCCAGTACTGCATGGGCCCACCCGACTGATGTTCAGAGACCTTTCCTAGAGCTCATCCCATTGGAATATTTCCTGTGGGAGAAAGGAAAGGGGCTTGATGATATTAGGAGATAATCATCTTGCGTCCAAGTTGTTTGGACTTTTTCACTTTTCTAGGCTTTCCACAAATTTCCTAGCATACACAGGATTCTCCGATAGTTGGCCTTGCTGCTGCTCTAAGCCTACTGCACACCCTCTACCTTGACCTCTTAGTTTGCACAGCGATTTCCCCAGGGAAAGTAGTGATCATTTTCCCTTTTATCATGGCTCTTATATCTCACCTCTCCCAGAAGGCTTGTAAGGCTTGAACAGGTGTTGGAGATCACTTAGTCTGTCTCTCTTGAGTCAATGACTTCTTGCTGAAGGGGAACCCCAGATCAAGCTCTGCATTTGAGTTACGGCTCTGCCCTACAGACATTAGCTGCATAGTAAACCCCTTACCAAACCCAAATGCCAAAATCGACAACGGTGACAAAGAAAATCTAAAGTCCTAGTAATGACTGATGCTAGCCCTGACAAAAAGCCTTTCTGCATATCTCCCCCTCATTCTCAGGATCCATAACAGTTAAGAGTTCCTCTTTGAACAATAAGTACTTAAATCACTTTTTTTATCTGAACACAAGTCTTACAGCCAGCGACTCTCCCATCTAATTATAGATAACTCAGAGGGGTTAATCATGGATTACAAAGCTTTTTAATTGTTTAAGGGTAGAAATTTGGTTTATGGCTTCAGTCAGTCACTCTGTAAGATCTGATTTGCATTGCTGGAGAGTTGCTAAGAGCCAGAGGAGTCCCAAGTGTCACACAAACAGGAGGAGAATAAATCAAACACAAGTGGATGGGAAGGGAACAGGGCAAGAACAGGGAAGTCCAGAAAGAAAAAGGGGTCAACTGAAAAAAAAAAAAAAAGGCAAATATTTACTAAACACTATGACGTCAAATAGCATATGTGCTGAGGTATCTTTTATCTAGGGCTGTGGGGCACATCCCTGTCAGCATTTGAAACTACATTTGAGCGTTATGGTTGGTAAAAGGGACAATTCACTTCTCCATAGTTTTTCAGTGGAGCTGGTCAAATATGGGTTTGGGGAAACATTCGGCTAAGATTCCCACAAGTTAAAATGGGACTTTGAAACCACTGCTACCATGAATGTAAGTCAAGTACCATGCTTAGGGAATTTGCCATATACTTGGGGAGACATGGTACCTACCCATGGTATAAGGCAGTTGATGAATGAAGGGTAAAGGGAACCTCAGAAGTCCAGAAGCTCTCTTGTGGGGTTGGCTACCTAGAGCAGGCTTCACAGAGGGGATGACAAAGATTCTCACCAACCAATTCATTTCTAGGGAGTCTAATGGGATGCAGACCCTAAGGATTAGATAACAGTAATAATAGTTTATACTATAGAGCTCGTACTGTATGCCAGACGTTCTTCTAAGTACTTTATACAAAATTTATTTAACCTTCAGAATAGCCCTGTGATGTCAAAAATGAAGAAACTAGCACAAAAAGGTAATTTGCTGGGACGTGGTTAGGTTAGAAGTCAAATCGTGACGGTCTGGCCCCAAAGCCTATGTTTGTAACCACTACATACTCTGCAAAATGTTGTCACCTAAAAGGTGACAACAAGAATATAGAAGCAAACAATTGTGTGCTTGTTAATCATTCACTTATTATTTCTCCAGACCTTTACAAAGATACCTTCTAGGTGTTGTGCTAGGCAAAGAGAGAGAAAGAGAAAGGGGGGGTGGGGAGGGAGAAAGAATTTGCAATTATAATGTAGACATTATCAGTTGTTGAAGATGAGATGCAGCTGGAAATACACATTGCAGTGGGAGTGTAAATCAGTACAACCATTTTGGAAAACTGTTTGGCATTTTCTACTAAATAAAGATGGACATATTTATAACTTATGACCCAGTAGTTTCACTTGATGGTATATGCACCCCAAAGAGTGCACATATATTCAATAAAAATTTTGCAATAATATTCACAGTAGAACTATTTATATTAGCCCCAAAATGGGAACAATTCAAAATGTCCACCAACAGCAAAATGCATAAATATAATGAATAAATGAGTAAATATAATGGAATACCATACTATAATGAAAACGCTATATGCTATATGCAACAACAGGGAGTAAATCTCACAAACATAGAAACCACTCTGTATGATTTGATTTATATAAAATTTGAAAGCAGGCCAACAAAACAAAGCCATTTAAAAGTCAGGATCTGATTGTCTTTGGGGAGGGGAGGATGGAGATAATGATCAAGAGGGCAAGTGAGGGGGGTGGTCTTCTGGGTGCTGGTAATTTCTTGATCTTGGTGGTTTCAGGCGTGATTTTGCTTTTTGATATTTCATCAAGCTAAATACTTACGATACATGAATTTTCTATATGTTTGTTATATATCAATAAAAACGTTTACTTAAAAATACATGGTATGATAGAAACAGGATGTTATGGGAACACAGAGGAGGGACTTCTTATCCAATTTGGGGGTCAGGGAAAGGGACTAAGTTTTCGGGGAGTTTAGGACAGAGAGGCTTAGGGAGGTCTGGAGGGCTCAGGTAGACTGTCTTGGGAACTGGATCTTGAAAGTGAGGCAGAAAGTAGGGCCTTCCAGGTCTGGCTGGTAGAGGTGGGGAGCGAGGGGGCAGCCTGCCTAAGCACAATGGATGGGGTATTGGAAAAAGGGAGGGTCTCAGGCAGACCTAGGTCAAAATCCCAGCTCCACCCCTCCGCTTTCTAGCATTGGGCAAGTAGTAACTTGGGCAAACCTCTCCTAACTTCAGTTTCTTTAAGGGGGGAAATGCATCCACTGTCTATTTTTTCTCAGTTATATGTGAGACAAGGTCAGAAGGAACTGGAATTTAAAAATGCTAATTAATTTCTTCTTTCCCCACTCTTTACCTGTCTTACCTTTCTCAATTTCCCCTCCTCTTTAGCAGATTATAGGGGAAAGAAAGATATTAAAGAGCAGTGAGGGGCTTCCCTGGTTGTCCAGTGGTTAGGAATCCGCCTTCCAATGCAGGGGAAGCGGGTTCGGTTCCTGGTCAGGGAACTAAGATCCCACGTGCCGCGGAGCAACTAAGCCAGCTCGCCTCAACTACAGAGCCCACATGCTCTGGAGCCCGTGTGCCACAACTAGAGAGAGAAGCCTGCGCGTCGCAACGAAAGACCTCACATGCCACAACTAAGACCCGACGCAGCCAAAAATAAATAAATAAATATCTTTAAAAAAAACAGCAGTGAGAAGTCATTTTGAATAAGGAGATGGACCTTGTGACTGATGTTCTTGGAAGTTTCGTGGAGACGTTTAGATTTCATTAGGTAGTAAAATGAAGCATCTGGAGGTTTTCCATGAGGAAAAGGCGTGATCAAAAGGCATGTTCTGGTGACTCTTGGCAAGAGTTGTGAGTGTGGGGAGAGCTTTGGAATTTAAAAAATAACAATAATAAGGAAGCCACTTAGGAGACTTCTGACAATCATCCCTTTGGTGGTGGCGATGAAAGGATAGATATGGAGCTTCATGAATCAGTGGAGCTTCGTGAGTTGCTGGGAATGGAGAGAGAAGGATGAATCAGTGTAGTTTATTTCTTTAATGTAGTTGACTCCACCTACTGAAGTGCTTGTCACAGCTGCAACAATAGCATTTAGGACAAAAGCCACCCACCAGTTTCTTCAATATCCCCAAGGCACAACGAATCAGCTGATAGATAACCCATCAGTGTACTTGGCAAGGCGAGATGTGACACATTGTACTCAATCTCTACCGCATCCTCTTAAGACATTTCTCACCTTGTCCATCAAAAAGCTCCCCAAATCCTACTCCATATGCCTCAAACCTTGTGTTAGGAGCATAAATGATGTTAAACTTAACCTGCTGTGAATCATAACATTTCTATTAAGAAAAACACACTCATCCAAATTAATTAAGCTCAATTTGAGAAATCGGTTAAATGCTTTTTCACATTGCATGAAAATTGTTAGCCACTCACCAAAACTAACAAATTATTATTGCTTAGACTTCACTTGTGGCTTAACGTGTGATCTTTCCTAGTCTGCTTTGGCCACTGCATACTTGCTCTATAAGAACGTGTTTAATATATATATACATGTTTTCTCTGCTTTCCACACCTCTTCTATGAAGGACTTTAGCAGCAAGATTCAGAGCAATCCTGGAGGTTTATTTAGTGTTTACCTATAACATTATGTTCAGACAGATATGTTCATGTATTTGGATAGCTTGGAAACCATGGACTCTGATGGCCAGGGTTCTTAGTTTCCTCTCTTCTGTGTGGTCTGTTCTCCACTTACTGTACCACAGCAGGCATGGTGACGATGCTGTAACAACAATATAGAAGGTACAGACTGTTCAAAGGAAAATATGATCGTTCTGGTCAACAGCAGAACAAGGATCATAAAGACGTAGTGTCACTTTACAGACACGTATGGAAAACAGATGAGTGACTGCCAACTTGTTCATGACATCTGGATGATTTTAACACAGTTCTGCTCGACCTTATTTTACTGCCTCTTTGGCTTAGTCATAGACTCCAGACCTAGTATTCCAGAGGCCAAAGTCATCACCTTCCCTAGCCAGACCTAAACCATTTGATTCCAAGTGTGTTGCAGTGTTGCCAGCAAAGGTCAGCACAGATCTATTTGTTTTGGCAATAATTAATTAAAGTTCATTTAATTAGATTGTTTAGGGTTAAGCTGGAAACGATTTGGGGTCCGAATTGCAAACAGTGATTATATTTTCCTCTGAAAGATCATGAAAAAGAGACATACAGAATGATCTGATGCTTGAATTAAATTATGTGCTACCTAATAATAATGGACAATTTGAGATAAGTTTAGAGAAAATATAATTTTTCAAACATATGTGACAACTCTTAAAATTACAGCAAATAAAGGAATAAATAATCAGGGAGGAGGAAAGAATGTGTGTGCTTCCTTAGATTTTTCTTTTATTTATAAATGGATAACACGCTCTTGGTTAAATAAATAAATAAAAACATGGTGGGTCAAAATGAGTAATAATTTCACGATTGCCTCGCTGCTCAGTTATTCCCATCTCAATTTTCCCTTGCAGGAGATTACCAACAGTAAGCTTTTCTGGTGTATCCTTTTAGAAATTTGATATGCACATACAAGCATAAAGGTTTCTAATAACACAGAATTAGAATTTGAAAGGAGGGAGCAGAGGAGGTGCCTTGATCGCTGGTTGATTTTTTTAAAATTGTCAATCGTTTATATTTTTAAAAAGTTCAAAATCTCATTTGTGTGAGTCTAGTGCTTAAAAATTTTTGGTGTAACACAACCCTTATACTGCATGTCAACTTTTTCATCGGGAAATGAAGACAAACCAATCTGGTTTCATGTTGCAGAACAAACAAAGCTGTAGGTTCACAGAGACAGGAGACTTGACTTTCAAGGTTGCCCTTTGCAACTATGTATGATTTTTGCCTTGTCCACAGGCTGTAGAACCTAACAACTCAGCAATTTCATTCTGGCTGCACTCTTTCTAACACAGCTAGGAACCGCCTTGATTTTCCAGTCACTAAACAGCTGTTTCAGGCCTAGGGCATACCTGAATATTCTCACAAAAGTGACCTGATTAGGGGATAATACTTTCCCTTCCAACCATCCCTATCTATATTCCTTTAAGTCATTCTCCCTATCAACTATCCTGTCCTTTCCAGTATCGTAAAATGGTAAAAATGTCAGGGGCCGGAGGAATCGCTACTAGCTCCAGGGGTCATAAACTCAGTGCCTTCGGGAGCCAAGGCTGTAAATCGTATTAGATGAAGACAATAGGAGCCATGGACCATGCGTTTTCTCTTAAAAGCATTGAAATTAAAATCAAAATCAGAAACCACTGTGTTGGGCTTCCCTGGTGGCGCAGTGGTTGAGAATCTGCCTGCTAATGCAGGGGACACGGGTTCGAGCCCTGGTCTGGGAAGATCCCACATGCCACGGAGCAGCTGGGCCCGTGAGCCACAACTACTGAGCCTGCGCGTCTGGAGCCTGTGCCCCGCAACGGGAGGGGCCGCGATAGTGAAAGGCCCGCGCACCGCGATGAAGAGCGGTCCCCGCACCGCGATGAAGAGTGGCCCCCACTTGCCTCAACTAGAGAAAGCCCTCGCATGAACCGAAGACCCAACACAACCAAAAATAAAATAAAATAAATAAATAAAGTAGCTATAAAAAAGAAAAGTGCTTTAAAAAAAAAAAAAAAAAAAAAAAAAAAAAAAAAAAAGAAACCACTGTGTTGGCCAAGTGAAATGAGTCTATGGTCAGAAACATCTGCAAGTGTTATAGTCTAATCTCACATGCAATTATGTAAAATGCAATGGCTTGCCCTCTCTTTTGCATTCTTGTCCATTCATTATCTAGGAGAAACACAACAAAAAACAAAACGCCAAACACTGGGGATTGAAAGCTCTGCTTCTCCCAACTATACAACAGTGGAGAAGGAATGGGCTTACAGGGACGCTGGTTTGGCATTAAATGACACAAAATCCATCAGAGACTGTGCCCAGCTTCTAATCATATGCACACACCTGGTGGCCCCAATGTCCGTCAGAATTCCATCACCAGTTTTGGAAAGGAAGTGAGCAGACTCCCTGGTGTATCATCCAGGAGCATTGAAGGGGCCCCCTTTAGAGCAGACCACTCATTTGCTCACACATTGTTTATAATAATCTGAAGAATTTTCTGTCTTCTATAAAAGAACAAGCAAAAAGCTTGGCCAAGCCATCCAGAGTTCCAAAGAACATGCAGCCAAGATAAGATATGTTAAGAAAGGCAGCCTAATAAATTAGGAAAACCTCTGATTCTTTTGTGTGTGTGTGTATCATTTTTTGCATGTGTATGTGTCATTTTTTTTTTTTTTTTAATTTATTTTTGGCTTCATCGGGTCTTTGTTGCTGTGCACGGGCTTCCTCTAGTTGCAGCGAGCGGGGGTTACTCTTTGTCGCAGCGTGCAGGCTTCTCATTGCGGTGGCCTCTCTTGTTGCGGAGCACGGGCTCTAGGCATGTGGGCTCAGTAGTTGTGGCTCGCGGGCTCTAGAGCACAGGCTCGGTAGTTGTGGCGCATGGGCTTAGTTGCTCTGTGGCATGTGGGATCTTCCCGGACCAGGGCTCGAACCCGTGTCCCCTGCATTGGCAGGTGGATTCTTAACCACTGTTCCACCAGGGAAGTCCCGAAAACCTCTGATTCTTGAAACCCGGTTTCTCTGAGCCTTGGTTTCTTTTTTCCCAAATTGGGACTAAAAGCACTCCTTTTGTACTGTAGAAGATCTGAGGTAATGTGTCAGGATGAAGAAAAATGTATGTTAATTTAACAAGACAGTAAATAATGGTGCTGTTGGTACTTGCCTGGGGAGTGAGGAGCTAGGACCACGCAGACCTTCTGTCCATAAGCTTCATAACTTAAAACATAGCTTCCCATCGGCTCCTCCTGCTGTGCATCTTTGGAAGCATGGAGAACAGTCACGTGCCCTCAGATTCGCAGGCACACCCACCCTTCCAGCTGCAGGCAAACTGTGAAGAGTAGGTTGAATAAATGTTCCCACATTCTGGTTTCATGGAGTTTAAGGTGTTTCTAATTAACCCAAAGGATTATTAAACTCTTCAAATTAAATTTTTTTAGGCTTCTTTAATACACATGCACCATAAAATAAGGGAGAATTATACTACATTACTCACCAATGAAACCAGAGTGGCATAGTGCTGCAATAGCCTGACATCACCCCATGTCAACCTTTTCTTTAAAGAGAGAAAGGGTGAGTGGCACAAAAGTTTTGTTCTTTATTTTTTCATCATTGCTAATAGCAGTACAGTCAAATCCATGGAAGAAACCTAGGGTTGTTGGGAGTGTATCTGGATATAAACCAGAAGATTTGGGTTCAGACTCAACCTCTGCCATATTGGTAAGTCTCCTTTTCCATAAAACGGGGATACTGGTAACTGTTCTGCTTTCCTCACAGACCAATGCAAAGTTCCAACAAGAGAGACAATGTAGAAGAATAGGCTTTGCTGACCAGGAAGTGATAAACTAGTGTCTGATGCTTCCTAGAAAACATGATGCTTTGAACTATACCAGTTTACACAGTCGTTAATGTTAAGACTTGAGGCCTCTAGGAGTCTGTCAAGATTTTTCTAACAGATTATCCTACTGAGAATATTGCTACCTAGTAGAAGTCAGTTTTTTAACACATGGCAATGCACATGTTTATTTGCATTGCCTTTGAAAATTCTTCCCATTTAAAAGCAGGAAGCTTTTTGCAGGAATTAAATCCCCAAATGCAGAGAGCAAGAATTGTTCTCCATCTTGCTAATCCTTAACATGATGACATCATATATGTGAACAAGCAAGCTAAAGTATAAGGTATAAAAGATATTACTAAATAAAGTATATGCAAATCTTTACTTCAGTATTCTTTAAGCTTTGTTTAAATGAAAATCACACAATGGAGAGAGAGAGAGATAGATAAATAGAGATAGAGATAGAGAAATAGAGGGAGAAAGAGAGAGGTGAGAGAGAGAGGGAAAGAGAGATTCTGATAACATGAGTCCTTGTCACTATTCAACATATTCCACATAGCTTTAGCGGTCCCAGCCATGCAAAACAAACAAACAAACAAAAACAAAAATAGAAAAAGAAATAAGAAATACAAGCATCAAAAATGAAAAGACAGGGCTTCCCTGGTGGCGCAGTGGTTGAGAATCTGCCTGCCAATGCAGGGGACGTGGGTTCGAGCCCTGGTCTGGGAAGATCCCACATGCCGCAGAGCAACTCGGCCCATGAGCCACAATTACTGAGCCTGCACGTCTGGAGCCTGTGCTCCGCAACAAGGGAGGCCGCGATAGTGAGAGGCCTGTGCACCGCGATGAAGAGTGGCCCCCACTTGCCGCAACTGGAGAAAGCCCTCACACAGAAACGAAGACCCAACAAAGCCATACATACATACATACATACATAAATAAAAAGAATGTAAGCAGACAAGAATAGCATTAAAAAAAAAAATTAAAAAAAAAAATGAAAAGACAAAATTATCATTGATGCAGATGCTATAATTATATACACAGAAATACCAAAAAGATAAACAAACTATAAAACCTAATTGGGAGTTCATCAAGATGGCCTCATCCAGTATCTACTACCCAGCAAAAAAAGTTAGACAACAGAACAGAAAAAAAAAAAAAAAAAAAAGATTTTGTTTACAGATACAGCAAAATTTGTAAAGTACCTGGGAATTAATGAACCTAACACAGAATGCACAAGGATTTTGTAGAGAAAAAAATTAGCTCAATTAAGGTATGTTATGTTAGTGGACTGCATGTCATAATTTTGCAAAGATATTGATTCTCCCAAAATTTATCTATAGGTTTCAGTAGATTTCCAATGTAAATCTAAAAGGATTTTTTGGGCTGAATTGAAAAATTAATTGTGAAATGTATATGAAAGAGTAAGATTCACTAATATTTCATGTAAAATTTACACGAAATAATTGATCCACTATAATAGCAAATGGTGAGCAGAGATGGAAAACCAGATCTACCAGATCTTAAAACATATTACAAAGACCTGAAACAGTATTAAAACAACATGCTATTGGCATATGGACAGACAAAAGGACAAATGGGACAGAGAGATGGTATATAGAATATGAGATTAGTGACACCGCAAATCAATGGAGAAACCAGAATATTTACCAAATGATGTTAGGAAATTTAGCTCATTATTTGAAGAAAAATAAGTTGGATCTCTAATTCACATGACATTTAAAAATAAACATCAAATGGATTGAAAAAACCTGAATACGAAAGATAAAACTGTAAAAGTAATAAAAGAAAATATCAAAAAATATAGCAAGTCATTGATGAGCTAATTAATGATCAGGCACATCAAATTGTCACCTTTGGTTCGAGAGGCTGAGAGAGTCTTCTGTATGAGAATCATGGTTTGACCAGGATTAAAGGATGGGAAGAAGTTTAATGAATGTGGAGTAAGCTTCCAGAGAAAGTAACGGTAACTTACATTTACAGAACACTTCCCACTATCACATATTAACTCATTTATCTTATTACACTAATAAGGTAAATGGTAAAATATTTCTATTCCCTTCTTACATATGTTAAAATTGAGGCTCTGAGGGGCTTCCCTGGTGGCGCAGTGGTTGAGAATCTGCCTGCCGATGCAGGGGACACGGGTTCGAGCCCTGGTCTGGGAAAATCCCACATGCCGCGGAGCAACTAGGCCCGTGAGCCACAACTACTGAGCCTGCGCGTCTGGAGCCTGTGCTCCGCAACGGGAGGGGCCGCGATAGTGATAGGCCCGCGCGTGGCGATGAAGAGTGGCCCCCGCTTGCCACAACTAGAGAAAGCCCTTGCACAGAAACGAAGACCCAACACAGCCAAAAATAAATAAATAATTAAAAAAAAAAAAAATTGAGGCTCTGAGAAGTTTAAATGAATAGACGCCCACGGCTCCGACACCAGAGACTTCGGGATGTCTTGTGAGCATCCTGGCATCTCTACTGAGCGGTGAGCCGAACCCTCACCCCCAGGAATGTATAGCCCAGCTATTTCGGTCTTCCTTCCGTAGAGATTGTCTTTTTATGAGATGAACACTTGAAACTGGAGAAAGGAACCAAAGGTCACCAATAAATAACTTTGGAATATGCAGCTCAAAGGTGAATGGGCCATTTTAAAGTGAAAATCTCCGTTAAAATGTGTTACAAATCTCCTGAAAGGCGGTTTCTTATGTTTAATGGTGTCTAAAGTCTGTGTTTAAGGGATGGTAATACATATGCTACATTCCTCATAGAGCTGTTGTGAGAATCAAATGAAAGAAGGAGCTTTTACATATGAGGAATTACCATCCTAACTTTTAAAGTTTCCTGACACCCTTTAACAATGTGTGAAATAACATCAACATCGGTCTGCAGCGCCACCTAGTGGACACAATAATGCTTTGCTTGAGATTTTCATGTGTCTTCCCTGTTTCAGAGGGTAAATATTACCTTCATTACATGTCTGTTACTGAGGCATTTTGCTCACAGTATATTTCTCTCAGATTTTTTATTTATAAAAATTGTTTACATGACATTTTGCCAGTGAATTTTATTTTGATAAGTCAATATTTTTAAAAAGCCAAATTTCAGGTCATAAACTCATTTTACTCAGAATACTTCGCCCTATATAGCTGTCCTCGCCAGAATTGCAACCCAAGTGTCTGTCTGATAAACAGTCTGGGTTTTAACACAGGAGGACAAGTTGGGGGTATTGGAGCCATCTGTTTCCTGCTTGATTTGCCGGTAAGTTGTACTTAAAATTGCTGAGTTCAGGGCTTCCCTGGTGGCACAGTGGTTGAGAATCTGCCTGCCAATGCAGGGAACACGGGTTCGAGCCCTGGTCTGGGAAGATCCCACATGCCGCGGAGCAACTAGGCCCGTGAGCCACAATTACTGAGCCTGCGCGTCTGGAGCCTGTGCTCCGCAACAAGAGAGGCCGCGACAGTGAGAGGCCCGCGCACTGCGATGAAGAGTGGCCCCTGCTCGCCGCAACTGGAGAAAGCCCTCGCACAGAAACGAAGACCCAACACAGCCATAAATAAATTAAAAAAAAAAAAAATTGCTGAGTTCACACCTGAAACTTGTTAATAGTTTGCTCATTCATACACATAGCATTGCTTTAATAAAAAAATAATCTATTGAGTTCTTTTCAGTGTCGGACACTGTGCTTAGTGCTATGGATACAATGACAAACAAAAAGGAATGCAGTCCCTGCCTTCGGGGAGTTTGCAATCTAGTCAGAGAGCTACACAGTAATTAAGTAACCACACTATCAACTGAAAAAAAAGCACAACCTAAAAGTTGAGAATTATGTTTTCTTTGGTGGACAAAACTGAGGACTTAAGCCCGGTACGCAGCCTCTCAGATAGCTCTGAGGGCCTGCTCCGAAGAGGTCGGGGAGAAGCCAGGATATATAGGAGTTTTTACGACAAAGACCAGGTAGTCGGAACTTCCAATGATTACTGTTAATTAAAGAAAACCAAATACCTCAAGTTAATGAATTTAGCACTTTTCTATGTTTGGGAAGATGCAAGTGTCCAGGCTCATTGAAATCACTCCTTTGATATGCACCTTAGCTACCTAGGGCCAGTATCTTGTTCTTTCCCATTCTGAGTTCCCTGAGGGTGCACCTTTGGGGGTGACTGCAGTGGCGGAGAGCTTGGCAGTGGGCAGCCCATTTGTTTCCAGTTTGTCTCCATCCTGAGTTCCCCCAGGGCTCACTGCGGAGGGGGGGACGAAGACAGGGGTGGAGGGACGGCTGTAGTGGCTTAATGACTGCAACATCCTTTGTTTACTGATATGGCAGGCACCATTTTTCATTCACAATACAAATGTTATTGCTTTACTTAGCTCAGGGAATGAGAATATTTGTTTCATTGTGGTTTTTAATTTTTTTTACTAAACATCAAGAATCTAACTTGTCCTCATGTATATCTGGGTGTTTGGGGGGTGTTGGGTTTATAGTGGAAGACCTTGAAGCTCTTCTGTTTAAATTAACCCTGACAATCAGCAGGACGAAGTGTGTCCTCCGTGTTATAGGATAATAATGTGAAACAGTGAAATTTGGAATCAGAAACACCAAATAAATCTTGTGGTCTCTTACTATTCTGTGACCTTCAGCAAATGATTATTCACTTTGTCTTTTCAGTAAAATAAAAATAGTAATAATACCTACCTTGACAGGGGAAAACCATGACTACTACAGTACATGGTACATAATAAGTGATGAATACTTTGCCTAAAGTACCAGGTAATTAAAGGCCACATGTTTTTAATGCATCACTCATATTTCACTGGCCCCAAAACCAGTACATAAAGCTTACAACAATAAGAAAAAAAGTAAATGTGGCTCAAAAACAAGCAGAAATTAGTAGTTTAAAGAACGCAGTATATAACATTGTTATCTTTGAATGAAGATACAAGCTACTCACAATTCAAAGACATCTAGGAACTATCTCGAAATTCTTAATTAATAGCCCCAGGAGTTGGGCTAAGACAGATGTTCAAATTCAGTTGGTGAAATGAAGGAGGAAGCAAAACTTACTTGGTTAGCTTAGGTCTCATAACTAGTTAAAAGGAGAAATGGAACTAGAACCCATGACTCTTAATTCTCTGGGTTGTGTCTCTTTAGACACCATAAAAAAAAAATGGACTTCTGGATATCTAAACAATATGAACAGAAAAGTCTTCTCAACATTGTTGGAAGCCTTGCCTTGCAGACAGGTTTTCAGGTCCTTCCCCTGTCTTACAATTGAGCAGAGGAAATGTATCAAATGTTGTTCCAGTTAGAAGAGAGTTTTCTGTCCTATTGAGTGCGTGCACATTCCTGGACACAACTCAAAGTATCTCTGAAGGCAGGGAAAGATAAAAGAGTTAACATCTGTTGAAACCCACCTATATATTAAGCACTGTAGATACATTATCTTATTTCATCAGGTAAGTACTTATCCCTGAGTTATGGAAGGGACCTAGGGCTAGCAAGGACAAATAATGTTTCCATAGAGCTAGAGAACAGCAAAGACAGGATTCAAGTCAGGTGTTGCTGACCCCAGAGGGTCTGATATTTCCATCGCTTCCCAGTCAGAAGAGTGACCGATGAAAACAGAACGTGCTTCACTCTGACCTCAATGTATTTTCTCCAGTCAACCAGCCATCATGGACCTTTATGTGGCATCTGGAAATTGAAAGCTGCTCATGTCAGTCTCTTCATTTTTACAGAGGAAAATGGTTAAGGGAGGTTAGGGAGTTTAAGATCCTTCTCAGAACATTACTAGAATCAAAATAGTGCCGTTAAAATAAGTGCACATTACTTTCTATTGTCTGCTTGGAAAAAACCCATGTTTACTGAGCTTTTATTAATATTTCTTTTTTTCTGAAGCTCTGACCACATTTTTGTAATTTTTTCCTCTGCATCATGGACTTTTGAGAAGGGCCCACAGGGTGGTTCTTCCTTGGCCCATGTTCTCATCATTGAATATGATACGGGAAGAAGGAAAATTGGAGGCCAAAGCTAATCTGGGCAAGAGCCTGGTGTCACGAGACCGCGATATTAATTTTCCAGATGACTTTGCAGCTGAGTTGGCTTAACTCTGTGACATTAGAAGATTGAAAGCAGGTAAGAAGTTTAGTGGAAGGACTATGCCTGCTAGATCCCACACATCCCGTACAGTCGGAGCAGTGCACAAGCATTGGCACCGACAGACACACGCACACTGAGCTCCAACAGCCCCTGAGACTTTCCAAAAGGGACACCTTTGCATTGTTTCTGTGCCTGCTCAGCCTGTGACTTCAGATTCCATGTGCTCTTTCAAATGAAAATGTCCCGTGAAATGGTCCATTAGAGAAGCATCCCACATTTTCCAGGTGAGGGTTGCTGAACAGCTGGGGTTCTCCACTCAGTGCTGCGCTCCGGGGAAACAACTTCTCACTGTGCTCTGATATGTAAAGCCACGAGCAAACCCGCCAAGTCCTGGGCTGGGGGTGAAGGTCAGAGTCAGAACCAGATAGACAGAGACCAAACCAGATCATGTATCTCACCCCTGGACATACTGGTCAAGGTTTTACCTGTCTCAGGACTTTCCACTTGCGCTTCTCTTTTCCTGAAAGGCTGTCTCACCTGCTCTACGTTTTGGTGAAGATGTGTTCCCTCTATTCTGTCTAAAGCAGCTCACCTAGAAATTATTCTGTCTCCCTATCAAGTTTACTTCCTTTATCATACCACACTCTGGGACTACCCCGACAGTCCAGTGGTTAAGACTCTGCCTTCCAATTCCGGGGGCGCGGGTTTGATCCCTGGTCAGGGAACTGAGATCCCACATGCTGCGCGGCGTGGCCAAAAAAAAAAAAAAAGGTGTGCAAATCATATCATGCTATGCAATTATTTATTTATGTCTCTTTGTAGAATGCAAGCTCCCGAGGGCAGAGACTTTATCCATCTGATCTCTATTAAATCCCTAGCATCATGCCTGGCACATAGTAAGTGCTCAGTAAATGTTTGTTGAATGAGTGAATGAGTCATTCACTTGTGTAATACTTTCCAGACATTTAAAAAACACCTCTGTGTTAGAAAAGCAGGGATGATAATACTTGAATCAATGCCAACCGGTCAATATGTCAAAACAAACAAACAAAAAAACAAACGAATGAACCAAAAAAGTCAATACCCTGAAATTCAAACTTGAGACTAGAAAAAGGAGCTATAACATCATACATGACAGAGTTAGAATTCAAAAAGATTATTGAAAGAATCACACAAGATGAAAGATGATAAAAAATACATATAAAGTTTCAGATAAAAGTCCAAAGAATCAACTTCACAGCTATAAAGTCAAAAAGTTGGACTTAACAGTACATGTGAGTATTTGACTATTTAATTGACTGCATTCTCGATATGTTACTTGCAAATGAAGCTTCCAAAAATCAAATGTGCTCTTACGCTGATTAACAGAAATATTGTGTCCAAAAGAAAAACGGTTCATTTTTTTTACAAATAAAACAATACCAGGAGGAGAAAGTTTTGTTTCTGGCAAGATATTTCAAAAAAAACCATTCGGATGGAAATGAGCACGATGGAAAAAGTACCGAAACCAGATTCCAGAAGCAAATACAGCGACTGTCTAGCTGGGAAAGGAGGAGTTTGGGGTGGTATTTGCCTTGAGAGGGGAGTGAAGGGGGGTATGCAGATGGACAGCATGATAGCTATCCACAAATATTTTGTGCAGAGGAGGAATTAGCCTTATCTTGCTGTGCTGTGTGGCAGGACAGAACTAGACCTGGGTGGAAATCAAAGGGAGGCTGACTTTGACGCAAGCTGAGGAGGCAGTGAGATCCTGATACTTGCTATGGAATGGCTCCATGTATTAGGGTTCCCCAGAGAAACAGAATCAACAGGGTATATATATATAGATATATACCCTATTGATGTATATATATATATATATATATATATACACACACATACACACACACACATACATAAGGGTAGATTTATTGTGGGAATTGGCTCACGTGATTATGGAGGCTGAGAAGTCCCACCGTCTGCCATTTGCAATCTGGACAACCAGGAAAACCGTTGACATAATTCAGTCCGAGTCCAAAGTCCAGGAGCACCAAAGTCAGAAGGCAGAAGATGGATGTCCCAGCTTAAGCAAATAGAGCACATTCACTCTTCCTCCTTCTTTTTGTTCTCTTCAGACCCTCAACAGATTGGGTGATGCCCACTCACAATGGTGAAGACAATCTTCTTTATCCAGTCTACCAATTCAAATGCTGATCTCTTCCAAAAACACCTTCAGAAATCGTGTTTTGCCAGCTATCTGGGCATCCTTGAATCCAGACAATCTGACACATAAAATTAACCGTCAAAGTCTGTAACTATTTGGGGGAGGGGGCAGTGGGCAAGCTGTACTGGAAATTCCTTCATCAGGTAGAGACTTGGACGGGTAACTCCCACATTTCCTTCTATTTCTAAATATCTCACACTTCAGATAGTTTTTCAGGAATGTTAAGAATAAAATAAAACCATTTGGAAGTGTATCAGAGTGCTCTACAGACATAACCTATTATTTTACCTTCCATTAAAAATTTCTGCCTAAACTTTATTACTTAAACACAAGTTTTCTTGCAGTTCTTTGAAATAACTAAGAAAGAGTCCTAGAATCAGATTATAACAAAAAAATGAAAAAGCCATTCAGTTGACTATTTTAAGTAATAATGATATAGAGATGCCACGTCTATAGTTTACTTGCTTAGAGAGGCTACTTCCTGCCAGAACAAGGAGACCAAATCCCATTCTCTTAGAGGCTTGACAAGAGTTACGTTCATTTCAGCCACTGATGTTTCACAGAAGAATCCTCAGGGAAATTAGAGTTAAGGAATTCTCTGGGAAAAGCCTCATAACATTTATTTTAAACCAGTATCACAGCAACTGCCAGATCAGCCTGGGACACAGCCTGGAAATAGACATTCCCCCAGCCTTCCTCACTCCTTTCCCCACCGCACCCAAACTCACACTTGAGAGGGCACGTGTCTCATCACACAGAAGATTTCCCCAGCAGTGTGGGTCGTGGGTTAGTGTGGGGGACGGCTGAACACAAAATCCTTCCTTAGAAGTGATAGTTAAAATATTCAATAAATAAATTAGATCCTCACTTGTCAGGGGAAATTTAAAGCAGTCATTGAGGGTAAAATCACTTCTGTGCCATCCAGATCGCCCAGAATCCACTTACTACTAGCACCTACATCAGGGTTGCTAGGGTAAAAGTTACCCAAACCGAGGATCACCCAGTTAGGAGAAAATAAGTCATTCCAGATGCAAATCTGCGCTGACGCGGATGCAACGCAGTTACTAGACTCAGATGGAGATCAAGTCCACCCCATTTACCAGCATGTGAGTACGTGGCAACTTCATAACATTCTTTCTGGAGGTGGTTCCTGCCAGCCCTTGTGCTTGCCTGAAATTACAGACCAATTGCACTGAATTGCATCCAAATTCTAGATAGAAAATTAGAATGAATTGTGAGTAACCCTTAGCTGATGAGAACCAACTTCCAGATCCAAACCTGGAGCTAATTTTCCAGGAAGAAACTCCCAAGAATCTAGCATCATTCCTTAGGGTCAGGGAGGGGCAGAGCTAGCAGACCCACTGAAGAGACTGGCTATTGTCCCTCAAGCTTGGCTTTTCTGAGACCTACTGTGGATGGATTATGTCTGATTCACACGGAAACCTTTGGCTTTTGGCTTCTTCCATCCCATTTTCTCCTTGGAGCCCATCAGAAAAATCTGGCATCCTTGTTGTCTCCAATTTTTGCCAGCTCCTGAACTTCATGCCCTTTAAATCAATCTTAATGTTAAGGCATTTGACTAAATGGATATAAGCACTGTATTTTCTTTGAAGTCAAAGCTTTTAGTTTTATCATGGATATAGGAACATTTGCTTTATGTTCTTTTCTCCATCTCCAAAAATAGCAGTGGTTTGATTTTGAACTTTCCGTGGCTCAGTAATAAAAACGTAAGCAACATAAGAGATTGTATTATATCCATTGCATTTGGCACAAATATTGAGATCAAATAACCAGTAAAAATGTTATTAGTTTATCTTTTCAAGGGAAGCGTATTCCTGGTCCATTATCCCAGTGAGTAATGCAGAGGCATTTTCTAAGTGGTTTTTTATCCAAGAGTTAGAAGTGCTTTGTAAACTGGGCATTGGGTTACATGCGTTGGTGCTATTATCATTCATATTTTACAAGTGGGAAAGGTGAGAGGTTAAATATTCTAGAGCTAAAGCACAAAGAATCTCTCCAGCCTGGATCTGAGACCATTGCTGCTGACTCCCATCTCCATTTTACCGGCAAGGTTACCCCCTCTTCCTTGCTACAAGTGAACTTCTGTTGCTGGTGCAGAACCCACAGAAGGGCAGCTGGTGGGAGTTCCCTATAAACATGACTAGGTCTGAGCTTTAATCCTTCACTGCCACACGTTTGCGCCCCATCCTAAAATATGTAGTACTCACAGAGACAAAGTGCACAGAGGTGGAAAAGTCTCTCTGAGAAATCCAAAGCTAGTCACTTCCAAAGGTCATTCAACAGAGCCACCCCCGGGGGGAATAAAACTTTAACTAGTCCAGCTCTCCAGGTTGTAACAGAAGCAACAACAAAAAAGAGCAAAGAAAGAAATCGTCACCTTTCAGCTAAAGCCTACAGGGGTTCCACAGCACATTTTACACACCCGACCCACCTCCCCACCTCCCCACCCCTACCCCGGGACTAGTGTCCCTTCCCAGCCAGACTAGAGATCTAGGAAGTGAAGACAACTTTTCTTCTTAGTCTCTATAAAACACAGTGCTGGAAATTGACCGCAGACAAAGCCAACAAACAAATAACGTGTATCACCTTCCCAGAGGAAAACATGTTGAATTTCCTCTCCAACTCTGTATTTTAGATCCAAGTATTTTGTTTCCTTCCTTTTATGACACTAATCAAAAATTGATCATGTGCTTAAAAGACTTAGATCTATAACACAAAAATACTGTAACATGATTTTTACTACCAACCTTTAGTTATGTAGATAATGTACAAACGTATTCTCCTTGTAGAAAATTAAGATTACAGGTAAAGCTAAATTGTCTTTGATCATAGTTTTAATCTAGCTCCTTTCCCCTAAAGGTAACAAATGGTTAACAATTTCTTGTGCATCCACATAATTTTTTTTAAGCTTTACATATATTTATATAGACCCACAAAAATATATAGCATTATTTAGTGTATATTCCACCTAAATATCATATTGTGTTACCAACTTGGTTTTTCACTCCACAATATGACATGAAGACATTACTCTTATTAAATTCTAGTATAAAAAATTATGGTAGAATATGTCATGAAGTTTTAGCTAACCTTTGATTTATGGATATTTAAGCAGTTTCATTTTCTCTGTCACAAACATTGCTGTAGTGGACATCCTTGTGTAGGGGTGTTGCTTTGTTTCTCTGAAGTGAAGCTAAATGATAAGGTATAAATATTTTAAATTTTAATAGATAATACTAATAAAAGTTAATACTTATTGAGGAATTACTATCTACCAGTTACTTTTTAAACTGCTTTACCTTTATAAATTGATTAGGAGAGTATTCATCTTAAACCTTTTTGCAGGTGAGAGTACTAAGACTTGGCAAGAGTGAATAAGTGGCCCCAGGTCACATAACTAGGGAGTGACAAGGCTAGGATTTGGTCTCTAGGGGTCTTCTTCTATACTCTGGACTCTTTCTTATCAAAGACACTCTATTAATTACAGCCTGGTTTTCATTCTTTCCTAACTCATTTCCATTTGCTATTTAAAAAGTGGAAATCTACTTACTTGGGGGATAACGGATCTTAAATTGTGTGTGGAGACCTTTTTCAGATTGGAAAGTTATCTCCATAGTAATGGTTGATCACAGTCTAGCCTTGGCAAAGCAGGTCTCATAACTTGGCAAAATATAAGAAAGAGAAACTGTTCCATTGTCACCTGTGAGATATAGAATGAAGTAAGGAGGTGAAAATATGTCAGGTTCTAAACTTTGCAGAGAAGGGAACCCAAGGCAAGTAAGATCATGAGCAAATCAGTCTTCACTGGAGAGCCTGACCCCCAGTCTTTAAAACTAGGTAGATGATCAGTGAGATCGGCTCAAACCCATTTCAATCAAGCTTTCCTGCTTGTCCTCTGGACAGTCCTTAAAAAACTATAAGATGGGAGAATTCTCTTTGTATTTGCTGTTGTGTGTATCATTCTACATTATTTTATTTAACATTTTTGAAAGAATCTCAAACTTAGAGAAATTTCAATACAAAAATTTTTTTCCTGATTTACTTCAGAGTAAGCAACTAATTGTTGCCCCATAATCCCCAAATACTTTAGTATCTGTTTCCTACAAACAAAGCTATTCTCTTACATAATCACCATCAACCATCAAAATCAGGAAGTTAATATTGATACATTACTGTCATCTAATGTATCCTTGGACATCAGTTAAGTTTTGCCATTTGTCCGGTGTCCTTTCTAGCAAAAGGATCCAGTTCAGAATCATGTCTTGCATTTAGTTGTCACATGTCTTTAGTATCCTTCAATCTGGAACAGTTCCTCATCTTTTCCTCGATTTTCATGACCTTGACATATTAGATTTCAGCCCAGTTGTTTAGTAGAATGACCCTCAATGTCAGTTTGTTGATGTTTCCTAATGATCTCATTCAAACTACATATCTTTGGCAGGAATATCACGAAAATGATGGGTTCTCATTGCATTCTGTTAGATGACACACAATTTCAAATTGTACTAGTCCTCATAATACTACTTTGACTACTTGTTAAGATGGGTGTGATAGACTTCTCCACTATAAAATTACTCTTTATTCCCTATACTTGATAAGTATTTGGTATGAGTGTCTGTGTGTGGCAGGAGGGAGTTGAGACAGTGTAAACAAACCATTCTTCATCAAACTTTCAATTGATTCATTCCTTCATTTAGTTCAGTATACATTCATTTCTTATTTTATTTAATAGGTTCTAAGGTTATTATTATTTATTCTGGTGCTCAAATTGTCCCAAATTTGGTATGTGGGGTCCTCTCTGATCTGGTTTCAAGGTACTTTAGTCATGTCCCCATATGATTTGAACATTTCTTTACTTTTTGGCAAAAGGGATGTGAATCTAGCCCTGAAATCAGCCATTTATCCAAAAAAGCTCTGGTTCCCTTTAGTGGAAAATGGTATTTAGAGACCAATCTTGGGTGCTAAGTGTGCTCATTGCTTTGCTTGGTCCTGGGCTATCACTGCTCCCAGGACCTCTCAGTGGACAGAGCCAGGTACCCTCTCTCTCTCTTTGCCCCCACTCTCTGCTTGTCTCTCTCCCTGTCTCCCTCTCTGTATTTGTCTCTAGCTCTGTATCTCTCTAATCTGTCTAGATTAAAGAATAAAGTTACACCAATATTTCTAATTCCAATTCAATTCATTCTGGTTTTCTCCCTCCCATGATTGTAACTCCTTGCTCTAATAATGAGAAACCTGCTCTCTTTATCCTTAAAGTACGTGTTCATGTGATCAATTCCCCTGTATGTAACCTACGTCCTGCTACTCCTGCTGCCCCCTCCCCTGCATGGATGCCTTACTCACCTTTCTCAAGCTCTGACGCCCTGAGCTGGGCTACCCTCCTACAGTGACACCTGTCTACCCTGGTTCCAACTGGCTCTACAATGGCTCCAGCACTTACACCAAGATGCTCCTTCTTCACATGGACACGCTTCACACATGGTCATCCTAACTTGTGTGGACACTTGCCTTGCTCGACCTCATCTGATGGATTTGGACCAAATTGTTCAAATAGAGAAAAGGAAGAATAAGAGTTGTGTGCCATTGTGGGTTTGCCTATTTTAATTTTGGTTTACTTATTTATGTATGTATATATTCATTTTTGGTTGTGTGAGAAAAGCTGCATTCAAGTTTAATTACAGCTCCAAATAATCTCTGGCATTTTGAATTACCTTAATTATATTAATTAATTCTTGCATCTTTTTTGGACACATGGACCTTCTAAGATAGTAATAAGAATATCCCCAGGTGGTCCAGGCAATCCAGAGTTCATTCTATTTGTATCTCTGTGGGTTTTTCAGAATCTTGCTTCCTGATGTCTTTATCATAAGTATTTTTGTTTTCCCATGGGGGTAACTTTATCTCCTTCCACACTGCTCTGTTCCTAGCATTTCTCAAGCGCCATTCCTGTCCAAGCATTTCTAAGTACCATCCCTAGCCTGTTTTCCAGAATTCAGATTTTGTGTCCCACTACATAAATGTTCTTGTGGAGCCGCCTATTTCAGAAAGCACAGTTGTGACAGTTTATGGAGTGTCTGAGAAATGTAAGACATTCTTTTCCATGATTCACTGGTGAAGGTCAGTAACTCACTGCTTATAAGAGAGAGAGACAGTCTGTTACATTTTGGTTGCCCTTTTCCTCCTCACAGAGAGGCCATTTTATGGCCAACCGGGATATGCCCAAGCTCCCCCCGGTGCTAGGACATCTGGCTTCTCCAGTGTGGTGCATGCATCTCAGAGGACAGCTGTGGCCTGGCAGCTCTCCACCCCCAACATAATGTCCTCATAGTCTTCAACGGCCAAAAAAAAAAAAAATCCAATCAAGAATATGAAATGATTTGAGTCTATGCCACAAGTATGAAAAGAAATTAGAATGGAAACGTCACCACCAGTCTCAGTAACTGAATGTTCCATTTGGAAGGATTTGGCATGAATTTGAGTTTTGCCAATGATCAATTGTGAGCTCTTGGGTTGATAATCCTGCTGGCCGGTTTCTGATGGAAAAGTAGAATGAATGTTTTTCTCTTCCATAATGGAGATCCTTTTCTTTTCAGGGGAACTCTAAATGGGACAGAATCACAAATATTTTTAAACAACTTGCTGATAAGTTTTTTTTAAATGCTTGGAGGGAGAAGGATTTGAATGAAAATAACTGGAACATGCAAAAGCTGTGAACTCATTGGATCTGAATGTGGGGAAGGTGTGCAGTTCTTTGATAACTTTGCTCCAGGAGGCAAGGATATATGCCTGAGGAGGGTACCTGGGAGCGCTGGGTCATTTGGGAAAAATGAACAGCACTTTGGGGGAGAAGACCTTTCATAGAAGATACCTTGGAAACATTTATTTAGATCAGCAGCCACTTTTTCTGTGAGGGAATGGGAAAGGGTCTCTATTTCTGTGTTTAGAGCAGGAAAGAAGGAAGAATGGAGAGAAGAAAGATCTAATGGGGCCAAGGCAGGATAAAGGAAATGACTCCATGGGGTGGGAAATGTGCCTGGCTCTCAGGGAAATGTATCTGGCTCTCAGATAATATTGTGCCACCATACGAGAACAGTTGCAAGGACTTTGAGCTAAAATTACCACTCTTACTTTATTTTATTTATTTATTTTTTGGCCGCGTTGGGTCTTCGTTGCTGCGCGCGGGCTTCCTCTAGTTGCAGAGAGCAGGGGCTACCCTTCGTCGCGGTGCAAGGGCCTTTCATTCCAGTGGCTTCTCTTGTTGCTGAGCACAGCATCTAGGTTCGCGGGCTTCAGTAATTGTGACACACGGGCTTAGTTGCTCCGCGGCATGTGGGATCTTCCCGGACCGGAGATCGAACCTGTGACCCCCTGCATTGGCAGGCAGATTCTTAACCACTGCGCCACCAGGGAAGTCCCACTACTCTTAGTTTAAATTGGCCTCTTCACCTCAGAGGGAGTTCAATTAAATTCAATTCTTCCAGTGCTTCCTGAGTACCTGTTCCCCATGGGATTCCTCAAGAGACAACTTAACATTTCCAGAGCTGCCTTCTATAACAGACCGGTGGGGTTTGCACCATCCTCCCTCTACTTACTGCTTCTGAGAACTTTTCTTCGCTCTCTTTGGACAAGTTTTCAGTGTTACTACAATAACAAAGTAGGAAACAAATTTCCCATGACGTGATAACTGTGTTAAGGGGCTTTAGCTGTTTGTATTTTGAGGAGTCCACATAATTCGTGTAAATCTTCTTAGGTTTCCCTTTTAGGACATTACTGCTGTTCTACCAGCCAGGAAAGGATGTAGCCTCTGTCTGCAGGAGAGGAGCAACAAGAGACTGAAGTTGAATATTCTGCTACCAAGACGGCTCCTAAAATGGTGTTGGCCTCCTTTTGTGAAATATTGCTGGGTACTTTATACATATTTAATTCTCAGTAGAGGTTTTTAATTTATTTATTGAGGGAGTCTATCTTTAAAATGGACCTACGGTGAAACTGAAGAACCCTTGACTCCGTAATTAAATATATGGTGAGTGAAATCATTATAACCAGTCTTTTAATTTCATACAAGGCTGTTCCCCCAAAACCTAAACATTTTATAGAAATCTTACTCATACCTCCCCTTTAGACACAATGATGCAGCTTCAGCATATAAATGTCATTTAATTTTCTTTTCATTTATAAATGAATTACAATAGGTCAATGAATATCTCATCAAAATTAGAGATGCACAGCTTTTGGCATGACTAAGGATTTACATCTTTGTTCCAAATATATTGTTTATAAGACCTACCCTTCTTTGTTTATAAAATGATCTCTCAACTTTCATGTTTTCATTTTCCAATTAATTTGTAAAATAATAAGGTCTGGTACAATAAAATATTTTAGAAATGTATCCATCCTGCTGCACATACACATTACAAGGAGACCAAACTGACCTACTGGCTTGCAGGCAGGGACCTCATGCAGAGCTAAACCTGTTTGTTTCTCAGCTGAGTGTACAGCAGTCTGCAAGCAGCACTACCGTGTGAGGGCTGGGCAGAGTAGAATGTTGCCTTTATAGAAAGAGGTGTCAGGACCGTCTTCTCCTGGAACAAGAGAAAGAAAACATAGCTGTGTGTTGCCTTCTACATATTAGACACACCTACAGCGGTAAGACATTTCCAATTCACAAAAACTTTGATGGATATTGTATTCTCCATTTTTTAGATAAAAAAAAAATTTAGGCTCAGGGAAATTAAATAACTTGCCCAAGGGCATATAACTAATAAGCGCATAGCTGATCCACGATGGGAGCTCAGAAATATTTAGGTTCAGAAATTGTCCTCCCAAACAGAAACAAGGTACCATCACCCCTTAGTAGCTGCGAGGGATTGGTTCCAGGACCTCCCCCAACCTCCAAATACTAAAATCCATGGATGCTCAAGTCCCTTATATAAAATGACATAGTATTTGCATATAACCTATGTGCATCCTACCATATACTTTAAATCATCTCCAGATTACTTATAAATACCTAATACAATATAAATGCTATGTAAATAGTTGCCAGCATGTGGCAAACTCAAATTTTGCTTTTGGGAACTTTCTGAGATTTTTAAAAAATACTTCTGATGCACAGATGCAGAACCCACTGATACAGAGGGGCAACTGTATGCCAAAGCAACTCTTTCCTCCTCAAATGATAACTATTACAGAATTTCCTGCTAATGCTGCTGCTGCTGCTGTTATTATTATTATCATCATTATTACTATTTGGGTGACTACACTGAGGGACCTGGGGTAGACCAGTTGCTCTGTCTCTCTACACATTAAAAAAAAAAATCCCTGGCAGCTCTAAACACAAATGTAAGCTATTGGAAGATGCGGAAGCCTTATATCAGAGATTAGCCATCTAGGCCTTTGTAGTGTGTTATTGACTGGTTGCTTGGCTTTAAATTTGATCTTTAATAAACTGTCAGACACACAGTAACAGGAAGTACATATGAAAGAGAAAAGTCAAGGAGAGAAATGAGGTATTTGACAGAAACGGCAATTTTTAGAAACCTGTAAATTGAAGAAGCACAAACCAACCAAGCTATTTCTCTTTATCAGTTGTTCATTCTTGTGAAAGCATTTGGCTGATGAATCATTTTAGTAATGCTTTTTTAAAAATCAGAAATGTGCTGAGCTAGATTTATAGCTGAGCTAGTTATGGTCAAACATGGTTCTAATTTTAGCTGACTCAGTGAGATTCTGTTTAGCCAGTTGTTGCAAATGAGATCACTTTACATTAACACTTAGAGCAAATCTTGATACTCTAAGCCCACATCTGCTTAATTAGTTAGAAATCTAGCTTTTTCTTGGGGTTTACCTCCCCAAATAGTTTGAAAGGTCCCGGGGTGTTATGTGTGTCTGTGATTCAGTTTCCTTTGCCACCTATTTGGGAAATGGACCATCACAATTTACTCTTTAAGGCCAGACTCCTTAAGGCCAGATGTTAGTTGGGAATTTCCCATTGTCCTTACATGCAGTGAATTGCACAATTCATAGGTGTACAGATTAGTGAATGCACACACACACACACATACACACACACATGAAACCATAACCAAGATCAAGATATACAGAGTTTTCAGTGCCCCTGAAGCCTCCTTGAGCTTCTCCCATTCAATTCACCAAAGCTAATCATTATAATGGTGTTTATCACCAGAGACTTCGAGTACAGTTTGGAGCTGAGAGAGAAGCTTGGGTTTTAAAGCTTTAAAGTGCAATCATCCTTTTTTTCTAGTTAAAAAATGTAGCAGAGTTAGTCAGTTTTCCTGGGTATCTCCCTTGTACACAGGAATTATACATGTTATTTAAAAAATGTAGCAATCTAATAAGCATAAGAGATGCTTATCAGAATCTTGAAGGGCATGAACCCACCCTGCTTTAAAACATATTATTTGTGGTAAACAAACATATAGTCACTCAGGTTAAAAATTTAGTAAAATTATGTTTACAAAAACTATACAACGACAGAAGAAAAGCTTAAATTGTCTAAATGCCTGTGTTTGAATTCTGGTTCTGTCACTTTGCAGCTATGAGATTTTTTACTAAATTGCTTAATCTCCTGCAGTTTCCTCTTTGGTAAAATGAGGGTAATAAGAGTTCCTACTTCATAGACGTGTCATGAGTCTTTAATGAGGTAATACAAGTGAAGTGCTCAGCCCTGCATCTGACACATAGTAAGCACTCTATAAATTTCAGGCATTGTTACGACCATTATCATGGTCTGTGAGCCCAGCAAACAAAAACTATGCATGGAAAAAGATCAGAAGGAAATGCACAATTTGGGACTGGTCAAAGAACTACTTCTAAAAGCAATGAAAAAGAAATTCAAGAAATTTATAATAATATAAGGTAGGCATTTACTGTTTGAAAATAGTTCAAGCTGTTTAATAGCTAAACTAACGCTTAAACACCTTAAGTGTAGCGACATCTGCTGGCAAAAAGGTGAACTGTTCAGCTTGTGTACTAAGTCCCTACCCCAACGCGTTCAATTCAGTAATTTACTGAACATAAATTGGCATCAGATGTTTTGCTAGAGTCTGTGGACAAGGTGATTAATTCCCGTGCTCAAGAAGCTTAGAGTCCCCATCAAGCCTCTTAGATAGCCTCAACCACCAGAGGGCAGACAGCAGAAGCAAGAAAAACTACAATCCTGCAGCCTGTGGACCAAAAACCACAGTTACAGAAAGATAGACAAGATGAAAAGGCAGAGGGCTATGTACCAGATGAAGGAACAAGAAAAAACCCCAGAAAAACAACTAAATGAAGTGGAGATAGGCAACCTTCCAGAAAATCTTATATTTGTATTTGTATGGAAATATGTATGGAAATATGTTAATATAAATGTTTCAGACATTACATGAAATTTCTAAAAAAAAAAAAAAAAAAAAAAAAAAGAAGCTTAGAGTCTAGCAGATCAGTTGTAAACTGCCTGTGCTTGAGAAGGAAAAAAACCAGGACGTTGTCAGCACAGACCTCTCAATTCTGTTCAGAAAATGAGATCTAGCACCAAAAAAAATATTAAATGGCAATATAAGGCTGGTGTATAATCACATTCAAAAACGAAAACTCTGAATAGTAGAACCGTAGGAGTGTTGGGAGAGAGAGGATGAGATCTACTAATGGAACACTTAGAAATTCATTCAAAGGGGTGAGTCTGGAATTTCTTTTAATGACACAGGGCGGGGGAGCTCTGAATATTTTTGAGCAGAGAAGTGATAATAAAACTAGTATTCTAGGAAAATTAACCTTCCGGCGTTGTATAAAATGGATTGGCTTCAGGGTTGGACTGAAGCAGAAAGAATGATTGGGATGCTGTAAATATTAACAGCGAGGATGATAAAAATGTGGACTGACTTGATTCCAAAGTAGGAGAATCAAGTCACCTTGGCAAAGTGATTGTCTCAGACTTCGATTCTGAGACATACACACGAAGAAAATATGTATTTCTGTAAAAATGGACAAGTGAATATGGGTGCCCATAACCGACATCTGCTCCTACAATCAGGCAATCTTAGTCACTCCTTTAAGTACAACTCAAGCTGTTATGAAATCACACTTTTAAGTACTTTTATCTCAACCTACCGAAAAATTGTCCTTCTGAATATAGAATGAGTTCGAGACATTGCAATTAAATATTTCACAAATAACAGGAAGCAGATGTGTATAGTTCCGATCTCATATGAAGACCAATCAGACCAGAATTTTGACCCCCATCCCACAAATGCAGTGGACACAGTCTGCAGAAACATGAACTGAAATATTCAAGTCATTGCTCTGGCTGATTCACTAGTCTACTTAAAAAAGAACTATATCTTGGACTCCCTTGGTGGCGCAGTGGTTAAGAATCCGCCTGCCAATGCAGGGGACAAGGGTTCGAGCCCTGGTCTGGGAAGATCCCACATGCCGCGGAGCAACTAAGCCCGTGCGCCACAACTACTGAGCCTGTGCTCTAGAGCCCGCGAGCCACAACTACTGAAGTCCGTGCGCCTAGAGCCCGTGCTCCGCAACAAGAGAAAGCACTGCAATGAGAAGCCTGCACACCGCAACCAAGAGTAGCCACCGCTCGCCACAACTAGAGAAAGTCTGCGCGCAGCAACAAAGACACAATGCAGCCAAAAATAAAAATAAATAAATTTATTTAAAAAAAACAAATCTTGTGATTTTGAAACTTACATCATTGACAATTTTCCAAAAAATATTTTTTTCTATATATGCTTTTCTATCCTACTTATACAGAAACAGTACATTTTTATATTCCTCAATTTATAAACTCACAATACTTCAGGTTCATAATGAGTGGACCATATAATTTGTCATTCAAATTGGGATAATTTTGAGAGTGAAAGGAGATGGGACAAATGCTAGACAGGTTGGACTGCGGGAGTCCTCAGACCTGTGGATAATTGGGATGTAGGCTGGTCACGGTCGTGAGTGGAATTGGCCTGGGACACCTCTGATTACATCCACCCTCAAGTGCCGTATGTGCATCCCATCCTGCCTTGGTTTGTATCTCCTTCGATTCAGTTTGGCCCAGTGTTCTTACTGCTTTCCACTGTCATCCAACGTTTGCCATAATAAACAGCTTCCTGATCTTGGGTAATCTCGAACTAGCCATTGACCTTATGCACGTCTCCAAATCTACCTCAGCAGTAGAAGGGCAGCCCGTTCATTGCTCTGCTGCCTCAAAAAAAAAAATATGAGAGTCAAACGCGACAATGAGTGTGAGAATGTGTGGAAACTATACAGTGTTACACAAATAGAGCCACTGCTAAAGGAAAGTCGAAAAAACAGGACTCCGTCGGAGCAGGCATTGTTTTCCTGATCTGCTGTTCAGGTGAGGCAGGTTCACCAGTCTCTCAGGTGACAGGAGAGCTTCCCAGCATCACTCAAGACAAAGTTCCTGGTGGTGCAATTAGGAGGGGGTGTCAATTATACTCCTCAGTTCCCGAGAGACAGAGGCACATTTGGGGTATCTCAGTTCTCAGGGGGCTTGTTGTGAGGATGCGCTGAGAAGTGAAGGGGACAGGAAGCCCTGAGAGCAGCAGCACAGCCAGGTCTCCCCGGGAAGGACCCCCTCGCCAAGCCCACGACAGAGGTCCTGGGCTCTGCCTGACTCCCTGGAGCCCAGGGCAGCTCCCAGCCATGTCCCTTCAGAAGCAGGTGCCAGTTGTTTCCTGCCCCAGCGTTTTGCTTCAGCAGTTCCTCCTCTGGACACTTCTCCTGCTCCTATGGTTAATGACTGACCCTTGTTTATTTGTGATTTCTACCCCTCTTGGCTTCTGCTTAACAGCTATTCTTTGTGCCCCTCTCTTCTGTGTCACTTACTGTATCCGTTTCTGAATGTCTCCCATTCAGGCACCTTAAAGGAGGGGCTCTGATTGGCTGAGGCTGTCACCATCTATTGTAGAATCATCCTGCCTGGGCAGAGCTCTGGTGCCAACCTTTTTAGAGATGATGAGCTAGACAACAGATAGCTGCTTCATGCCAGATACTGATTCCTAGTGTAGGGATCATACAAAGCCAATAATTGGTGTGTTAAAAAATCTTCAGCTCTTTGCCCTAGGGTGGTCCTCTTTGGTGGAACTAAAAACGTTTCATGTTGCATTAATTCCTTTTTCCTTTAAGACTCTAGTTAAATTGCTTTATCTCATTTATTCTACACTTGTAAGGCTTTCACGGATTTAGGTCTTAACAATTTCATACTTGCCACATAATTCATAACACCTAAAATGATCAAATGTATCATCTTTGAATATGAACACTCTTTCTTTATAAAACAGAACAATGATAATTACAATTGAGTTCCTCCTCTACCACACATTTTACATACATTTCGCTCTCATTTAATTGTCACAACCTCAATACAAGGTAGATATGATTAACCTCATTTTGCAGATGAAGAAAGTCTTAAAGAGATTAAATAACTTGTTTACAGTCATAGAACTAAGATTTCAACTCAACTCTGATTCCAAACCTCATGCAATTTCTTCTTTACTCATGATGACTTTCAAGTTTCTTATTCCAGCCTCTTCTTTCTAAATTATTTTTTATAGTAGGTCCTTGTTGGTAATCTGTTTTAAATATAGCAGTGTGTACATGTCAATCCCAAACTCCCAGTCTATCCCTCCCCTCAAGCTTTGCCCACTGGTAACCATAAATGCATTCTCTAAGTCTGTGAGTCTGTTTCTGTTTTGTAAATAATTTCATTTGTATCTATTTTTTTAGATTCTGAATATAAGTGATATCCTATGATACTCGTCTTTCTCTGTCTGACTTACTTCACTTCGTATGATAATCTCCAGGTTCATCCATGTTGCTCTGCAAATGGCATTATTTAATTTTTTTTAATGGGTAATATTCTACTGTGTATATGTACCACATATTCTTTATCCATTCATCTGTCGATGGACATTTAGGTTGTTTCCATATCTTGGCTATTGTAAACAGTGCTGTAATGAACATTGGGTTGCATGTATCCTTTCAAACAATGCTTTTCTCCAGATATATGCCCAGGAGTGGGATTGTTGGATCATACGGTAGCTCTATTTTTAGTTTTTTAAGGAACCTCCGTACTGTTCTCCATAGTGGCTGTACCATTTTACATTCCCACCAACAGTGTAGGAGGGTTCCCTTTTCTGCACACCCTCTCCAGCATTTACTGTTTGTAGATTTTTTGATGATGACCATTCTAACTGGTGTAAGAAGATGTCTCATTGTAGTTTTGATTTGCATTTCTCTAATAATTAGTGATGTTGAACATCTTTTCATGTGCCTCTTGGCCATCTGTATGTCTTCTTTGGAGAAATGTCTACTTAGGCCTTCTGCCCATTTTTTGATCAGCTTGTTTGTTTTTTGGATATTGAGCTGCATAAGCTGTTTGTAAATTTTGGAGGCTAAGCCCCTGTCGGTCCCATCATTTGCGAATATTTTCTCCCATTCTGTGGGTTGTCTTTTCATTCTGTTTGTGGTTTCCTTTGCTGTGCAAAAGTTTTTGAGTTTAATTAGGTCCCATTTGTTTATGTTTGTTTTTATTTCCAGTACTCTGAGAGACGGATCAAAAAAGATATTGCTGTGATTTATGTCCAACCTCTTTTATTTATCTTTCCTTTTTCTCTAATTTCTTCTGAGATTTTTATTGTATTATTGTATCAGAATATTTGCAGTGCTATAATTATATAGAAAACATTCCTGAGATCTTGACTCAGTTGAATAATAGTTAATATATATGTTTTTGGTGTTTCACTCTTATTTCTCAATTTAAATTTTAGTGCAAAAATATTCATTATCTATTTTATCTCCTCCTCTACCTCAATCTTTAACCTACTTCCTTTTAATCCGATAGGACAACTGAGTGAATGTTTCCAGGAAAAATTCTGTTTGAATCCTGCTGGTGACATGTACACAACCACCTCCAGCTCTAAACTCACTACTCTTAGTACCTGCAAGAATCTTTGTAACTTCTGGATATTTTTCCAGTCTTGGTCGTTTTGCTTGTGATTGCAATGCTACCAGGCCTAGTTGAGAAGTAATAAGAGGAGGCTAGTTTTACCACAGAAAGATCATCCTAACACTACATTTTATCATCCCTTTAGGAGATGCTAAGGTAGGAGATGGGGAAGGTTTAAGGTGAGAAGTAGGTTCCCCAGCTGACAGGTATTCACTGGTTATCATTCTTTTAAATATCTTTAGAAACCTAACTCAAACAGGCTTCATTAGGGGGAAAAAAAGAACAAAAAGAGAATTTCATGTAACTAAAAAAAAAAAAAAAGGTCATCAGATAGGGCTTGAACCAGAAGCTTAAAGAATGTCTTAAGACCCAATCCGTCTAACTCTGGGCACCGCTTCTGGCTGTGGCGGATTTATTCTAAGCAAAGCATCTCCGTGTGTGATGGAGATTCAGGGTTAAATGCTCTGAGCTCCAGGTTCAGAGAAAGGAGAGAACTTTTCTCCCCCAAATGCAAACAAAAGTCTTGTTCCGACTGGTCTGTATCACTTGTGTATCAGTGAGCAAATTGCTGCAGCCAGAGGGTTGGGATATTTTGATGGGCTTAAGCCGGCACTTCTCTTTGCCTCTCTTCTTGGTTTGCATTATATTTAACAGGGGAGCAATATGCAAAATATACAAAGACCATGTAGTCACCCTGAGAGATAAACTTAACTGAAAATCCCTTTTAAGGTTATCTCTCAGGGCAGGCACATGGCTTTTTTATAGAAAAGTCACCATGGACTCCACCAGGGAAAAAATCTTGGGAGGAAAGTTTGACCTGGACTCAACAGTAGGACGTGGAGGTTGGTGGCTAAGCTTTAGAAGGTCCTCTGAACTTCAGGATGATTTGGAGACAATGGCTGAGCCAGTGGGTATGAACTAATAGCTGTACCTTAGAACCTGCAGTGGATTGCATTGTGTCTTCCATCAAATTCTGTAAAGTTCTAATACCCAGTACTTCAGAATGTGACCTTATTAGAAAATAAGGTCATTTTTGTTAAGATGAGGTCATACTAGAGTAGGGTAGCCCCTAATTCAATATGAGTGGTGTCCTTATAAAAAGAAGAAATTTAGAAATTGATACACACATAGAGAGACTTTATACATGTGAAGATGAGTTATGCAGTCACAAGCCAGAGAACTACCAGGCCTGGAATTGATTTTTCCTTAGAGCCTTCAGAGGGAGCACGGCCGTGCCAACCCCTTGTTTCCAGACTTCTGACCTTCATAACTGTGAAGCAAAAGTATTTCTAAGCCACCCAGTTTTATGGCAGCCCCGAGAAACTAATACAGAAGCTAAAGTTGGGGCACCTCTGTGATCTGTGAGAAACAGATTTAGAATCAGTGCGTATCACTGCATCAGGGGATAAAGGTCCTGGGATCTATGCAGGACTGGTGCTTAACAGATACACCATGAGACAGTAAGAAAATCTATGGTAACTCTGGGCTGACCATCTCCATTTGGTGTTTGAAAAATGGATGGCTTCTTTTTTTTTATTTTTTTTTATTTTTGGCTGTGTTGTGTCTTCGTTTCTGTGTGAGGGCTTTCTCTAGTTGTGGCAAGCGGGGGCCACTCTTCATCGCGGTGCGCGGGCCTTTCACTGTCGAGGCCTCTCCCGTTGCGGAGCACAGGCTCCAGACGCGCAGGCTCAGTAGTTGTGGCGCACGGGCTTAGTTGCTCCGCGGCATGTGGGATCTTCCCAGACCAGGGCTCGAACCCGTGTCCCCTGCACTGGCAGGCAGATTCTTAACCACTGCGCCACCAGCGAAACCCTGGATGGCTTCTTTTATGATTAATTAAGAGGAAAGGTTATAATACAGGATTATATTACTAACTGGAAAAATGCATTTCCTTATTCATCAAATAATTTTTGAATATCTAATATGAAGCAAACACTGTTCTAGGTCCTGAGAATATAGTATTGAACAAGATCTATGAGGTTCCTGCTCCAGTGGTGCTTAAGAGATGGACCCCTATTTCCCAGTAAGCTGTAAGCTAGGCGGTAAGCTACCTGGGTTCCTCCAACTGCATATAGATGATGGACCAAGAGAATTGTAATAATCTAGCAAGCCTACTCATAAGACCTCAATCATAGTGGTATGTGTTTGAATTGAAATCTGACTTGAAAAAAATATGAATACTGTACAGACTGTGAGGAACAATATTGGCTGTTGATGAATGTATGTACATATAGCTCAGATTTTGGCAAAACAGTGTTTGGCACAAGACGATCATCCAAGAACCTTTTTGAGCGTGATGTTGGGAATTTTACTCCTTTGGCAGAAACCAAACCAAAATGCACTAACATGATAGCAGAACATTTACATAGAAAAGAAACATTAATACCACGTATTACTATATATCATTTAGGGGTTGAAATGCAAAAACAGATGATTAAAGTTATAGTAGATTGATGAATAAAATACTTTTTTGTTTGTTTTTTTTTTTTTAATCAGTCATCAATTTTATACACATCAGTGTATACATGTCATAAAATACTTTTGAATAAGGTAATATGTACATGCTAAATATTGTTTAATTGTGTTAGATAAACAATTCCTGAGGTAAGGAAGTCTTTTTTTTTTGGCTGTGTTGGGTCTTCGTTGCTGCACGCCGGCTTTCTCTAGTTGTGGCGAGCAGGGGCTACTCTCTGTTGCAGTGGCTTCTCTTGTTGCGGAGCACGGGCTGTAGGCGCATGGGCTTCAGCAGTTGTGGCACGTGGGCTCAGTAGTTGTGGCTCGCGGGCTCTAGAGCACAGGCTCAGTAGTTGTGGCGCACGGGCTTAGTTGCTCCACGGCATGTGGGATCTTCCCGGACCAGGGCTCGAACCCTTGTCCCCTGCATTGGCAGGCGGATTCTTAACCACTGCACCACCAGGGAAGCCCAGGAAGTCTTATAATCCAGATGAGTATGTTTGGATTTGTGAATTACCAAAGTGTAAAAATTTATATATTTGAACATTTGGGGAATTTTGTCCAGTAGATAATAGAACTAATAATACGATGTTTTGATATTCCCTTTATTGCTTCAAGTTCAGTGATGCACTAGAAAGACTTGTCAGACTCAACAGCAGGTCATACTCATGGATAAGGTTTATTACAGCAATGAATACAGAGCCAAAACAGCAGGGAAAAAAATGCTGCATTGGTGGAATACAATTAAGCAAGGAGGGACTTCTGAGTCTTTCCTCATCTAAGACCACACAGGATGTGCTTTCTCTCTGGCAGAGAACTGTAATGACACCCGTGCAGAGTCTATGCCCAGGAAAGACTGCTCAAGTCTCAGGGTGTGAGGCTGTCATGGGGTGCTGATCACATAGGCACATCCTGCTACTCAACCAGCCATGGAAACTGAAACTCAGGACCCCAACAGTGAGAACAGGCACACCTTATCAACCTTGATGTTTGTTCAAGGCAACCTGACAAGCTGGTACAGGATGATCCATTACTCCAGATGAAAACAACAAAAGCATCAATCACTAGCATAAAGAACATCCCACATCCCAAGGGCCGCATTCCAAGGGGTTGGCCAAGGGTCAATCATGGTTCCAGGTTCCCTTGGAGGCACGCAAAGAGTAAGCAACCAGATCTGTGTTAACTTGTTTCTCATATGTAGATAGATATATATATGTGTATATATATATATATATATATATATATATATATATATGTAAAGCTGGAAGAGTAAATTTTTAAAACACACAAATTTCAGTATAAGATCTCTTTAAAATTAATTTTAGGCTATAATGAAATGATGGCCTGTATGTAAAAACACTTAACAGACATACATTTGAAAACTTTATGTAAAACACAATTGGAAAATCAACACCAAAACTCAAATAGTGGCACTATGCAATGATCTTTTAGAAATTACTGATGCATTAATAGATTTTAGAATGCAAGTAAGAATAACATTTGAAAAAATGTTATTGAATTTATTTTATCTGTTTTAATTTTACATGATATTTTAAGTGAAATTAGTGTTACAAGTAAAAGAAGGCAGGAAAGAAAATTCAGTGTAATAAAGACTTTGAAATCATCAAAGGCACTAAGAAAGTCTTTGAAGAAAAATAAATAAATTGTGTTTATGAAAAATGAATGATAATAAATGACATAGTGCATTGATATTAATGCCAACTTCACATAGAAAACACTAGAAATACTAAGATTTATCTCAACTGTAACTCACAAAGTCCGTTCCATCTATGAGCCAAAATTAAATTTCAAAATCAATTCTTTTCCTATATTGAATATAACAGCACTGTTTTTAAAAGAAATGGTCACGGAATCAAAAGAATGTCATGACTTTATTGATGTCCAATGACCAAAGTAATTTGCAGTACTACTCTATGTAAAGGCTTCCAGTTTAAATGGAATATTGATCATACTAAGGAAGGTGCTATTGATGGGCAGCCATGTATACTTTTTTCCCTAAAATCTATTTTAAGTCTTGCAAGAAAGCAAAAAAAAAAAAATGTAATTGAGTTATATTTGACATACATTATATAAGCTTAAGATGTACAACATATTGGTTTGATGCATTTATATTGCCTAATACAGAAAAATTTTAAGGAATAATTTTCTGGATGCATTTCTGAAAACTTTCTTTTGTTATTACAGAATATATGTAACTTTGCCAAACTTGGTCAGCAGTGAAGAATGTGGCTCCTCAAAATTAAATGACATAATGTCTACAATGTCACATGAATGTCCAATCTAGTAACAATTTTTGTATGAGAAAGATACTGGAGCAAATAAACACTGACATTATGAAAAAGAAGTTCCTTTTTATGAAAGGAATACATGTGAAAAATTTAAAACAAATCATTATATTCTAGTGGGACTTTGAGTCCCTCCTTACTGCAAATAAAATTTAAATTTTATGTGAGTTGGCTTTATTTGCATAAGATATATGGAATGACTTCATGGTTTTTTGTGTTTATTTTATTTATTTATTTATTTATTTTAAACAAATATCCATGAGATGGATGCAACTTTATTTATTTATTTATTTATTTATTTATTTTTGGCTGTGTTGGGTCTTCGTTTCTGTGCAAGGGCTTTCTCTAGTTGCTGCAAGCAGGGGCCACTCTTCATCGCGGTGCGCGGGCCTCTCACTGTCGAGGCCTCTCCCGTTGCGGAGCACAGGCTCCAGATGCGCAGGCTCAGTAGTTGTGGCTCACGGGCCTAGTTGCTCTGCGGCATGTGGGATCTTCCCAGACCAGGGCTCGAACCCGTGTCCCCTGCATTGGCAGGCGGATTCCTAACCACTGCGCCACCAGGGAAGCCCTTTTGTGTTTATTATCATCCCTTCCTCTACCCTCTGGTCCTCACCTCCTATGCCCATAACCATGGCAGCTCCAACTTAATTCTTTGATTGGCCTAATCTTTCAAACTAAACAGGGTAGGGTTTTCTTCAGCAAAATTCCTAGAAAATAAAGAAGTTCAAGAGTAGTTTTGTGTTTGCTGAGAGCTGGGGGGCAGTGCAGAAGAATATATCCCCTAGGAATCAGAGCCTTGACTTTTTTCCAAAAAGCAGCAATAGGGGTGGAAAAGTATTGTTTCTTCTTTTCATTCTGTTATAAAGAGCACCGCTGATTATCATGGAACCAAAATATTTAGCTTCTCTCCCTACCAAAGTGCCACCGAAACAACAGAAAAGATATAAGAATATGGTAGAAAAAGGGTGCCATCAATGGAACAGAAATTTCAAGGGTACTATCTGTGGAACAGAAATTTCCTAAAAGACAGAAATCAGGTGGGCTTATATTGATAAAGTGCTTAGTGAAGAGAAGCCACAAACCAAAATAGATGTAGCTGTGAGAGAGGGCATTTTACAAAGATTGGAGCTGATTTTCCTAATAGTGCCCTGGGAGAAACTACAGCTCCCAGCCTCTCTGGACAGCATTAGGTACAGCAAAGGTCATGAAAGAACCCAGCACTGGGTAGTCACCTCAGCCCACTCCCCCTCTACCCTGAGAGGCTGAATATGTATGTGACTGGGTCACAGATATTATAACATGGAAGCACCCTCCACCTTCATTCCCATGACCTTCTGAGGAGGACTCTGAGGGGGTCCACTCCTCTCTTGGCCTTTTTGATTTTTTTTTAAAAATTAATTAATTTATTTATTTTTGGCTGTGTTGGGTCTTCGTTTCTGTGCGAGGGCTTTCTCTAGTTGCGGCGAGCGGGGGCCACTCTTCCTTGCGGTGCGCGGGCCTCTCACTGTCGCGGCCTCTCTTGTTGCGGAGCACAGGCTCCTGACGCGCAGGCTCAGTAGTTGTGGCTCACGGGCCTAGTTGCTCCGCGGCATGTGGGATCTTCCCAGATCAGGGCTCGAATCCGTGTCCCCTGCATTGGCAGGCAGATTCTCAACCACTGTGCCACCAGGGAAGCCCGGGCCTTTTTGATATTAATCAGGGTAATGGATGAGGAGAAGATTGGCAGGAGCTGAACAAAGAGAGGAAATTTTACATTGGAAAGGGTATGAGCCTACAGAATAAATCTTAAAGTGAAGAAAGGGGACAAGATGGGAGGAAAGAAGCCATGTGGCAATGTCACAGTGGCCCTCAGTGAATTTCCAATCTGAGATTGCACGGAATGCTCAGCTGTTTGCCTTCTGTAATAATGTCCATATTCTAGAAGCTGTTCTTAGTAAGTAGAGGCTGCATTTCCTAAAGCATTACGTATTTTGTGTTTGTTTATAGTTATCATCTTCAAATTTTGTCACCATAATAAATTGGGTTCATAGAAAAATGTAAGAATTCAAGATAAAACTACTGCTTATTTAAAAAATAGACAGTAACCTGAATGATTCTCAATCAAATATATTTTATGACTTTGAATAATTTCAAGAGATGGAAATTAAAACTTCAGTAAAGACTATCCATTATGTTCTCCTATTGTGGGGTTATTGAAACAAACAACAAACACATAAATGGGAAATATCTTAAAAATCAGGAATGTTCCTAGAAAATGAGAAGTTTTCATTCAGATTTGCCTTAAGAAGGAAATAATAAGAGCTAATTTTCACTGAGCACATATTACGTTCTAGGCACTGTTCTCAGAACATCCATTTTATAGATGAGAAAGCAAAGACCCAGAGAGCTTAAGTCACTTGCCAGAGTCACACAGGTAGGAAAGAGCTCAGCCAGCATTCTTAGTCACTACACCAAATTGTGAACTTTCTTCAGGAAGAAAAAGAAACCTTCTCCTTCCATGCAACTCGAATGAAATTCAAAAAACAAACCAAAGCCAAAGCAAAAACAGAGCCTTTGCCATTCACCAACCAAAATTTCATTTTGTAAGATGCAGTGTTAACTTTACCAATAGATGGCAATATTGGCTCGAAAAAGTCTGTCCAGCACACCGCAAATGATCCTTACAGAAAATTCTGGCACTGAAGCAATAAGCAGCTTTTTATAGCTTTTTCAAAGAGGATTTTTGCTGTTGTTTACATAGCAACACTGTTGCTTTATTGTTTTATGATTTTTCTCTGACTGTCAAACATTAAATTTAGACTTGGAGCAAAGGAAAATTCTAGAAACCTTAAATTCACAAGATTTCTGAAGTAGCACTTTGAAATCAGAGAGAAACAGCGCAGGCATGAAAATAGAAATTTAGTATGTTTATATGTCATTTCAAAAACTTAAATATTTATTTTTATCTTATTTACTTGAAATGAGAAGCAAAACACATTTTCCCCAGAACTGAAGAACCTATAAAGTCATAGGTTTGAAAAGCTAGAGGATAATTAAATTTTAAATCCCTTCATTATTGCAGATTTACTGAGGTGAAGCACCATAATATAAATAAAATTATTTAATAGAATATCACTTAAATCACTTGTCTTATGTGAATATTGTTTATAAATATTTACTTGCCTGATTTTCCAGTGGTACTTGATTTTATTCAACCTACGTTTTCTACTAATAGTAGTTAAAATCACTTTGTATGGAACAAATCTCAACATTCCTATAAATGCTGAATATTTCAGGGAGCTACTGCACCAAAATTAAAGGAAACTTCTCTAAGCAGCTTTGTCTTAGGGCTCAAATACTAATTTATATGGAATTACCTGCTGTTAATGCCTGTCACGATTTTTAAAAACATGAACAACTTTAGACAGGGAATATCTCCTTTGACATAGAAGTAAATTTTTTTTTTAGCCCATTATACCTATTTTGAGGTTAATCATTCTGGGGTTTTCATTATCTGTCTTGGTGCCACCAAATAATAAACTTGTACAGTGCAGTGACTTGTCAGTTTCTAACACAGATGATAGGAACCAGTGCTCTACCATCAAAGAACTTATATTAGGAATGGTCTATAATAAAAGCTAATATTTAAATTAACCGTAAGACATACTTGCTGTTATTGTGGCTTTATATTGACTGCTTTAAGTGATACTCTAATCTTCACAATAAACTTATGAAGTTGGTACTAATTTACATCACATGAATAGTGAATTGGCTTGATATCAGAAGAGCAGAATATTTTGACCTTGGACATGGGTATGAAATTCCTTCTGCAGTTGCCAAAAAATGCCAATTGGATAATTAGGGATTGTTTATGGTTTAGATCAAACTGATTTTATCCATTGAAGAAAATTCATTGAACAACTACTATATGCTGATACTATGCTACAAATTAGTTAAGAAATGTGAAATTAGTCTCTGCCCACAAGGAACATATATTCTGGTTATATTACTGTATTCATTTTTAATCCCTAATTTAAATGGCACCTACTGAGGAGCCTCTGACCTCTCTCTGCTTCTTAATAAATTTCTTAGGAAAAGAGAAGTATATGGGGAAAGAAAGAAATACATGAAAGCTCGCAACACTGAAAATTGAGATTCGAAGAGAAATTTTCTTAACTCTAATGGATAACCTGTGTGGAAACGCCTAGCCCTTACTGTGACACAGGGAACTGCACAACCCTAACACCTTTCATACCATCAGCTCCTGGGCCAGAAATGCAAGGACCAAACTAAAAAGAAAACTAGGCATCTCTCCCTCCCCTCTGTGGCTGTTGCTTTTGTAGACTGCCGGATTGCCATTCCCACTCTAGCCAACATTTCCATGCTCTTTTTAGTACCTTTCTCCTTATATTCATTTAGGGACAGCAACTTAAGGAAGACAATCGGACAAGAAGAAGGGAAGGCATTGAATCTGGGGATATGTCATTTCCATAACTAAAGTGTCTTAGAGAATGCCAGCTCTGGAGGGAATCATTTTTTCATATTCTCTTTGTGTTTAGTGTCAGAAAACTGGTAGAAAGGACAGGATAAAATCCCATCAGTGCCACAGAACAAAACCAGATGAATGTAATTTGTTAGCTGCTAGAATTTGGGCTAGGAGCTGAGTATACTAACCTATTAAAAGTTACAAATTTAAAGAGAAAATTTAGCTAGCATCCAATTGTCAGAAAGTAAAACTAAGGGCATCCATCCACCCAATTTGGTAGAGTCTAGATATGGATAATTATCCCCATCGACTATGAATATGCAAGTAAACAAATGAGAAAGCATGGTTTATCCATTAGCTAGTATTGCATAACAAACAACCACAAAATCTTAGTGCCATGCAACAATTAATATTTATTCCCATGGATCTGTGGATCAGCTACAGATTGCTGATCTAGACTGGACTCAACTGGATATATCCCTTCATAGAGGTGAATATTTTTTAACAATAATCTAACCTATTATACACACAAACAAAAAGTATAGAGATTTTGAAAATGTATTACAGAACAAGAGACTCGAAAAAAGAGACTTACGGTGTTGAAAATTTTAAAAAGAGGAAACCTATAAAAATGATTGATTATAGAACCTTGAAGAAAAACTGTGAAAACTGTTTGAAATTTTCAGGAAGATTCAAAATGACATGACCTATATGAAATAAGACCAGAAGGTTATAAGGAGAGAAAAGGCTAACATTGAAAAGAAAAACAGTACACTAAGACAACAAAAGTAGAAAGATAGTGAAACACTTTATAATTTTTTTTTTTTTTGGCCGCACTGCACGGCACACAGAACTTCCCTGACCAGGGATCGAACCTGTGACCCCTGCAGTGGAAGCCGGAGTCTTAACCACTGGACCACCAGGGAAGTCCGTGTAACACTTTAAGTGAGCTTAAAAATGCAGAAACAGTTGAAAAATCCACACTTGAAGCAGACCTGTTATTGGATAAAATCCAACCAGTGATGTGTAGAAGCCTTTTTACAATGTTGACAAGGTATTAGAAAATAGACAGTCATGCTCTGAAATTAAGGTTTCCTGGGTGAGGGTTGGGAGCAGACCCTAAAACAACTGAAACAAGCCATAATTATACACATTATTGGAAAAAAAAGTTCCCTGAGTTGCGTCACTGCCCTTTAGCCAAAGGCCACCAGGAGCACAAGTTATCATTAAACAAGTTTGGTTTTATCGACTGGAAAACACACACACCATGGGAAGAGGTTGTGAGAAAAGACTTTACGATTTGGGCTTGTGTTAGGTGATTTTCAGGAGAGTTCAAGGAAGTCAGGTATTCCTCTGGATTTGATGCTGCCAGAAAAAAAGAATTATTCTATGTTTGGGTATTTATTCATTTCCTAGGGCTGCCGTAACAAAGAACCACAAACTGGGTACCTTAAATGAGAGAAATTTATGATCTCAGAGTTCTGGAGGCTGGAAGTTCAAGATCAAGGTGTTGGCAAGACCATGCTCCCTCTGAAGGCACTGGGGAATGCTCTGTTCAGAGCTCTCTCCTGGATTCTAGGTAGTTCCTTGGTTTGTGGTAGCATAATACCAACCTTTACGTGATGTCCTCCCTGTGTGCTTATCTGTGTCCTAATTTCCAGTGCCTAAAAGGAAACCAGTCACATTGGATTAGGGGCTCATCCTACTTCATCATGATCCCATCTCAACTTAACTCTCTCCAGGTACAATGACCACTTTTCTAAACAAGGCCACATTCTGAGGTACTGGGGGCTAGGACTTGAAAAACAGGTATCTTAGTGAATCTTATCTAGAAAGAGAGAATAGAACAAGGCTATAATTAGTAAAGAAGCAGCAGTCACTTCTATGAGCCAAGGTAGGGGCATGTTTGGTCATTTTTTTGTGGTTTGGAGAACATTGACATTTTTGTCAGTGCTCAGGCATGATTACTTCGTGAACTTGTTTCTGTCCTGATCCATCATGGTCACAGATGGCCTTGTTTGCTGTTGATGTGCTGTGACACTGTTTTTGTTCAACAGAAAAAGACAAAACTTAGCTCTGAGTGCTAGCAAAACCAAGATCTAATTGATGGTACCAAGCCAGCTCCCTGCTACCAGGGGCTGCTTTTCTCACTTTCAGTCTACAGTTTTGATGAAGGGCAGATGAAATTAGGTCACAGGACATTAACTCATGATTTCCAGATCTTCACCATGGCTGAAAGTTTGCTGATTAGGGGGTTTTCCCGAGACCATAGTCCTATTTCTGTCTTTGAACTATTTAAGACTTCAAACTTAGCTCTTATATAAGTCTCCTTGGCGTGGAGTTCTTTTTCATTCCTCCCCAAAAATACCAATTTTACCCTAGCTTAAGAATTGCCAGTAGAAAGACAAACTAGAAAATGCACTTTCAAAATATATGTAGTCAATCCCTGTGTTTTACACAGAGAGAAAGGCTGCCTCCATTCCATGGAAAGTCAAGGGCAGAGAGCTATGCTCACATGTCCCTTGGAAATATGGAGCTTTCAAAGCTCCATATATTTTTGTTGCATTAAAGAAGTTCTGAATTACTGTGAGAATTGCTTCTAGTGTTTCAGCAAGGGTAAAGGGGTAGATGCTGGGTTTGGTCATTGTTGAGAAACTTTTAAGTCAAAACTGTGCAAAGTTCCAAATTTATCAGTAGCCAAAGGATATATAAATCTGTTTGAAATCAGGATTGGGAGAATGAGTTTTATTTTATTACTAAGTGCTGAATCCGCTGCCTTATCATGTTTCAGCTATAGGTTGGATAAAAATATAATTTTGGACAGACATTCTCCAGTTTGATCATGAGATTTATCAATAAGGAACAATTTATGAACAAAGGCAATGTTTGGGATTAAAGGACATTCATAATTAAGACTTTGTTTCTAGAGTAAATGTCATTGTTTTGTTGAGTGAGATTTAGTGTTCCCTTAAAATATGTAACTAGGGTGAACTTCATTAAACTCTGAAAATCATTTCCCAGGCTTCTTCACTTATGTTGTATTCCTTTCACGTTCTTGCTGGTTAAGGACCTTGTACCACTTTAGTAAAGTGTAAAATGATGGCTTGCCTGTTTTATACCACCCGCTTCCTCCGATCCCTCCTCCCCAACCCTCTAAGGAAGTTCTGTAAAGGAGTTTCCAAAAGCCAAACTCCTTTTCAATCTTCTGTTATGTATGTCTGTGGCTCATGAATTTAAATTCCAAAAAAACAAAGCAATATTCTGTAAATTCTACCCTTAGTCACCCCCCCTTTCCTTGCGGGAAAAACTTTTCATCAGCAATTGGTATATGATTCCAAAACTGATAAATTCATTTTACCATTGAGCTGAATTAAATACAGTAGCGATGGTTAATATTCTGCAGTAGAAGTTTTAAAATCTTAACATAATCTAATCCTTAAAATAAGCAGTTTTGTGCTCTAAGGTAATGTTGAGTAGTGTGATGTAGCTGAAAGAACATGTCCTTGGTTCAAATTAGGCTTTCATCCTTTACGGCTTCTATGGCCTTAGATAATTTTTCAGATACTCAATTTTCTCATCTATAAAGTGGGGACAAAAAGATAGTTTGTGAGGATCCAATGAGAGAGTGGATTCCAGACATCAAATATTCCATTTTAGTTTTCTGCTTTTCTTTTTCTTCTTCCTTTAAATAAGTGTGGATTGGTTGTACTAATCCTGTAACAGAATACACTTAAATAGCGTCCATTGTACTAGGCACAGTGAAATATACATATTTCATTTAAGTAGTCAAAGATCATATAAAGGAAGGGGATGGAAAGGCCCTTGAATTCTGCTCTCTCGTCTTTTTGCCTTACCTTTCCTATGTTCTCATTCCTTCCTTTTTCAGCCTGAGCCTTCTCCTATTCTGTCTCGATGGACGTCCTGTGGAGCCCTTGCGTTCTTGGCAGTCAACCCATCCTCTGGTGGAGTGGTTCTTAAACGTGATGGACCAGCACATCTTTTTTAAATAGGGTGGACCATAATTAAGCTACCCTGTTTTTATTTCAAATGGAGAAAAAAATATATTTTTAAAGCAACAACTATCTATTATCACCAACATTCCTGTTTTTGAAAGGATATTTTAAAGATTTTTTTTTCTTTTAATGTGGACCATTTTTTAAAGTCTTTATTGAATTTGTTACGATATTGCTTCTGTTTTATGTTTTGGTTTTTTGACGAGGCATGTGGGATCTTAACTCCCCGACCGGGAATCGAACCCATACCCCCTGCATTGGAAGACAAAGTTTTAACCACTGGACCGCCAAGGAAGTCTCTTTAAAGGATATTTTAATACCAAAAATATTTAGAAGAGCATAGTCTCAGAATAAAGGAAAGCCTTTTAAACTGAGTGACTTTACCTTCATGAAAAACTCTCTGGATGGTTTTTATTTTTCTCATTTTGTTTCAGTCTGGTAAAAATTGCGTCCAGAGGCTGGCTTTTAAAATTCCCTTCTTTTTTTTTCTTTCTGTCTTCTCCTTCACCTTCTTTTTTCTTTCTTCCCCCCTTATCAAAATGTAACTGCCTTGTGCTGTATTCCCTGAAAGGCTGCCTAGCGATAGGAATTAATTTAAAAAGCCGAATTTATAGTGGAAAATAGCTAAAGATGTTACCACTCCTTTAAAATTTTTTCTATCTATTGCTATCTATTTTTTGGCTTAAATAATAAAGATGTCTTATAGGCTCGTCTACCTCAAAATTTCCAAGGTAGAAGTGGTTTGACTTGTAAGTTCAAAGATGTCATTAAGAACTCACATCTCTCCTTCTCTTATTCTAGCTGCGTAAATCTGACTCCCCTTCACGTTCACAAGATTGTGGCAAATGCTATCTGGGTGACCGGTTTCTTCATCCACATCCAGGGAGAAAGCCTGTCCACAGTTGTATTTATCATTATATTTGGATGCTGGCCTTCTTGGCAGCAGAACTATTTTGAAAGTCATATTGTGTCAGACATATCTTTCAGCAGGCAACTGCCTGTACCACCAAAAGACCCATTTTGAAGAAGAACGTTAAGAATTAACTATTTTGTAACTGGCCAGAGTCCCATCGTTCCAAAAAAAGACTTCTTTCTGACAAGGTACAATGCCTGAGTTCCTGTGCTAAACTTTCAGTGACATATTCAGGGAAGGAAAAGTTAAACTTTATGTTATCTTTCTTCTCCTTTATCAATGATGAATTTTAAACCAATCCACCAAAAATGCCTATTATTTAAATTGCAAATGCTGTTTTAACAAGATGAGGAGAATAAATTTTGGAATATTTATTTGCATTTTATTCTTAATTCTGTAAGAAACCTGAGGAATGAGAGTTGCTTTTCCTCCTCTCACATCCTAAGAAACTAAATTCCATGTGCTCCATGGCTTCTGGGATATTTTTATTGCAGAACAGAAGGTGGAAGTCACTCAGAATAAGCCCTTCTGTTCTGGAAGCCCACTGAGAGTGGAGGAGCCATGTATTGGTCAGACAAGGATGCTGGGAGTATTAGTTCCAGAGCCTGGGGAAGAACAGGTAGTTTGGGGTCCATGATGGGTGGATGCCTGAGCCCCAAGAGGATAAGACCTCCTTTATAAAGTAGCTCAAAACTGGTAGAGGAACTGAATACTGATGCAATGAGGAGTCCACTTATTCTTTTTCTTGATGATTCCTCCCATATGGAGAGACCTCCACAGGCATCAAACACCTGACCTCTCTTCATCCATAACTCTCGATCCCCCAAGGGAGGAGAAGCAACCACTCTGATGAATGAGTTAGGAGAAGGAATTAGACCTGTACATCCCAGGTCTTCTCCATTTTTCTTTGCTCTGTTCTACTGTCAGTTTTCCAGGATGTGCCCCAGTGCCCACAGCAGCCTTGGCTGGGTGGGTGAACCAGTCTAACTGGGTGGGTGAACCAGTCTAACTAGATGGGTGAGCGAGTTTAGATCTGGAGTTTTAGTATTAGCAAACCATTTGGCCATTTTCCCCAACATAGTTTTATCAGTATCTAAAGTGGTATTTTGATCTCCATCTGTACTATTCCTACATCTATTTCTCAGTTGGTCCTGAACTTAAGCAGGGGGCAAAAGGGGATGCTGTGTACTAACCCCTCAGACACCAACAGCTAAGAGTCATGACCTTGGACACCTAGGTCACAGAACTTCTTGCCCACTTTGAATAACCATTCATTCATTTATTCAACAAACGTTAACTGACTACCCACCATGTGCCAGGCACAGTTCTCAGCAGTGGGAATGTAGCAGGTGGCTGTCTCAACCATTGCAATGATGTGGTGAAGACTAGAGGCTTTCCTATGTTGACGCACCATGTGAATCTTCAGATCCTCAATGACACACCCCCCCACAACATGGCTGATGTATTTAATTTAGAACAAATAATATAATCTTTCCCACATGTAACCTTCATATTCATAACCGCTCCTAATAATTTAAGTTTATTTTGAAAGGGTAGCTGATACTGAGAGATTTGGAGGGTAGGATAGGAAAGGGAAAGCTAGGGCCTTCCCTCAAACTGTATGACAGCTACATGGACAGTGTAAAAGTTGATCATCTTTTTGCACAAAACTACTCTATTACTTCGGGAAAAAAATCCAAAACTCAAGTAAATTAGGTTCAAAGAGAGGAAGGTCAAATGTTAAAAAAAAATAATAAAATAAAAGGCTAAATGTAGCATTCTGTTCTCTCCATACAAAAATTGTTAAAAGTATTGTACAGAGAAAGAAATCCAAACATGTCAGTTTAATGGTTGTCAGATTTAATGTAATCTCTAAATAGCTGGATGGGCAAAATATCATATTTCTGAGGAGTGAATATTAGCTAATATGACAGAATAAAAACAAAAAATTTATCTTCCTCAAGACCTTTGCAAAATGCATTGCAGTCCCTATTCCTTACTTATTTCAGAAACTCCAAGGAAAAAGGTTTGAAGACCCTAAAATCATAAAGATTATTCTTATTGTCCCTTCTAATTCTTACCTTTGACTAGGGCAAAATGCCAAAAACATTTAAAATTTTTCCATTCTCTTCTCATTCACCATAATGTTTGCCAAACCCAAAAGGGGATTGTGAGAAATAGCTTTAGTTAAGATTTTTTTTTAATATGTGGGGAAAAAAAAGACATATGACTATGCCAGTTCCTACGATGCTCTAATCACAGAATGTTGGGTTTAATTTGCATAATAGTTGTTGCAAAACTTGTTCCTTGGCAAGTGGCTCTGGCTCTCATCAATGTCATGCAGTGGGTAAACACTCTTCTGGTCCAACCTTCTTATGGCCTGGGCTCCACTCCACCCCTATTCCACTGTGGTCTATTTCCCTTCTAGGAAATTCCAAATTTAGGGTTAGTGGATCTCCCCAAGCAAATTTCGATTTTAAGGATATGCAAATAAGAAATCCAAATGAGCAGCATGAGCTAGGAGAAGACTTCTAGGTGAATCTATATCTGTGTCTGTATATATGAGACCACACTGCGCCATATTTGTTTGTTTGCACATCTGACTCTCCCACTGGACTAAAAATTATGCAGCACAGTCTCCTTCTTATTCACATTGGTAACCCTTGTCCCTAGCTCAGGTCATGGTACGCAGTAGGTAAGCAATTTATTTTTGATGAATTAATAATGAATGAATGTTTTCACATTTGGACACTTTGACAACATATGTTCAGTCTTTATTCATATCAATGGCTACCTCTAATTCCAATTACATCTTTCCTCAAAAAGTACTTTTGAAAGTTGGATCTGAGTAGGCAAAATGGAAATGTAACTTCCATGGAATGTAAGCAGAAAAAAACAACTTTATTCTTCCTCTTCATTGTCTTTCAAACCTGCCCTGGGGAGGTATTTCTTCTCTGCTTATTGAATAAAATTTAAGGCAGATCCTAAGAATCTTGTAATAACCCTCAGAAAATTTTAAAAAAGAAAAAAAAAGAAGACCTCTAGTTACTTCTAATTATAGTAACAGCTTTATTTCAATATCTGTATTTTGGGTTCCCTGTATAGTAAGAACTCCAGACTTATTAAGTGTAGGCTTCTTTTTTACCAGTTCAGACTGCCCTTGCACAGGAAACTTGTAGTGGAAAAGAGGGGCATGGTCAGTTTCCTTTCTATTTCCTTGAGCTTCTTTGTCCTCTCTACCAGCAGATCTGGGGCTCTACCTGAGGATGGGTAATGGAGGGTCCAAGCTGACTTTTCTCTTTGAGCACAACTGAGGGTTCTCCAGAGGCCCCTCATGAGACTCCACATTGCCCTGAAATGGGTAATGCATTCCCTAACTGAACAGTTGTAATAACCCCTGTCCTCAGCACCAGACCCGGTGAGCTTCCCTTGCCATGACACGGACAGGATTACCTCACTGGGCAGCTCTCCTATGTAGGGCTCCTTCCGGATGGATTTAGTTACAATCCTCACTGTCTACTTGGTCCACAAAGCATCCTTGAGTACACCACCTCTCCCCACCACAGTCTTCTTTCCTTTCCCTCTCTTCACACGTGTCTTCAGCTTAGCCTTTAAGCTTTGTTTTCTTATGTATGACCCAAACATGTTCCCGAACACTAAGAAACACTCATTAAGTTTTCCAAATTTGTCTCTGAAGCCCTTCTCATTAGGCTTGAGGAAGTAGCCCTCTCCTTTCTGTATATCTGGCGTCAGGGGAGGAAAAGAGGTTCAGTTTGACAGCATTTTTTTTCAAAGGAACTGCTTCTTCATCCTTAACCTCTTACACCCTATGGTGGATGTTAAGATGGGAGGGTCACAGAAACAGCTTTTGATCAGCTTCCTTGCTAGCCCCACGTAGGAAGTGCAGCACCTCACTTAGGAATGTGGGAACATTTGCTACCTATTATTTTCAACTCAACCTTTTCAGGCTGTAGTCAAAATTGAGAGCAGGACTTCCCTGGTGGCGCAGTGGTTAAGAATCCGCCTGCCAGTGCAGGGAACACGGATTCGATCCCTGGTCCAGGAAGATCCCACATGCTGCGGAGGAACTAAGCCTGCGCTCTAGAGCCTGCCAGCCACAACTACTGAAGCCCACGTGCCTAGAGCCTGTGCTCCGCCACAAGAGAAGCCACCACAATGAGAAGCCCGTGAACTGCAACAAAGAATAGCCCCCACTCGCCGCAACTAGAGAAAGCCCGCGTGCAGCAACAAAGACCCAACGCAGCCAAAAATAAATAAATAAATAAATAAATTTATAATTTAAAAAATTAAAACAAAAAACATTGAGAGCAAAAGTGTCCTATACATCCTATACAAACACAAAAAACAGAGTTCACAGTCACCTATTGTTTCAAATCCAGACTCTTTCAAAATAAAGGGGTTAGGTTTCTGGTTCAAAATGTTAAGTGAGTATATGGGTTATGAATAAAGAAATACAGGAAGGAAAACAACAGGCAAAGAGATTTTGGCTGATTTCTGGAATACAGCAAGAAGACTGGGGATTGAATGACAAGCCATTCTGAGCGCCCTCAGGAGAAGGCATGAGGAGAGGTAGCAGCTGTTCTTTGCAGGCTCCAGGGAGGCTAAGCTCAGCATCAGCGGGTCCAGGTCAGGAGCGGGAGGCATTCATTGGAAGGTTTTCCGCAGAACGTGGTACTGGCGGCTGCCTTCCCATCCGTCTTTCCTAACCTCACACTTAATAAGCCACTGGCCAATACTGTCTTTAACACTAGGGGGGAAAAATACTGTCTTTAACACTAGAGGGGGGAAAAGCACAGAGTTGTGGTATCTAAAGAAAGGGATGACCTATCATACTGGGTTTAGGGCTCCAAGAGTGGACACTGGCACATTAGAGTGAAGTTCTAGGATTTTTGCCAACAAAATTAGCCAATGTACTTCCTACAGGGCTTCCACCCAAAAGGGAACCCTATCATTCAGTGCATGTGTGCGCATGCACACACAGACAGACACACACACACACAGACACACACACACATACACACACCTCCTCTACAGCATGCTGGTTTCAGGAAGAGCCTTGTTGGGAGAACAGACCTCCTCAGTGCTTTTGGAACCCATGCCAACCACTTCCATTAATCAGTCTAACCCTTCATATAGAAACAGGAAAGAACAACCAAAGACCACCAGACCACGGCCAAAGGGATCTGGGCAGACCCCAGAGGCTGTCTGTGGTGGAAGCGGGGAGGACCCCAGTCTCTCACATCTTGTAGAGAGACCTTCTTGATCTGGGGAGCAGCTGAACACATAGTGGGGCACCCCAGCAGGGACACCCTGATTCCTTTTGCTCTTGCTTCTTATAAAGTGAGCATGACAATGGTCTTGGATGTGAAAAATAAACATTTTGGCCTGGGGTACTGAGAAGTCTGAGCTTAGGAGCTGGTTATTTAGGAATCTTCTGGGCAATGCTAGCTGTCCACATCTGGAGAATTTTAGGGGCTGCTAAGTGAGAAGTTGAGTTTGGGTACCAAACTCCTACCCTAGTGGAGGCAGGCGGAGCCCTTGATTACGGAGGAAACTTCAGGCTCTGCCCTGAGAGGAGTGAACCATCAGCCTCAGCCAGTTTGTTGCCAGGTAACCAAGCAGCTTCCCAAAATTAGTCATCAAAAGAGAAGGACCAAGAGGAATAAACAGAATGATTAATTCTGGAGAAATCGAAGTTTACCCAGGGAAACAAAGAGAATTGAAAAAAAAAAAATCTTTATTGTGCCCACCACCCTCCCACAGTAACATTACCCACCTACTCGCCTTCAGAGTAGAAGAGTTGAATTGTCAAAGCCAACTCACTTGAAGCACAGATCTCATCTAGCACCAACCTTCACTAATAACTCAAAGACTACAGGCAAGAAGCAGGCACAGATGTGGCACTTCTTTTGGAAAAAGCCTCAATCTGTCAGACACAGATTTTTAGAATGCTTCTTTTCCCTTCATTAGAATGAATTTTGTTTTCAGATTTCTGAACAAGGTACATGGCATAGTTGCATGTTGTCCATTCCTCAACCAGTCATGCTGCATAACTCCATAAATTTCAGGCTTATTTACAGTAAGCAATCTTGACCTGATACCTTTTCCTCCCTGGGATTCATTTTAAGTTTTGCTGAGATATATCCTCAATATTTTTTTTTCAGGGAGTAAATGGTAGAACAACATCTGAGATATGTATTTCTGAGAATGCCTTTATTTTGCTTAAATGTTGGAGTAATGATGTGGGTTGTTATATAGCTCTAGGTTGTCTTAATTGACCACATTGACACCTGGTAGTTCTCTCTCTCTCTCTCTCTCTGTCTGACAGTAAATATCATTAACATATTTACAAGGAGGTCTTGTCAAGGTCAACCATGCCCCTCCCATACCCCCTCTGTTGGGAATAGGCCACATTCCTGCTCCTAACATTTCCTTCCCACCCAACATCCTTCCTCTCACTATAAACTATCTAGCCTCCCATCTAAGGCCAACCTTCCCACTGGTGCATCAGATCCTGTGCTCCCTTATCTATTAAAGCTTATTGCTCCCTTATCTATTAAAGGTTATTGTTGTCCTCTTTCTGTCCTGCATCACTTTATTTTTTGCTCTTCTCTATTGGATCAATGCCACCAGCACACAAATGTGCAATAACTTCTCACGTCTTAAATAATCTCTCTCTCTTGATCCTGCATCCTTGTCCAACTACTGCCCCAGTTTTTTGTTTCTCTTAATAGAAAAACTCCTCACAGAGTTGTCTATAGTTCCTGACTCTAGTCCCTCTCTTCCCATTCTCCTTTGAACCCATTCCCAATAGGCTTTTATCCTCATTATTCTACCAAAACTGTTCTTGCCTAGGTCAGGATGATCACATGTTACTAAGTCCAGTGGGGGAATGATCAGTCCTCATCTTCCTTGACTCATTAGCAAAAAAACATAATTTTAACATAGTTGACCACTCTCCTCTCTGAAACACATCCCTCACTGGACATTCAGGACATCACACTATTGTGACATGTACATATCTACTTCACATCTCCTCTGTCATGGGCCTCTTATTCTCAGGAAGAACAGACAAATAAAGAAGAGGAAATCTTCCAGAGCATAAATTAATGGAAAAAAATATTTTAAAATAAAAACTGTGTGTGAGAGCTTCAGGGGGTATGATTAAGAGACCTGGGATGCAGACAGACTCTAGGGTCCCTCCCTTCATGATCCCCTGCTCCTGGTTTTCACACTCTGGTATAATCCCCTCCCATTGAGTGTGGGCTGGACTTGTCAATTTCTTCTAGTGAATTGACTATGGTAAAGGTGTTGAAGTGCCACTTTTGTGACTACATTACCTTATTCAAGACCTTTTCTTGCTAGAAGACTAGTGCTAAGGGTTCTCTCTCCCCAGCTGGCTTTGAAAAAGAGAACAGCCATATTGAAGGTCTGTGTGTGGCAAGTATCTGAGAGGGGCTTCCAGGATCTAAAGGTGGCCTTCAGTCAACAACCCCCAATAAGCCAGGGCTCTGAGTCTAACAGCTGCAAGGAAATGAATTCTGCCAAACTTGGAAGCAGATCCTTCCCCAATCAAGCCTCCAGATGGGACTGCAGACCAGTTGACATGATTGCAGCCTTTCGAGGTCTTGAGCAGAGAACCCAGCTAAGCTGTGCCAGGCTCCTGTCCTATGGAAACAATGGGATGGTATATGTGTTTTGTTTTAAGCTGCTGTTTAAGCTGTGATAATTTGTCATGCAGCAATAGATAACTAATACATGATAGATCAAATGAAAATCTGGTCAATGGGAGTTCCAGAAATAGAAAATAGAGAAAATAAAGGGGAGGAAATAATAAATGAAATAATACAAGAATATTTCTAAAATATAAAGAAAAATTTAATTACTTAGATTGAAAACTGTTGCAAATGATTAGTAGGTAGGGAGAAAAAAGATTCATACCAAAATATAAAATATCAGAATACCAGCAATAAATAAAAGAGCTTAAAAGATTTTAAGAGAGAGGAAGAAAAATATCACAGTCTCTCGAGAAGGAAAGAAAATCAAGTGGGCATCCTATTGCTGGATGTCTTCAAAGTTCTTATTTTAACCTAGTTGTATACTAACCCACACCATTACTCCAACAGGAAGGCAAAACAGAAGTATTCTCAGACATGCCAAGCTCAGAAAGTTTTCTACTATTTGCCCTTTTGAAAAGAAAAATATTGTGGATATACTTCAGGAAACCTTAAAATGAATCAAAAGGAGAAGGTATGAGGTCAAGAAAGAGGAGACAAACCCATGATGAAGATTATGCAGTGGACTGGGAAAACAACCTGTTCAAATTAAAACAAGAAGTCAAAGAAGGTCGGTGAATTCACCTTGACAAATGTCATTAAGAAGCTAGATGATCTTAGTGAGAAGGTAAAGGCATACGCTTCTTTTAGGAAAATACAAAGGCAATTACAAGCTAAAAAAACAAACATCTATAAGAAATTCAAGGTTCAAATATGAAGCAATCTAAAACGTGGTATAATTTTGAGCAACTGATAGAGTGTAAAACAATAAATTATTTGATTTTAACGTTTGGACATGTTTTTTTCTCCTAGTGTCACAGCTTTTAGTGACATATAAAAACATTTATGTATCCTGTCTTATTACTTCACTTAGTTCTATAGAGAATAATATATTCATAATCATCTTGTTGTAAATGTTGTATGGTGAATATCAGTTTTTAAAATCACTCTATATGTTACCAAGGCTGTTGCCCCAGAATCACACCCCTGCCCCTCCCTTGAATGGGAACCAATTACTCTTATCTAAGTTTCAGGAGGAAGCTGCAAGGAGAAAAAAACAAGAACTGGTTAGAACTACTTAGGCCCAAGGCGGCAGAAGATTTAACTTCCAATAGACCTTGAGCCTCATTATATGCTCATTGTAATCCATTAGCATGCTAAATGACACACCCACCAGCGCCTGAGAGTTGACAATTGCCATGACAACAACTGAGAAAGCCCATACGAGGACTGAAAGAGAGCATGGCTGCATCAGTTCCGGGTCCAAACCACACCCCTGTTCTTGGATATGTCATGAATATTCCTCCTACTCTTTCCAAATCCTTTCTTTTTACCTTGACCCTCCTATACATTTGACGTCTGCGCCCAAATTGGGTTGAGAAGCTGAACTAGGTTTCTGCTTCTCCATTCTTTGGCCATTGAATAAACCTCGTGTTGTTCCAGTCTCAGCATTGGTTTCATTACTGGTGACACGAATCCAATTGGAAAAAGAACCTCCCTGGCTGAGACAGGGGGTCTCAGCCTGGGCTAGAACCCCTGCATGGGTCCAGTCGACCAATTCCGTAACACATAGACAAATCATGAATACATTAATTAGAGCTGAAGACACTAGAAAACATAGATGCGATAAATATTGAGAATGTAAAAATTCGTTTGGTTAGAAAAGTTGGGAGGTGCTCTAGGGAGAACTGGAGGCCTGTGGAAAAATCCAACAGGAGAACTAAAAATAACTATAATGAATTGGGAGGAAAGAAGAGGGTTGAGGAGATTTGTGTAAGTGAAGGAGCCAGGGGGGACTGAAACGCATTCTGCACTCCGCTCACCAACCCCTGTGTGTGAGAGGGGCAGCTTGAGGCAGCGCTGTCTACTTTTGCTCCAGGACTGGGTAAGGAGAGGAGCAGCAGCCCCCCTGGGTGAACCTAGAATCCGTTCCTCTGGATTCTGCCAGCCATGCCCCCAAATGCTCAACACTGTGAATATGTTGGGGGCGGGCAGTGCTGTTTCTCTAGGTGTGGAATCACAAAAGCCCCATTCCCCCCCCAGTTCTGGAGGGGAGCTCTTCCCTCCAGTCCCTTAGTTCTTTTCAACCCCAGCACGGACTCCATTGGCTCTCCCTCTCCGGCTGCACAATTCTCCTGGATCAGCCCAGGCCCAGGCAACACAAAAGCCAGGGGGAGGGGTGCCTTCTGGGTGCCTGGCAACCGCTACTTCCTGCCGCGCCACACAAAGCAGGCTGGCTGGGAACACTGGGGCCTGGCTATCTTCTGGGTTGGGGGAGGAAAACACACCCGAGCAGCAAGACACCAACTGCTATTTTCAAAGACCCAAACCATTCTCCTCCCTCTCCTAGCTTCCCACACAATCTGGGAGTCTCTGAAAAGAAAACAGTATTCCCTGCTTTGTCATCCCTCCAAGAGGACCAGGTCCAAGTTTCCCAGGATGTTAGCTTCCCCACTGGAAGCAGCGTATCAGTCAGTGAGGGATCTTTCCTAGATCTACTCAGGACTACTAGGCTGGGAGCCTGGGTCTGCAGCCAGTGGGCAGGGAGGCAACCCCCCAACGCATGATGCGTTTCACTCTTAGAATTTTCTTCGTCTGGTGAAGCCCCTAACAAGCCTCAAGTTTGGGGGAGCAATGTTTGGTTTAAAGGCAGCCAGAGAGGAAGAGAGTCAATTTTTGATAAATCCAGATCTGGTCCCCCAACTGGAGACTGGGCCTTCTTCTTCTTCACTGTTCTTCCTTCCGTTTGGGGGACCCCTGAGTGTGGAGTAAAGGGAAAACTGAAAGAGGCAGCTGAGCCTAAGAAACTTACTCTGTGGAGCAGCTCCACTCCCTGCTTCCCTCCCTGATTTGCTAAGATCACTGCAAACGCACCCGAGTTTCCTCTGTCCAGCTGCTTGGTCATTCCTGGGGGCGGTCTACCATAAGAGAAGCAAACACGAGGCTCTTGGGCTTCCCTAAACCCTCAGTGGCTTGCTCTGGATCTTCCCACATTGGGCTAAGCGGGGCTCCTGGTTTCCACTGGGGCTTCCTCCACATTGTGGTCCCTTCACTTGTGTTCTGGGCCATTCCTTCAAGGACCAGGTAAGAGCCATGTCTCTTGGATGGGGTCCCAGACCAGAGGGTACTTTCTGTGCCTCAGCACCCTCTCCCAGGAGGCCCAGGGGAGGATGCCACACCAAGCTCCCTGAAACCTGCACGACGGCAGTCAGGGCTTTTCGTTGCTGTGGTAAATTCCCATCTGTCACAGCAGGCAAGATCTGGGTCGCTGAAGTCAACCCATCCATGTCTGGCTCCCGTTTTCAAGGAAGTGAGCAATGGGCCCCTCGTCCCTCTCTTCCCCTTTTCTTTCACCTGATTCAGTGGATAGGAGAGCATTTGGAGAGGGGGAGGGGACACAGGGTCCAGTGAGGATGAGGCACTCAGCCATGCATTCGCGCATGACCGGTTTAAATGAGCAAGTTCTGAGCTGCATGTTTCTAAATCTCCCAGGCCAGATGCTTCTCTACTAAAGACTCTAATTCCAGTTTAAATACAGACCCCAGCCCTTTCAATAGCCTTTGGGAGGGGGTCTAAGGAATTGACCTACAGCATCCTCTGGTTTTCAGTGGACCCTAAATCCTTTTCTAAAGTTCTCAGATATTCAGGCACCATGTCTAAAGAAAGGTTTCTCCAAGCAGAGTCCCAATTGTACCCACCCCCCAAATTCATATGTTGGGGTCCTAACCCCCGGGACCTTAGCGTGTGACCTTATTGGAAATAGAGACTTTACAGATGTAATTAGTTAAGGAGGTCATACTGGAGTAGGATTGTGTCTTTATAAAAAGACTGGTGTCCTTATAAAAAGAGGACATTTGGACACAGACACACACAGGGAGAACTCCATGTGCAGACTGAAGTTATGCATGGCCCTGCTGATACCTTGATCTCAGACTTCTAGCCTCCAGAACTAAGAGACAATAAATTTGTGTGTTTAAGCCACCCAGTTTGTGGTACTTTGTTACAACAGCTTTGTTAGTTTGCTAACTAATACACCTGGGATATTTCATCAGTTGATATCACTTCTGGCCTTGGCAATCTGTTACTGTGGCACCATCTATTTAATACTCCCACTTTTCTCAGCCTGGGACTTACAGTCACTTATTTCCTGATTGATTTCCACCATGCGCTTTCCCCCCACCCCTTCCCCCCACTGCCACCCCAACCAGTTCCAACAGCTTAGCCTGTAACTCAGACTATCTGACCAGGCTGGAAGACACTGGGTTTGCTCTTATTTTTCTAGAAAAGATTAAGTTTTAAAAGAAATTAAGAATCTGAGATAGGCCTCAAAGATCTCCAACTACATTCTTCCCTTTTATGATGTTTTCCTGGGTTATGCAGCAAAATAGATCTCTTTAATAAACTCAAACAAGGCCATCTTTGTGTTCTCTTTCTGGCTTTTTTTGGTAAACACCTATCCTAGTGTCTGCACAGGAGTTTTGAAGCATTTTATAGGGTTTGTTTTGTTTTTAAAGTATTAGTTCAAAATCCACTGGTTTTCCCCAATCAACAGTTACTTATGAAAGTCCTCACTCAGCCCTGTTGACCAGTTCTCCAAAAGGGTCAAGGCCTTGTCAAAAAATCAAAGGCCTCCAATTTTATGGATTGTAATCAGCCATGGAATTTACAAGAATTCAAATAAATCCTAGAACTCTTTTTCTCATGTAGTTGTTATGAACTTCATTCTACATCACAGGGTGTAAGAAATGTCACAGTTTTCGAATTCCTATAAATCAACTATATAAGCCCCAATTGGCAGAACATTCAATCTCAGTCATCTGGGGGCTCCTTCTCCCCCAGGTTGGATGAATGACGTGGAGTTTTCACATGGTTCAGGGTGTTGAGAAGCATCCTCTGGTCACTGGTCAACAACGATCACTGAGGAGCCCTCTACCTTACAAGCCCCGTAATCCCTTCACAAGGTGGTTTCAGTGCTTTGGTGCCACACTTGGACCCAGGGATCTTTGCTGAAGTGGTAGTCATGGCCCTTTCAAGTGCACCAGGTAGCCATTATGACCAAAGCCCTGGCACCCCTCTGGGGCCCTATGGAGGAGACATTCGGCATCCTCACCAGTTGTGGTACCACAAAACCCTCTGTCTCTTCCCCAAATTCTCAAGACCCTGCTTGTTGAGGGTTGCTCTGACTCTTCAGGCCTGTTCTGAATTAAACAGTACCTCCTCCCCTCCCGGCATTCATGTCTTCCCTGGACCCTCAAAACATGACCTTATTTGGTAATAGGGGCTTAGCAAATGTAATTAATTAATACGAGGTTATACTGGAGTAGGGTGGACCCTAATCCATTATGACTGGCATCCTTATAAGAAGAGCAGAAAGGACACAGACATAAAAGGAGAATGCCAAGTGACGACAAAAGAAGAGATTGAAGTGACGTCTCCAGAAGCAAAGGAACACCAAGGGTTGCCAGCAACCACCAGGCGCTGGAAGAGGTCAGCAGAGTTCTTCCCTGGAGTCCTCAGAGGGAGCATGGCCCCGCCGACACCTTGATTTCAGACTTCTGGCCTCCAGAACTACGAGAGAATACATTTCTGCCACTTGAGGCCACCCAGTTTGTACCTCTTCTCAGCAGCCCTAAGAAACTCATAGAAGCCCCAGGCACTGGCCCACCCGCTGTCTGCTGGGCAATCCAGCGCCACGCCCCTCCGTCAGCAGGGACTTTAGCAAATCAAAAGCGGGGGGGGGGGGGGGGGGGGAGGTCACTGCTGCTTCCAGTCTGCTGCCCAACAGCCCCGATTCAGGGCACTCCAAGCCCTGCTTCATTCTGGGAGCCCAGGTGGGGGTGGGCCAGGGGTGGGGACACACTCAGCATCTTCATAAATTGTCCATATGAAATTCACACAGAATTTGTAAAGTTGATGGGGGAGAAAGATGAATGAATCTTTAGATAGGAATTTTTCCATCTCCATATATATTCAGACCCTACGTTTCTGATATCATCACCCATCCCTGAATGGCTCAAACTCAGAAATAAGCACATACAAAAAATGGCTTCAGGGCTTCCCTGGTGGCGCAGTGGTTGAGAATCCGCCTGCCAATGCAGGGGACACGGGTTCGAGCCCTGGTCTGGGAGGATCCCACATACCGCGGAGCAACTGGGCCCGTGAGCCACAATTACTGAGCCTGTGCATCTGGAGCCTGTGCTCCGCAACAAGAGAGGCCGCGATAGTGAGAGGCCCGCGCACCGCGATGAAGAGTGGCCCCCATTTGCCGCAACTGGAGAAAGCCCTCGCACAGAAACGAACACCCAACACAGCCATAACTAACTAACTAACTAACTAAATAAATAAATAAATTTATTTTTTTTAAAAAATGGCTTCAGCCACTCAAAAGAGCTCTCACAAATTCACGTTATTCACCGGGGGAGGAGCAGAATTACCCCTCCCTTTATCAGGCGCTGAGCCCGTTTAATTTTACAGATGCTCTGCGGGGGTAGGGATGGGGGAGTACCTGTTTTCCTTTAGCCTGAGTTTCCTTCCTAGGCTCCTAGTGGGGAGTGGAGGTGTAAAGAACACGTGGGGCAGGAAAAGAGACAGGTGAGGAGTCACAGCCCCTCAGGCCTCCCTGGACCTCAGTGGCTGGCCAGCCGTCAGAACTTACAGAGGAGAAAAGCTAGCCTTGGGGCCCCTCAGGCAGCCCTGCTTTCCTGTCTCCGCCTTTGTCCTGAGGATGTGCACAGACCATGACCTCAACTCCCCAGAGGTAGCTGAGCCCAGCCGCCACAGTTGTCACATCTGTAGGCAGCACGGACACAAAGAATAACAGCTCAGGGGCTCAGGGCTGGCCCCAGGCTAACTTCCTGCCATCTACCCGCCTACCTCCTGTTCCAGAAGCAAACTCCTCTCACCGCTGGGCCTCCAACAGGAGTTCCCGGGGCACATCCTTCCCTCTCATTCCTGAACCTTCTTCCCCATAGTCCAAAAGAAAGGACTTTTCCCTCCAAGCCCACCCAGTCTCATCCCTGAGCTCCAAGTTTTCATTTTTGGTTTCTAGATCTGCCTCTTTTCAGGATGATTGTGGGAATTTCCACTTGCTTCCTGAAATTGCATCCTTCATTTAGAGGGGTTGACCTTCTCTGACCCCAGCAAGACAATGGTATCCACACACAGAGGACCAGCGTCGGCACCGATCCCCACGCCAGAGCTAATTTAGTCGCGTACCACACCACCTGTGAGACATTCCCAGACAAGTTCAGATTGAGTTTGGCCAAATCTAGTTCAGTTGTGTTTTAAAAAAACAAAAAAAAACAAAAAAAGAGTTTATTTTTAAGGTAAGTTTAGGTTCACAGCAAAACTGAACAGAGGGTACAAACATTTCTTATATTCCCCCTCTCCCCACTATCAACATCCCGCACTAGAATGGTGCCCTTGTTATAACTGATGAACCTACATTGACTCATCATTTTCATCCCAAGTCCACGGTTTACATTAGGGTTCACTCTTGGTGTTGCACATTCCATAGGTTTTGACAAATGTGCAAAGATGTATCCACCATTACAGTATCATACAGAGCAGTTTCATTGCCCTAAAATTCCTCTGTGCTCTGCCTGTTCATCCCCGCCTCCCCCCAATCCCTGGCAACCAATGATCTTTTAATATCTCCATAGTTTTGCCTTTTCCAGAATGTCAAATAGGTGGAACCATACAGAATGTAGCCTTTTTAGATGGCTTCTTTCACTTGGTAATATGCATTTAGGGTTTCTCCATGCCTCTTCATGACTTCAGAGTTCCAGTTGCTTTTTTTTTTTACAATTTTTCCAATATGAGGTGAGCGTTGGGCCTGCCTGTTCCTCATGCCAACTTCAGGTCTCAAGTTTCAACTCATGTAAACCTCCCTCCTTCTTTCCATCTATCATCAATCTATTTTAGAACAAGAATTCAGAAATGAGAAAACTGTCACAAAAGATGCACATTAATGTGGTTATTTGAACTTAAAAAATGAGTTTAAATATTTCCTCATGGAAAATAAGTTGTTATTTGACAGTTTGGTTTGACACTGAGGTCTATCACGATACATGACAGATGTTATCCACAGATTGAATCTATAGTTCCTTGTTTTTAGTGAATATATATATATATTTTTATTAATTAATTAATTAATTTATTTATGACTGTGTTGGGTCTTCGTTTCTGTGCGAGGGCTTTCTCTAGTTGTGGCAAGTGGGGGCCACTCTTCATCGCGGTGCGCGGGCCTCTCACTATCGCGGCCTCTCCTGTTGCGGAGCACAGGCTCCAGACGCGCAGGCTCAGTAGTTGTGGCTCACGGGCCCAGTTGCTCCACAGCATGTGGGATCCTCCCAGACCAGGGCTCGAACCCGTGTCCCCTGCACCGGCAGGCAGATTCCCAACCACTGCGCCACCAGGGAAGCCCTTTAGTGAATATATTTAAAGAATATATACACTATACAGTACCCTGGAAGATATCGACTTTGTAAATATTTAAATTTATGGTAAAACATTTAGATGTCAGCTTAAAAATATATGAAGAGGTACAGAATTTCTCAAGAGTTTTACAATTTTTTTTATGGTGTACTTGAACAGAAATGTTTGAGGGCCACCAGCTAGAAGAAATTGTGTGGAAGAGTGAAATTGGCTTCATATTTTTGCCCATCAGCTACTCTTCAGGACATCACTGTATGACAACTCAATACTCTCATTACCCAGAATAATACAGAAAATATTCCATCTGGTTCCAACTCTATGTTAACTAAGGCAGGGAAGTGTGTAATGCATATAAGGATGATGGTTAAAATAAAATTTCTCTCAGGAGGTTCATAAAAAATTTGGTTATCGAATTCCCTGACCATAGCAAATTTGGCCATTCTATGCATTTTTAATTGCCCTCCATGGGATTTAAATGTTTCAGCATGTAGAGTAGGAAATGGAAAGTAGGTACCTGAGAGAATAAAGAGGAAGAAAATTATATTTACTAGGGCTTACTGCCAGGAAAGAGATGGAGGGGCTGGAAACTGCCTCATGAATGTTCTTTTTTCTCTTTTTTTCTAGAGAAATTCTAAAATGTTCCATTTATTGTGAGCCATGCTCAGGATAATGACACTTTTAGATCTTAAGAATTCCATTAGAATTTCTTTCCAGGGTGAATACCTTTCGTGTTCAAGAGAGCTTCAAGTGGTAGATTCTGCGATCCAGATCCTTCCTCAGATCTCAGAACAAGACAGAATGACATAAGAATTCTGGAGATAGTGAAAATTATATGAACCCAAGGAGCCCATTTATGACTATAAAGCAAAGTGTCCTTACGAAATAGTATTTGGGTCTGGAAAACTGTGAAAAGATGGCTGTCCTATGCGAGAAGAAGAAAGAAGCCTCAATCAAAGGCTTCAGTCTCTGAGAGTCACGTCTAGAGAGAAAGAATATAAGAGTCAAAAAGAAGGTCAGGCACAGGTGCAATGAATATAGTCAGATCAACTGGAAAGGTCTTGGGTTCTTGCACAAGAGGGCCTCTTTCGTCATCACCTTGCATTGGGCCAGGGGCAGAGTAAGCACATAATAAATATTTGAGGATAGGTGGATGAGTTTTTGAATGAACGCACAAGTTCCCTTTACTCCGGGCAGGCGGGCAGGAAGCACGAACGAGCAGCTAACCAGAGCCACAAAACTGCACAGAGCAGTTGACAAAAGCAACTCCTCAGATCGATTTGGTGCTCTCTTTTCCCCAGCTGGCAGCTACTGTTGCAGTCTCCTGCTTCTTTGGCCCCTTGCAGCTGGAAACATGCTCTTCCCTCTATCTATCAAAAGGGGGCAGCAGAGGACAGCCCTGGTGGCGCAGTGGTTAGAAATCCGCCTGCCAATGCAGGCTACGCGGGTTCCAGCCCTGGTCCGGGAAGATCCCACATGCCACGGAGCAACTAAGCCCGTGCACCACAATTGCTGAGCCTGCGCTCTAGAGCCCGCGAGCCACAACTACTGAGCCTGCGCGCCTAGAGCCCGTGCTCCACAACAAGAGAAGCCACTGCAATGAGAAGCCTGCGCACCGCAATGAAGAGTAGCTCCCGCTCGCCGCAACTAGAGAGAGCCTGCACGCAGCAACAAAGACCCAACGCAGCCATAAATAAATAAATAAGTGAGTAAATAAGTAAGTAAATAAATAAATTTATTTAAAAAGGGGCAGCAGAGAAGAGTTAATTCAGGTACCAGGCTGGCTGTGAGCAAAACCATCCCAATTCCACCAATATCTTAATGCAGATTGCCCAAACTGTGTCCTCCTAAAAGTTCATGTTTTTTTTTTTTAATTAATTTATTTTTATGGAGAAATTAAGGATTAAAGTTAAGGAGCTGGGAGAAATCTCCCTTAAAATTATTTCATATCTATACTGAAAATTTTCTTAAATATAAAATGTTTTTTGGTGTGCCAAGTACAGTATATAATATAGGAAATTTCTCAAACTTTCTGGCCGATGAAAGAGCCCCCGCAATTTTTTTTTTATATATACAGCAGGTTCTTATTAGTTATCTATTTTATACATATTAGTGTATATGTGTCAATCCCAGTCTCCCAATTCATCCCACCACCACCACCACCCTGCCACTTTCCCCCCTTGGTGTCCATATGTTTGTTCTCTACATCTGTGTTTCTATTTTTGCCTTGCAAACCGGTTCATCTGTACCATTTTTCTAGATTCCACATATATGTGTTAATATACGATATTTGTTTTTCTCTTTCTGACTTACTTCACTCTGTAAGACAGTCTCTAGGTCCATCCACATCTCTATAAATGACCCAAGTTTGTTCCTTTTTATGGCTGAGTAATATTACATTGTATATATGTACCACATCTTCTTTATCCATTTGTCTGTCGATGGGCATTTAGGTTGCTTCCATGACCTGGCTATTGTAAATAGTGCTGCAATGAATATTGGAGTGCATGTGTCTTTTTGAATTATGGTTTCCTCTCGATATATGCCCAGTAGTGGGGTTGCTGGGTCATATGGTAATTCTATTTTTAGTTTTTTAAGGAACCTCCATACTGTTCTCCATAGTGACTGTATCAATTTACATTCCCACCAACAGTGCAAGAGGGTTTTTAATTCCTCAGAATGTCTGTTAACATCTCTAACCTCTGTAGAAGATGAATTAGGAAGTGCTTTCCTAGCCAATCCATTCCCATCTTAACGCCAAAGTTGATTCTCTCCACTTTACGGTATCAACTTTCTTTACCAACAGGGAAAGAAGGACTGGGACGCTGACCCCTGCCATTTCATAGAGTAAACTGTCTGAAGATGGAGCTTGAAAGATAAAGATATACCCCCAATCCTTTATATTCTTGACACTCTCTCTTCTCCCCTTCTCTCCTGGTGGTAAGATCAGCCCCCAAATTTGTCTGAGAGTTAAAGATCTCACTAGGGGCCTCCAGTTGGACATGTGGCTCTGTGAAATGTTGAGTCAGGTCATGCTATTGTAGAGGCTAGAGATTCGTGGACCTTTCTGGTTTATCACCACTGTATCAGTTGCCAGTCTATTGTCATATGCTGCTTCCGTCCTTATTTAGAAAGAGAGCCTGATTTGAACGGATAAACAAATAGACTGAGCACTAACTTGATTCTCTTCTACAGTTGCTATTGCTGTTGCATTAGTGAGTAAATTATATTCATATAGCACCTGAACAGTTTTCAAAGTGATTTAAGATACTTGTCTGATTTTATCTTAACTAAAATCTTTGAGAGAGTTTATGTTAGGGAATCCTTGGACTCTGGTCAACATTAGCCAAAAACAAATTTGTTGCTGGGCTTTGGAGTGGTTTATAGGACTGCAGGAAAAAATAGGAAGAATGAAGTCTTGGGAAAAACCAGGAAAGTTCTGGAGAAATAGGTAATAGTGGGTAGAGTTTTCTGTTCTGCCATCAGGAATGACTGACTGTTCCACCCAGGTATTGACCTAGTGTCATCTCTCAAGACTCACATTCCAGGGATAGAACATCTAATTGTCATGGCAGGGGGTCACAAGCCGACCCCTTGGCTAGAGAGTGGTGCACATTAGTTGACAGGTCCTCTAAAATGGCATGTCATTTCCCAACAGAAAATTACAAGGATTTTGCTGAAAGAAGGGAGCTTGGCTGCATGGCAAAAAAAATTAGCAGCTTTAGGCAAAGCAAGTGCAGGTTTTCCTATCTTAGAGATAAGGAAAGAGCCTGGATGGGTTATTTGAATGGCCTAAAGTCATGTGGATAATAAACAAAAAACACATTAGAATTTATATGATCTTACTCCTAAACCAGTAATATTTTTCCTAGTATTACTTATACTTCCATGGAGCCCTTGGGTGCAAAAACAGCTATCATTTATTGAGGATCATTATGGTCAGATATTGTTCTAAATACTTTCTTTACATTAATACATTTAATCCTCAAAGGAACCCTATGAGTTGGGTACTATTATTATCCCATTTTAGAGATGAGGAAACTGAGTCATAAAGAACTTCCAGAGACAGTAAGTGGTGCAGCCAGAATTAAAACTGACTAGTCCAAGAACCTACTTTCAAAACGATGCTTTAATGAAACAACACGTGATCAATTTGAAGTTTTATTGTTTACACCCTCTTCTCCATCTTTTTCTTTTGTATTTCTTTCTGCAAATATTTAGTGAGTGACTCAAGGCTTCAGACACCACGCTGGACTCTGGAGGAGTGGCAGTGAACAGGTGGTCATGAGTTGCCCTCACAGTGGTTACAGTCTAGTAGGGAGAACAAGTTAGGAAATCATCACTGTGCTCCATGCTTCTCCTTATGTCAGCACTGCACTCTGTGCCATGGGAGCAGAGAGGTGGGTCCTTGGCCCAGCCTGGGGGAAGGGAGGACAGAGAAGACTGAAGCACCTGGTAAAGGGGGATGGGGAGGGAGTGGGGAGGGAGGGAAAAGATCATACTACCCAATCCATCAAGTACTGAAGGCAAGTATAAAACACAGCCAGACTTCATAGAAAGCCAAAAGCCAAGACCATTCTCCTGGGGCCTTAGAGTTCCACCTCTCTGCTTCACTCTATGATTTTTCATTCTCCTGCTCTCTTTCTGCCGAGCTTTCTCTTATTTTGCGCATCTCCTTTGCTCCCTCTACCATAAATCTGGCTTGCACAAACTTGGCCTGCTTTGACTCTGACCCCAGGCCTCACTCCATATTAACCCAAACATTCACCCACCATTGGTGGATACAGTAGAGTGGCCCTCTCAACCTCCGTTCCACCCTCCTTCTTTTGGGTAGATTAGAAAACTACATTCCCCAGACTTCTTAGCAATCAGGATCTAGACGTCAGTTAGAAGCATCTGCAGGAAGGTAGATATGATGGGGAAGCTATTTTCTCGCCTTTTTGGGGGGTTTCTACTAGCCTATGAGATCAGGTGATGTGAGATTTTCCTGAGGCAGCATTCGACATCTACAGCTTCTTGGAGAATGCAGTTATGGGGGTAGTTGCGTTTAAATCTGATCCCTAGATTTAAACAATGCAGCTTGAACTCATTGCTCCATTAGGTGGCCTTAGATATAGGAGCTCAGCTGATGAGGCCACTCTATATTTTTCTGGGAGTCATTTCTGAATGCTTGGAATCTGATCTTTCAGGCCTTCCAATGATTTTATAAGCCCCTGATTCTCTGTGTTAAATTCCTTCCTGCTTAAAATTCCCACACAGAACTCTTGACTGATACACAACCAGTCTCTAATTTAATTTAGAGAGAGAAGGCCCTCAAAGAGAGGATCCTGGTCCATTCTTTTGGTTCCCGGAAGGTGAGGACTCTATTCATGGTTTAGTCAGTCGTGGGCAACCACAGTGAAGAGTGAGACAGGAGTGTCTAAAAGCCGATGAGGTCAAGGAGGCACTGATCAGCTAGCCCACCAGAGAGTCCAAGAAAGGACTAGACTGCAGAGCTTCGAGTGAAGAAGCAGCAGGAGATGGGTCCAGGGAAGTCAGCTGGAGCCAGACCATGCTGGGCATTTTAGGTCTCATTAAGACATTTAGACCAACCCTAAGAACAGTTGGAAGCTGGTGAAAAGTTTAAAACAACTGGAACCATTTAAGGGGCTAAATTTTAGAGAAAAGCCTGGGCTGTATTATGGAAAATGGGCTTTGGGGATCAAGAATGCAGGCAGGGAGACCTGTTAGAGGTCATTGCAGCTGTCCACATGGAGATGGGGAGGTGGTTTGGATTTAGAGAGTGACAGTGGGGATGGGAGGAAGGGAACAGATCGGAGAGATTTTTAGTAAGTACAGTCATCTGGGAAGACCTCGATTCCCCAACCATATTCATAGGGTCAGATACAAATTTTGATGGGCCAGAAGTTTATTAAAATTGGGGTACTCCAATCTTTAAAAATAGAAATATACAATTAAGTCTGAAAGTGAATATTTATTAAGATCAATTACAAATGTTTAAAAAGCAATCAAATATTACAAACACCACACAATCCAGAAATTACCTGATACATCTCTATAATACTTTTTTCCCACCTCTTTTCTTCATAACAGAATTTTTTTGGCAATATTACTTTCTACAGAGAGAAGAGAAAGAACCCAATCTCTTCTCTAGCATGGCCCTCCTCTGTGACCCACATACTCCTGGAGCTGGGAGCTATATGACATAGATACAGGACATTGATAGACAACCTCCAGTCCTGAGCCCCTGCATCGTCATGCCACATGAGCGATAATGTGGAAAATGTGCAGTGTGAGTTGGCACAGTATGTAGCAGGAGAATTCCTGGGAGTCCTTCCTTTACCAGGAGAGATAGCAAGAGCTTAACTACTCACCGAAGTGCCTGTGAGTCATCTAAGTGAAACCCAAACCAAATATTTTTCCAACTTAACTGCCCCTAAGCCAGATCCCAAATATCCCATGACCACTCCTATGTCACCTACACAAGGAAAAGGTGACAAAAAGGATATCAGTGTCAGAACGCAAAGGGTTAGGAGTCTTCACTGATTGCAGGTAAATATATTACTTTTGCATATTTTAAGAAAATATATGATCTTATGAATGCATTGCTGGGCCCCTCCCATGACCTTGGAAGGGCCAATGTGAGTGAGGGGCCCTGAAGCTTAAATATTGTTAGCTTTGTGATTGATCTGCCTCTACACACATCAAAAAGGACTCAGCTAGATGAGTTCGTGGACCAACTCCAACTTGGAGACTCTGGGATCAAAAACAATTCCCAAAGTCCCGCTCTGAGCTGATCCAGCCGCCCCGGGCACATACCTCACTGTGTATATCTAGCAACCAAGGGACTTGGCGGCCGGACCACTGCACCATTTTGCCAGAACAGAAACAATAAATCCTGTTGCTTCATGCTGTCAGCTTCTGATGCAAAACCTGGGGTGTGTGATATGTTAAGCAGAGCGTGGCCCTAGGTGTAAAGGAAGCCCCAAGAAGGATCTTTCCAAGTTCTGTGTGGAAGACAGTCAATTTTCTATGTAGTGCCCTTCTCATTGACCAGCAGATAGGAGACAGTTAATGAAGGTGGACCAGTCTTTCAAGACAATAAAGACTGCTGTTGTCACATAGGATTGAGCAGTATTTTTCCGTCATTATGGCATAAAAAGAGGGATAACCTAAAGGAAAGGCTTAGTCATTGAACAACTTTCTGTGGATGCCTCCATCTAAAGAGCATGGTAATAATACTGAGGAAAATTTAAAAATTGGAAATATTGATAATTTATTTGGAAAAACAGGTAATAGAATGGAGAAGGGTACTCATCTTATATAGCTTAGCTCTACAAAGGCAGATGTAGGCCAAACTAACAGGTAAGACATTGCAATTTAGAGGAAGATTATAACTTGAACAGCCCCATTAATTGCCCAAACGCATCCCTGTTCAAATTACATTTTAACTTTGATTTTCTGGAAAACTTGTTTTATAAATAAACTTCTGTCTAAATGAATGGGAACGGCCCACCTATAGTTGTGCAATGTATGGATTGCACAACAGTATATGGCAGCCCTAAATTTGAAGAAGTTTTCTTCAGATTTATACTTATTAGATATACAGTATTATAACAATGTTAAGAAAATATTTTTTTCAGAAAATAGTTTTTACACATGATTTACCCATGAGTAGGACTAGTCTAAATTCCTTATGTGACCTAAGATTACCATCCC